>NC_056728.1:765635673-765833173 GCF_019279795.1 Protopterus annectens | reverse complement strand
TATACGAGACACTGTACAAGTTCAGATATTTTAGTCTTTCATAATAACTTACATTTTTGCATCCATGGATGCCCTTAGTATATTTCTGCTTTCCAGTTTACTCATACTTGTTTTCTTATAGAGTTTCAACATTGTTATTCTATTCTCAAGTTTGGGTCTAATGTAACTAACAATGATTTTATCATTTCTGATTTCCTTGTCTTTATAAATCTTTTCATACAACCTATAGTTCTATAGCTATCATTAACCAATTGGTTGATATGATTAGAAAAAAATCATAGCTGGATCTACCTGTATACCCAGGTCCTTAAATGAATCTACAGTTTCAATCATCATGCTGTATTAAAGATTCACCTTGTAGTTTAAGTCTCTCAAATCTCATGCACTTAGTTTTTGATGTATTTATCAGCAAATTAGTATTTAAATGCAGAAAATGTAGCATATAAATCACAGATAATATTGCTACAAATGATCGATTTATTTTCTTCACTTTGTTAATCAGGTAAGTATACTGGTCAAAGAACTATATTTATATATTTTTGAACTAGCAATAAGTGAGACATATAAGTCATCAATTATATTCATATTTATATTCATATCTATTTTTACACCTATTTTGTACTATTATATGTGATTCATTTAATAATATTTGTTGTGTTTTTTGTCTTGTTATATGTCACTTGCAACACCAGATGGCGCTAAAGTTTATCTAATTAAATTATAAATTATACTTAAATTGTGTTAAAAAATAGAAAGATTTATTTTTATATATATATATATATATATATATATATATATATATATATATATATATATATATATTATTATTTATATACATAATATTAAGTATTTTAGTGTTTTAAAGTTATTTTATTAAGTTATGTACATAATATGTTTTTAAGTAAGTGGCTAACAGAGTGGAAAAAGTTTTCATAGTATGTTCTTCTGAGCATGAGTATAAAGGGTTATTTAAGGATTAATTGGTTAATGAATCAATTATGATGGATTTCTGGGTATAAAAGGGGTTGTTCCAGCTGTAATTTTTTATTCTCTGAGGAAGACTACGAATCGAAAACGTATTGTGATTGTCAGCGTTAAAATCATTTTTCTCCTTGTGGATTATTAAAGAATTTGGTGTTTCCAGGAGCAGAGCCTGATTTCCTTCAAGTGTGTGGACTGTATGCGAAGTTTTGTTTTTTACACTTGATTCCAGTATCGTTGATACTGGTCAAAGACCCTTTTCAGCCATGACCAAGGCCACTAGGGCAGACCGATAAATATAACATAAGGATCATAATACAATGAACAATTGTAATATCAGTATGCACTTAATTTCCAAAAAGTACAGTAATTGCACAAAGAGTAACTGCAAAAATAAGCAGGAGCAACACAGATACTTTCACACCATCAACAGCACATTAATGTTCAGGAAAGTAATGTTGGGTTCTTATCATTATACTGAGGTTAGGTGGTAAACAGTGATACAGATGAAATAATGATAAAAACACCAAGTTGCGTCTAAAAGCCATTTAACAAGAAAAATCAGGTGCTTACATAAATCATCAGTTTAATCACCTTGCTCACAACACCAAGGGACCTTCTTAATTGGTACAGATACAGCTTTGCTTGGCCAAGGCAGTCTCTGAATGAAGCATTCAGTTAGTCAGTCAGTCAATCAAATCAAATCAGGATCAAGCTGGCAACTAGAATCCCGAAGCCAATCAATCAATCAAATCAGTATAAAGTGAGTGACTCAAATCCGGATGCAAGAAAGGACCTCAGGCATGGATTATCAAACTCAAGTTCTGAGACAACTAAGGAAGGGAGGAAAGTCAGCAAACCAAGCAACTGCCCTGGCTTATATACACAGAAGTGAAAATGTAGCACTTTCTGGAAACATATACCCCCGGATTTACTAATCTTCCATGCAGGACTAGCTTAGTCCTGTATGGAACCGACCGTTTAGGAGTAGGACGGAAGCATGCCATGCATAATAATGAGGCGCACTGCCTGAGTTCCTAATCTTACATGGAGCATGTAAGAGTGCAGGGGGCATGTCTGAGAGCAGAACCCTCAGAATATACATGCCCCCGCAATGCAGAACAGCAGAAAGAGGTAAGAAATGAGCGAGACCACTCATAGGTGTCCGCATATCCCCACCAACAAGTCCCCCATGTGTACAACAGCAACAGTACATATAAATAAAATGACGAAACCCTTTTATTTTTTTTTTAAATCTGATTAAAGCTAACCATAGGCACGCAGGTGTGCCTATTGTTTAGCTATGGTTAATGTAGCTTAAATGACTGAAGAGTATAAAAAGGAAGACATATGCAAATTAAGTAGCATAGCAATAGTGTAGTGGACAGAGCATTCGCCTTACAAGCAGGCATTCCCGATTTGAGTCCCACTGCAGCAGATTACATTTTCCATGGCAAAGCACATTATGAGTAATATTTATGTTGCATAACTCACTAAATGACATATTTTTATGAACTGGAGTACTGCAGCAAATGCACATGTGAGGTGTCAGTGTCATAATGAATAATGCACTAGTAAGCAGGTTTAAGCACAAATGAGCAGTAGTAAGCACTAGTTAGTGGGCATAAGCCCGTTTGCATGGGGGTAAGCAATGCCTACACTGGCTAAGCAATTCTAAAGCTAACTTTCTGTAAGCAGATGTAACGGCAGGTTAACAGTGCTTACCCTCGCGCAAACCCGCTTACAACTGCTCAAAAGTGCCTTAATCACTCAGTAGCCAAAGGCTCTTCTCTGACCATCAACAAAGTAAACAACCATGCAGGTCTCAAACCCAAGACCCCATACACCATAGTCACAGTAGTTAACCACCAAGCCATCACAAAAGTACAGAAAAATGCGGTATCAGCAAACAAGCCCTCACCATAATAAAACCAAACTGAACCTGTGAACAGAATCAGTATACAGTTATATGTTCCATAACCCACTTTTGTTGTGTCTTTTGGCTTTTCCTGGTTAGGGGTCACCACAGCGGAACTCCGGTCCGCTAATGACTGGCAGTAGATTTTTATGTGCCGAGTTGCCAGCCCTGACGCACAACCTTCAACGAAGGTACTCCCATTCACACATGTCTCCACACAGAAGACGCTTTAGCTGAGAATTAAACAGGACAACTTCTTACTGTGAGGCAACAATGTTACAGCAGCACCACCACTGCATTTCGTATGTTCCACAACCCACTACATAACATAAATATGTGAACTGGAGTACAGCAGTAAGCCCAGAAGTGAGGTGTAATTGTAATAGAGTATTGAAGTCCCCAATAAAACACAAGGACCCCATAGAGTATACGTACACATTAATCGTGGATACCTGGCAAATATATACAATGCAATAAATAAGAAATCAATGCCCAAAAGGAAATATAATGCAAAGTCTAATGTAAGCACCGTTAAGCATTGCACAGGCCAGCTTAGGAGGTATAAGCAATGTGTAGTCCAGCTAACTCAATGTGCCCAGTGGTATACCCCTTTTAAACAATGCCAACCCTAGGTAAGCAGGTTTGCCTATAGTTTAGCCTTTTCAAAACTGGTTAATCATGGAAAAGCACAGGAAATTGGCGCTACTTAACCCCAAGAGGCGGGAATACATCTCAAAACTGGTTATAGCTTCCCCTTGCAGGTACTATGGCAGTAAGGGGAGAAGGTGTGCATTTCCGGGCGCAGAGCTGGTGCATCCAGGAGTCCAAGGTCACGGAAGGACTCCTAGGTAAAGACCATGCTCAAAGACAACTGCAGGGCCAGTACCAGGACTCACAGTATAAGGCGGAGGCCTGGGACCATCTTGCCCGTGACCTCACCAGTGCCACTTGCATACCCCAAACTGTTGAGCAGGTCAGGCACCACTATGACGACTTGAAGCGGCGTAAGGAGGACATCTTGGAGGAGTGGCTCCAAGAGGCTAGAGCATCAGGGGATGTTCCATATGTGTGTAAGTATCACCCCAGTATGTGTGTAATAATTGCCAGCTCAGGTATATCATGGATTGGTATGGCTAAATATTCCTCTTATGTCACCCACAGCTGCAATGGAGCGGGCCGCGAACCAGGAGGCCCACATCAATTGCCTGGTGAGGTTGCAACATGAGGCAGGCCAGTAATACTCATGCATTTATTGTCATAGGAAATAAAAATAAAAGTAGTAGTAAATTAATTGCAAGTATAAAACCTGTATTGTTCAAGGCAAGTGCTGCATACACTACAGAATATGGCAGTAAGTGTCTCATATTGTTTGAAAGTTAATAAAAGTGTAATAGCCTGACAAAACAGGTCTAACTGCTGGACTGCATGTGTGTATCCAGGTATCATATGGTAATGTAGATAAGCAACCATGTAATAGTACTGTAGTATTAAGCATTGTTACCCACACTGTGCACCATAAATTGAATGTGTAGGAATGCCTGTATATGATAGGTGTAATCCCCAGAGGCCATTTACTACAACTGAGAGACACATAGACAGTAAACAGGGAAAATGCAGACAATGAAAACTGAATAGCACATGCAACTGGGCTGTGAACTGTGTTTTGTTTAGCACACACAGCCATGGTTCGAATCCGGCTAGTGGTAGTAGTCTGCATACAGAATCATTCCCCACAACTGTACAGATATGTCCAGAATGTCTATTAAAATGGCCCATATATGTTGCCTATCAACCTGCCCCCTGGAAAATCAGTTGAAGGTTGGGCATCAGAGACCATTCAGGTGCAATTAACCATAGGCAAAACTGCTCTACAGTTTGTAGCATTACAGGCCACCCTCTCAAACTCAGGAACCCCACACAGCCTTCCTGAAGACACTGGAGAGTATAAATGTCTCTCCAAACACCATCATATTGGGTGACTTCAACTACCCAAACATAGACTGGGAACATTACTCAAGCCCCAATACCCTAGCCCAAAGGTTCCTGGAGTTCATAAACTCAAATGCTATGGAACAACTTGTCACCATTCCCACAAGAGGTGAAAATATACTAGACCTGATCATCACAAACATGGG
The DNA here is from genome assembly GCF_019279795.1 of Protopterus annectens. Lineage (NCBI taxonomy): Eukaryota > Metazoa > Chordata > Ceratodontiformes > Protopteridae > Protopterus > Protopterus annectens. Next base: position 765,828,139 of record NC_056728.1, on the reverse strand, counting down.
GACAAAATGCTCCACACCGGAAGTATATCCCTCATTGGTGAGATCAGACCATAAACTAATCTCACTGGAGATCCACATCCCGCCCCCACCCCCAACAAAAAGACCACAGTGAAGAACTTCTCAAAAGCCAACTTCACACTTCTTAAGACTGGTGTGGTATCCTTCAAGGCCCTGAGCCATTGGAAACCACAACCCACGCTGCTGAATCCCTTACAAATGCTTTCACGAGCACCTCCAGGATTGCATGGATCAAGCAATCCCAAATAAAATCAAGACCCTTTCCACCAAAGGCAAGCGCCCGATCTGGTGGACCCCAGCCATAAACAAACTTTACAACAAGAGGAGAAAGCTACTACAAGATAGAGCAAAATCCCTAAAAGGGAAGACATCTCTGATCAATACTAGTAAAAAAACTACGATCACTCATAAAATCATCCAAGGCCAACTTTGAGAGAAAATCGCCAAGGACTCAAAAGACAATCATAAGGCCTTCTTTAGCTATGTTAGAAATCTGGGTGGAAACTCCCAGATATGCTCAGAATTAGTCCAAAATGATACAAAAATCACTGAACCCACAGACATTGCAAACATACTGGCAGACAGGTTCAGTGAAAATTTCTCCCCCCCCCCCAAAAGGAGAAATATCTATCCCAGCAGAGTGTAGCCTCCCAATCATCTCAAATGCCCAGGTGAGAGCTGCTCTCTCTAAAGCTAAAAACACAGCATCAATGGGACCGGATGGTGTCCCCAGCTGTGTGCTACATGAACTCAATGAGGAACTAAACCCACACATAGGGCTGCTGTTTAATCTTAGCCTTACCACAGGATACATACCCAAAGAGTGGCATACGGCAACTGTAGTCCCACTCCACAAAGGCGGTGCTTCTACGGACCCTGGTAATTACCGCCCCATAAGCTTAACAAGCCTGGTCTGCAAAGCTATGGAGAGGATCATAATGGAACTCATAAATAAAGACATAGGGGACCTACAGACATAGGATCCTACCCAATTCGGCTTTGTCAAGGGCAGATCATGCCTCTTGAACTTGGTCGACTTTTTTGAAACAGTCACCAAGGCCATTGATGAGGGTAAGGCAGTTCACACAGCCTACCTTGACCTTGCAAAAGCTTTCGACACAATACCCCGCTCGGGTATCATAGAAAAGCTCACCAGCTTAAATGTAAACCCATATGTCACAAGATGGGTTGCAAACTGGCTCAAGGACAGAACCCACAGGGTTAGAGTTGCTGGTGCCATGTCAGACTCCAAGCCGGTCTCAAGCGGTGTCCCACAGGGCTCAGTCCTGGGCCCCCTCTTGTTTGGCATCTACTTTTCAGAAGTGCAGGCAAAGGTAGGAGGATTGTGGCTGACAAAGTTTGCAGATGACTGCAAACTGGGTGCCATAGTTGAAAATCCATCAGACACAGATATCCTTCAGAGAGGTCTCATAGAAACGGATAACTAGTGCCAGAGCCATGGCCTTAAGCTAAACGCCAAAAAATGTATAGTCATACCCTTTGGTAAAAACAAGGTAACCCCAAGTTACCACATAGGTGGCAATCCATTAAGCACAGAAGAGGTTATCAGGGACCTGGGGACCCAAGTTGACAGTAACCTTTCTTTTGACACTCACATTGCCAAAGTGTTTAGGAGGACCTTCTACATTGCCCACCTGATTATGAAGGGATTCACATCCAGATCAAGGGAGGTCATTGTTCCCCTGTACTCTTCACTTATCAGACCAATGATTGAGTACAATGCCCCATTCAGAATGTATCTTACCCGACACCTGCAGCAATTGGGAAGACCCCAAAAGTTCCTCACCAAAAGGATAAAGGGGCTCAAAAATATGCCATATGCTGCCCGACTGAAGAAACTCCAGCTCTATTCAGTCGCATATCGTCTGCTCAGAGGTGACCTGTGCCTGACATACAAGGCCATGTCCAACCCGGAATTAATGGACATGCTCCACCTCAAAAAATCCAAATCCACCAGAGCCACAAGAGCAAGAGACTTAAACCTCAACACGGATATAAATAGGAAGTGCTGGAGGGACAGATTCATCACCCAGAGACTCCCTATGCTGTGGAACAGAATCCCGGTCCATGTGAGACAGAGCACCTCGCTGGCTCTGTTCAAGAGGAATCTTGACCAGTGGATGGGAGATCGTAGGTTTACCCCGGGGATCATCTCTGTATCACTGCTGGACAGAGGCACGACAAACTAATGGGTATAGTATTCTTCAACCTAAGGGGTGGTGAAAGCCACACAACTCTGGCTAGGCTTATAAATGCCCTTGGGCAGATAGCCTAGTATGAACCTATGAACCTAAGATGTATAGGCAGCAAACAGGAAATACAACTGGTTGACACACAGCTATGAGAACAAAGCTGGCACACTAGCAACTCCCCAATACCTTATGTGACTAAGAAGTCAGGTATTTCCCATTTACACCCCAACATAACAAGCTGTGGTCAGGGTGTGTGCAGTAACAGAGTGAGATGTATGTGCATAATAGTAATGTAGAATCTGGTACTGTGTGTGGGAACATTCAGGTTGTGCTAATAAACATTCCTCCCACAAGTCTGTCAGATACCAATACTGTGCCCAGAAATATAAGAATGATATGCAGTTGCTCTGAATGATGAGGTATTACACATCACTGTCACCCACACTGTACTACAACATAAAACTGTCAAGGAAATCTGTATAAGAGTGTTGTAATACAAGATCAGAATGCAAAAGCACAGGGGATTAATAAGACAGAAAGCAGATAGGAGATATACATCAATATATGTATAGCAGACACAACTGTGATGGACAGTGTTTAAGTTGTAGCAGACACAGCCATGGTCTGAATCCTGGGAGTGGAATTAGGCTGCATACATATTCATACCCCACAACTGTACAGATGAGGCCAGAATGTCCACTATATGTGCCCATATCTGCTTCCAGTCTCCCTGTCCCCCTGGTAAGTATGTGGGATGATCCCAGATGTTTAGCCAGCAAATAGGGAATACAAGTGATTGGCAAACATCTATGAGAACACACCTGTCTCTATTGCAACCCCCCAAAACTGTTAGGAGACTAATATGTCAAGTATGTCCTATCTGCACTCCCATGTTGTAAAGCTGTGACCAGAGTATGTACAGTAACAGAGTGAGATGTATGTGCATGATACTAATGTGTAATCTGCAACTTTATGTGGCAACAGTCAGGTAGTGCTAACAAACATTGCTCCCACAGGTACGTTGGATACGAACACTGTGCTGTGAAATACAGACCATTATAGCCTGTACTGGTACTGTTCACTATGGTATTATAGGGAATTGTGAGTGTTGCAGTTTCTCTGAATAATAAAGTATCACTGATCACTGTCGCCCACACTCTGCTACATAATATAACTGTAGGAAAGCATGTATATTTGTGTGTCAGGTCACTAAAGGTGGAAGAGGGCAATATTCTAGATATGTCCAGGCACAACAGCATGTGGTCAACACATGGCCAGAGTCTGTGCAGAAAGAGTTGGATAGCATTGTGCAAAACATCAACCCGGAATCCGGGAGTATGTGTACAAACATTTAGTTAGTGTTAACAAACATTTTCTTCGCAGGTATACCAGGTAAGAGGTGTATACTTCAGGTAATACAGGTTCATGTGTAATGATGATGACAGCCATATCACTGTCCAAACTAAGGCTATAGGGTAGTGTAGTAAGACTTGTAAGATACAGATAACAGTGCTGATTAGGAAAGTAATGTGGACTACAGGAATATACTAGTTGCTAATTGACATCTTTCTCTCCACCCCACCATATCTCCAACAATAATCAACATACCCACCCCAATCGGCATGTAATGACATCTATGGTCTGATAATGCCCAATCATTTGATAAAATGTTAATGGTTCCCATGCATGTCCTATATTGAATTATTCCAACATTGGTGGCATGGTGCCATCAATGTACCTGCATGCTGTTCTTATTACCACTGTGGTCCAATATATGCATCTGTTCTGTTTGCTATGCAACTGTTCCATATCTGGTATCTGAGTTAATGGGAATATCTATGCATGCTGTTATACCTAACCCTGGAATGTGTTAATTATTACTAACCCACAAATTATACTAAAATGTAAATCCTATACCATGCTTGGGAAGGCCGGTCCCAGCAGACCTATATGTCTCACCTCAGCTAGCCGTGGCACCAGGCACCAGCATGTCTGGGGCCCAACCCGGGACCTCCCTATCCATTGGTCCTGCACCACCTTTGGGTGGAACTGCCTCAGGAGATGGGTCTTGCCCCCCCCCCAGGAATGGGCGTGGACAGGCACCTGCCACCCATTGCCAGGTCGAGGTCATGGTGCGTAGAACGATCAATGAGCAGTTTGGTGAATTTCTACACCAGCTTAAGGGCCACGTGTCGCAATTAGAGAGTCAGCCTGGCTCTGCGACTCAGCCCCCAGCACAGCCACCTTTGGGGTTGTGAAAGTGCAGTGGTGACTGCCTATGGGTGGGGACCTCAGTCCCACTGTTACCACTATGGGGCTTGTGGGCTTCCAATATCCCAACACCCCTCCCCATCAAGGTGTTTACCCCCACGTGTCATATACCATACCTGTATGTGTCTTGTTTGTCTTGTCTGTTAACCTACCCAACCTGCCTCCCCAAATATACTTACTACCCCTCCCCAACATCCCACTCTCACCTGAAAAAAAAAGGGCAATCTGTACCCACAAAAAAATCTCGCCCCATACATAGCTATCCATTTCACACATGTGTCCACTGGACACATGCAATCCAGGCTAATTGGTATCACAACTTCTTATTGTTGTCTATTAAGTAAAGAATAAACTGCTGGCACCTGCTTTAACCACAAAAAAAATTTAATTAAAAACTGTTAAAATGAACAAAATAAACCAAAATAGAGTGAGTGCTTTTGTCTTACTCTAGTAAGTAAGACTTCATCAGACAAATGAAAAAAGTTAATTAACAATGTTATATACATTAATTAACATTACATGATAATAGTGTATACTTCTAAAAGGTGTACTGACCCTATTACAAACAAAGTAAATATCCAATAGAGGGAAGTAGCCAAACTAGTTACATAAATACACTGATAAAAATTCTAACAATTGTAATTAATAAATAATTGTGTAAATAAATTAAATATTCATCATAGCTAATATCAAATATATCAATCTATCTGAAAATACTGTACTATTAAATTATTAAAATATATTAAAATGTTGTGACATAGCATAAAACAACTTGATTATCTCTGAACACTTTTTAATTTTAATATACAAGCTAGTGAACTCGTGTCGTTTAAGCCTGGTGGGTTATAGGCAATTAATTTAATTTACCACATGAGTTTACAAAGTTCAAGTAATAATCCCAATGGACCCCCTTTGGGGTTATATTGAACTTGATCTATAACCTTGAAAGTAAAGCTGTGATCTGGGGTCTATATTATAACATCAAAGTTTTTAAACATCGAATGTTATAATATCGAACTCGTAATGTCGAATGCTGAGAACAGCGAAGGTGCAGGACACCGAATTCTTTCCCAGGGAAAGAATTCGGTGGGCCATTGCTGTGGCTTCGCTGTTATCAGCGTTTGATATGTTGGAACATTATGGGTCGGGTTCAGGTAAGTGTGCGGTTGTGTGGATATTAGGGGGTGGGTTAGGTGAGTTAGGGTTAGGGCGCGGGTCAGGTAAGTGTGTGGTTGTGTGTAGGTTAGGGTTAGGGGCGGGTTAGGTGAGTTAGGGTTAAGGCGTGGGTGAAGTGAGTGTGCTATAGTGACGGACCTTAGGGTTAGGGTTGGGTTAAGATAAGTGGATAGCTAGTAGTGTATGTAAAGTTTAGTTTAGGTTTAGGTGTAGGAATTTAAGTGTATGTGTGTGGATTGCTGTTTTTTGTGTGTGTTTGTGTTGTATGTTTCTCGGAATAGCGATTTGTTTCCCTGGGAAAAAATTCGGTATTCTGACTTCGATGTTTTCAGATTTCAGTGTTTGGGGTTCAATATTATAACATTCAATGTTTAAAAACTTCAATGTTATAATATAGACCCGTGATCTGGATGTTAACCCTAGAGGGGGTCCATTGGGTTTATTACTTGAACTTTGTGAACTCATGTGGCAAATTAAATGAATTGCCTATAACCCACTAGGCTTAAACGACACGAGTTCAGTAGCTTGTATATTAAAATTAAAAAGTGTTCAGAGATAATCAAGTTGTTTTATGCTATAAGTGTCACAACATTTTTATATATTTTAATAATTTAATAGTACAGTATTTTCAGATAGATTGCTATATTTGATATTAGCTATGATGAATACTTAATTTATTTACACAAATATTTATTAATTAAAATTTTTAGAATTTTTTATTAGTGTATTTATGTAACTAGTTTGGCTACTTCCCTCTATTGAATATTTATTGTGTTTGTTAATAGGGTCAGTACACCTTTTAGAAGTATACACTATTATCATGTGATGTTAATTAATGTATATAACATTGTTAATTAACTTTTTTCATTTGTCTGATGAAGTCTTACTAGAGTAAGATGAAAGCTCTCACTCTATTTTGGTTTATTTTGTTCATTTAAACAGTTTTTAATTAAAAGTTTTTTGTGGTTAAAACAGGTGCCAGCAGTTTATTCTTTACTTAATAGTACAGTTTTGAATCATTTTCCAAGTTTATTATTGTTGTCCTCTCCCAGGGGTTTGAGTGTCCAAACCTACCACCAAATTCAGTGTATATGCACAGCTGTTGCTGTAGAAGAAATGGGCAGCTATGGACCTTCCCTACACCCTTCCTGCACATCTTAGCTATTTTGCCTACTGTCTTTCCCTCTTTGTGCCCCTTATTCACCACTTTCCTATCAACCCTTTTTTCTTTTCTTTTAAAGAAATTAGCATGGGGGTAAGCAGGAGTAAGCACATTTAAGCAGCAGTAAGCGGGTTTAAGTCTGTTTGCGTGGGGGTAAGCAATGCCTACACAGGTTAAGTGATACAGAAGCTATCTGAGTATAAGAAACTGTAACTGAAAGTTAGCAGAGTTACCTCCATGCAAACCCGCTTACAGCTGCTTTAAAGTGCCTTAATCACTATGTATCCAATGGCCCGTGTTCTGCCCAGCAACAAAATAAACAGCCTCTGCAAGGCACAAACCCAGGACCCTGCACACCATAAACAAAGTGATTTACTACTAAGCCATGCCAGACATACACAACCCTGATGTTTTCCCAAACATATCATCCAGCCCAGACAATAAACAGTACAGAGAATGTATTCCACCATTTAGATATATGTGTGTGCATAAATCTATTAATATTTAAACAGATACAACATATATATATATATATACGGGATCCGTACAGATGCTCGACTGCATCCTTCACAGAATCCCAATTTGGTGAGCATACTTGCACGAAAGTGCTGTTCACTGAAGCAGCACTTTCTCATAAGTATGCTTGTTGTTCCAGTCATACTACAGTCCGGTAAGGGAAAATTCCCTTTTCCCCATGTAGTGCGACCTCGGAGTGAGGATATTAGAGTGGGGGGGGCAGCCCCCCACATCGGGGGTGCAGGGGGCTTGCCCCCCTGCATTCAAGTAGATTTTGTGTTTTTTTTTTGTTTTTAACATACTTTAACAAAAGCGCTTTCATTAAAGTGTGTTTGGTGGTAATGGATTTGAGCTTTTGATCTTTCTATCAAAAGTCTTAGATCCATATATATATGTATGTATATATATATATATATATATATATATATATATATATATATATATATATATATAGAAATATATGTGAACATATATACATGCAAATGGCTACATCAACACATATATATGTCTGCACCTATATGTCAACATATACACAGCAAGCTACATATATGTAAGCAGATATATATCTATGTACGTATATATGGATGTAGCTATATATATGGAAGCAGATATATATATATATATATATATATATATATATATATATATATATATATGGACATACATGTGTAGATATCAATGGGAGGTTAACTAAAACATATATGTCCACATGCACCATTAATGAGGATGAGAGGCCCCAAACAATATACATCTTGTACAAATAGGTATACCTACCCCCCCCACAGCCAAACACGTCCACCCTGCAATACACTATCAAGTGCTGCAAATCCCATAACCAGGATTTGACACAACATGGGTGCAAGATGTTAACAGTACTACATCCCACTTGTATGATGTCAGGCAGGTATTGGTAACATATCATGCAGTACAGTCTGGCTCCCATAAGAAATGTAAAATGTGGAAGCTATCAACATCCCCAGGATACATATACACAGACACATATATACAGATACACACACACACATATATATATATATATATATATATATATATATATATATATATATATATATAAAAGCAAAAAATGTCCCAAACCAAAGTGAGCAAAATCCAAAGATATAATCAAAACAAAATCCCAAGGTATGGAGACAGGCACAGTGTTAAAGATTCCACAAGTCTGTTTATTATTCCAGTTCCACAAAAATGTTCTGTGTAAGCGCTTTCGTAAAAAGTCACTTCCCCAGACACATCATAACACTTAATAAAAGACTTAGTTTTTATACCATACCTAATCAACACAAACCAGTTTCCCTCCAAAATATTTAAATGTGCATACATATTTAAAACCATTGTTCATTCATATAATGAATCAATTTAACATAAAATACAAGTTCAGTAACATGCTAAAACATATAATTATAAAAGGTTTTCATAAAACCTCTGTCATGTAAACTCATTTCTTAATATTCTTATTTCTTAAGGCAGGTAAGAGGGATAGTGTATCATTCAGCCAATACCGTCTATAGGCTCCGAGCCTAGAAATCTATTTCAGTTTGGTTAGTTGTGTGTCACTTACTAAATCACCAAGTCTTTAATTGGCATATTGTACATGAAGTACTTGGAATAAGAACGTGTGTTCATTCCCCATAGATATAGTATGTTTAGCCAAGGCACTATAGTCTTCTCCCCTTTTTGTGCAATATAGATGGCCTCTAATTCTGGTTTTGAGATGGCGGTTGGTTTTGCCAACATAAAATTTATAACACTTAACACAGGAGGCTAAATAAACTAAGTCATTACTATTGCAATCGGCTTTAGCTCTAATCTCCCACAAATATCTGGTTTCAGGGTTCCTGATAAACCTAGATGTATCAATATATTCACAGTAATTGCATTTGCCACACTTCCTTGTGCCTCTTTCCAATTCATGGGTGATTACATTAGACCTCGGATAACACAGTTGCTGTTTAAGACTTTTCCTGTTTTTATATGTGAATTTAGGCTTCTGCCCTACCCACCTTTCAGTTTGCTCATCAACTAGTAAAATGTGCCAATTCTTGTTTATAATGCTTTTCGCACTACCTATTTCCTGAGTATATGAAATAACTAAGGGGATTCTTATGTCTGTGGCATCATCTTTATCTATACCAACTACTTTCATTGAAAAATATGGCTTGCCTCTTCCATGCCTCTCAGCCTTAATCTGTTCATATACTGAATTTTTGGCTTTCAGTGTACCCTCTTCCTTGGAATTCCTTCTTCAAATCTACCAGATTAACAAAGAATTTGTCATCGCTAGTAGTGAGGCATGATGATCTGAGTCCTTGTCCCTTTATTATATTTGAGAAAATATGGGGTGGGTGCATGCTATCCCTATGTAAATAAGAGGGTTGATAGCATTCCTGTCTATACATCCTGGTTTCAATACCTGCACTGCTTTGTTGCACTACTACATCCAAGAAGTTGATTTCTAACCTCGACTTCTTGGTAGTAAATTGTAGAAAATTATTTGTGTTGTTTAATTCTGTACATAATTCATTCAGTGCCTCTTCACTACCCTTCCACCCAATAAACAGATCTTCCACAAATCATCTGTATATCCTGATCTGTGTATTCCCTTTTGAGTATATATGATGGTGTTCCCACTACTCCATTACCAGGTTGGCATAAGAGTTAGCACAACTAGTGCCAATCACTACTCCAGCTATTTGCCTGTAACACTTGTCATTGAAGAGAAAGATGTTATGCTCTAAAACTATTTCCAACAACATACATAAAAAATCTATTTGACAGTTCTGATGCTTTCCATGTCCCATAAGGGATGCTTTCACCATTTCTAGTCCATCGGAATTTGGTATACATGTAAAAAGAGACGTGACATCCAAAGTCACTAACCAGTCAAATTTCTTTCCCTCTGAACCACCACATATTTCATGTAAGTCATTAAGAAAATGTTGAGCATCTCTAAGTATAATAGGGCACTCATTCAACACCACTTTCATCTGTTTATCTATATAAATGGAAATTGGCTCAATAAGCCAGCCTGCTCCTGCCAATATCGGTCTGAATTTTGGACCTGTGGGGTTTTTATGGATTTTGGGTAGCCCGTGTATTCGGGGTATTAAGCGTTTCTCAACATGAAAAAAATTAAACAGATCTTTATTAATAACCCATTTGCATACTCTCCTGCAGAGTCCTGTTAATACTTTCATACATGTCATAAGCAATATCCGAAGAGACAATTTGATAACTATGAACATCTGCTAACATCAACAGCATTTCAGTATTATAGTACTCAGAGTCTAAAACTATTACTGGTCCTCCTTTGTCTGAAGGACGTACAGGTATTGAAACCATGATGTATAGAAAAGAATGCTACCAATCCTCTTATTTACATAGGGATAGCTTGCACCCACCCCATATTTTATCGAATATAATAAAGGGACAAGGACTCAGATCGTCACGCCTCACTACTAGCGATGCCGAATTCTTTGTGCAAGGCAAAGTTCAACATAGACCGTACAGAAAACCAACTTCTGTGAACAATTTTCTACATGCTGACAGCATGCATCCCCCACATTTGCTTAATGCACTATCATATGGTGAATGCAGAAGAATATTCTTTAATACTTCTAAAAAAGAATGTAGAGAAGTCTTCATGGGTGAGGTACATGAAAGACTATTATCAAGAGGCTATTCTGAGATTATTCTCTCTAGAACCCAACAGAAGGTTTGCAAATGGGCATAGAGCAGGTTGTCACTATGCAGAGAGAGACGGTGCAAGAAGAGGAAAAGTTATTTTTTGTAACCAAGTGTTCTGATTTTTCTGAAACTTTGGAAAGAATAGTAAGACAAATTTGAGGCATAGTGACTGAGGAAGTTATGGTGGGGAAACTTTTTCCCAAACGCATAACTTTTTCATATGGTAGGTACAATAATATAAAAGAATTGTTAAACAGAAAAATCTATGGGATTAGGGATGGCACATCAGTTGGCATGTATAGATGTGGGAAATGCTCTGTATGTGATAAGGTCAAAAATCTGGCTATAGGCAGACTGGATCAACACTGGCCTACATTTTCTATGGGGGAATGCACATGTTCCTGCATATATAGCAGGCTCTACAGGAATGTCACAGCACAGGGTAAGATACACCTGTGTGACAGTGCATAGCTACATCCAATGTGAACACAGCCACAACCACATATGGTACGCTAGCATATTATTACAGTATATGTACTATCTATTCAACACCATCCTCATATGTGCCACTCACACACAAACCCTGCATATACTGGGCCACTACACAGTGTGGTCCAATGCCTGTCTGTGGTATGGGACATGTATGTGTATGGCCCTACAAACATGTAAGCCGATATGGTAACATACAGTGGAGCAGCATGTAACATCAGATAGGATGGGACCAAGAACAATGACATCTACCACAATCTGTACACAGGCCAAAATACATATTAACATTACACACACTGTTGACATTCACCATAAGTACACAGACCTCAGTACTGTACACACAACCACAGAATGTCCAGGTTATGTCATCAAATATAACCCCTACTGTACATAACGTGTAGCAGTCTGATATCTCACTGGCTTATCAGATACAATGTCACTAATTATAGTGTACAGCACTATTGCACCTCTTAATGCTTGCATATGTACAAAGGTTGACAGACTTGTGGCTGGAGGCACATACACAGGGAAAATATTGACATGCTGCTGTGATAACCTCATACATTTACTGTTGCAACAGGGCTTGTTGCAACATATGTCCTATGAGGGATATGAAGTCAGTAACTGTCACAGTTCCACCATCTACAGACTGCAATCCTCACACTACCTTCTGCAGTTCACAGATAGGTGCTATGTGGGTAACACATGAAACCAAAGGCACCACGCACTGCCCAGTCTGCAGATGACCATACAGATGGGGATTCCTCATACACAAAGCACTGACATGGCAGGTATTGCAACATGTAGGACAGCCATATCCACACGCACCCTGTTAAACCAACATTACTCCAAATGCAGTATAGCAGCACTTACAGTCTGTAGTCAGGTCAGGCACATCCCCCTCCTGTGTGTTGCCCTGTTTCCACAATGCATGTTGTTAGAGGTAAATCCTCAATTCATATGAGATTCTGTTTGCCAAACAACAAATCGAGTTCCTGCTCACAGGGAATGGAAATGCCCAACACCAGCATGTTGTTCCTAGATATTGGAGTGTGTTTCCATGCAATTGGTTATGGGAACGTTACCACAGCTGTTCCACATGCAATCAGCTAGAGGAGGGCTACAATTCGTGCAGCAGCCATCAGCTGATCATGAGCATCAATTAAAATACACATGCTGCTGCCTAAGCAAAGCAGGTGTAGGTCTCCACATCCATCAGAGAGGTAGTGAGAGAGGCAGACAGAGTCAAAGACAAGTCAGGGAGGAGTGGGAGAGTAAAACCTAACCATGTTTGTGTCACACACCTACAAGCGCAGGTCATCAAACCCCTGACGACTATGCAGTGCTATCATATCTCCATGCAGTTATTGGATGCGCCACATAGATTACATGGTGAGGAGCCCTCAGAATATATATGTGATTGTGAGTGACATCTGCAACAGGGATATGGTAGCTATACAGTAGGTGTAGTACACATTCCTGTCCACATGTACAGGTGCCAGTGACAACACAGCCACACTCTCACAGGGACACACACACACATTGACACACTTGGCAGGGCCAGGAATACAACACATCACTAGTAAGATTGCCACAGCACATTACTGTGCGGGTATCACATGCACCACAGGGGTCATACAGAGGTTATATGGGCAAAGGGTATGGGGAGGTGCCTGACATCAGACAGCATGCGTCAGTATGCCAATGGGGGTTGTAGTGAGTGTGACTGTGATCATATGCATCATACAACACACACACACACACACACACACACACACACACACACACACACACACACACACACACACACACACACACACACACACACACACACACACACACACACACACACACAGTGCCGGTACTGACATGCATGGGTGCATTGATTCACAGGTGTGTAGTGGTCAACTGTGCCAGATGGCTATACAAGGCTAGGTGATAGGTATACCTTGGCATCGGGCCACATCACAATGGTCTGCATTGTGGCTCAGGGGTGTAGTTTCTGGATTTTCCCACACAGGTGGGCATTGTAGTCACCATCCAGTCACCTGGGTGACTATTGAGCAATTAATGATGTCACAATGTAAATATATGGCTGCTTGATGTAAAAAATTGTTCCTTGAAGGCGTAAGCCGAGGTACCGGATACATCAGTAAAGTTATTATACTCTATACTGGTGTGGTTTGTGTGTTGTATAAGGCAGTTCAGTTTGTGTTTTTTTATTTATTTTTGGTGGAGAGGATTATGGCAGCAGATGGCTCCCGTTTCACTTGTGCGGATACCTGGAAAGAATGAGAATCCAGAATGGCGGAGGATGATACCTTAATGATGGGGGGAAGAAAGCCCAAATGATGTGGACTTTTTGAAACTGGAGAAGTTGCTTACCAAGAAGGTAATGTTGTATTATGATATCAAGTTGCTTTAAAAATATTTTATGTTGGACATTATGCCTAGGGGCCTCAGGATTAACAAACTGCCTGCCTATGACTTTGTGGATGACGAGAGTGACTTATTGAATGAGTGGAATGCTGCTTCAGTGGCCTGCACTAAAGTTTGGTTGAGTGTGTTGGTCAAATGTAATGTGAGGCAACAAGAGAAACAAGGAGAGGAGATCCTTCGGGCTCAAACAGATTTAGCGGAGAAAATATCCAATGTGATTTTCGAAAATAAGGTGAAGGAAGTTAAGGAAAATGTAGTCAAGGTGGAGGAGGCAGTGACTGTTCGTAAGAAAGGAAAGTTGCAGAGAGATATGAACAACTACAAGAATAACGCAATTTTTCCTGGCAACGGAAGGAACCAACGGGCAGACAGAAGGCCAGATGACTAGGCAACAGGAATCAGGAATTTCATGACTCTTCCATATCTTCAGGGGAGCTGGCATCAAATAGTAGCAAAAAGAGTATATTGTTTGAAGAACTCAATGAGGAATCCAGGGCATCAGGTCCAAGGAAGGAGAATTCGGAAGTCGGCAGGGGCCGAGGTCGAGGTCGAAGATGACAAGGGAGTTCCAATGATGATGGTGGCAAGCAGAACGAGGGATATCAGCAAGGTCGCAACAACAGGAGTAGAAGGAAGAGATATTGAAAGAAATTTGGACATTCATGACATTGGAAGGAATGTGGGAGCAGCTGTGTTGAGTTCAGGGATTATTACAAATGTGGACAATTTGAAAGTGGTAAAATTTGTCTAATTTAACTTTGGATTGCAATGCCTTTTCTTTATTGGATAAAGGTGCCAAATACATCCCTACACATTGTCTGAGTTTATATGAATTGATCCTGGAAATCTCTCAAAAAACATCAAAAGCACATCACCATGGAAAGAACAATGCAAGGAAATGTTATAAACCTTTATTTCACGTTCTGGTACCTCGGCCTTTCGTCTTCAATGGAACAATTTACTACAAAAATTTACCTCCTTATATATCAAATGTTACAAGCAAATACATTCAACTAATTAATTAATTAAATCAATTACATATTTAGTAATCACAATTAGCTGATTTAAAGCTAAAATCAACAAGGTGGAACAAAATGTGCTCAAACGGAAAAAAGGCAAGTTAAACAGGGATGTTAAGGATTTTGAAACTAATAGTTTATATTCCTGGCAGCGGAGAGGATGAAGTCATCGTTACAAACCCAAGGCACGCATGGGTAAAAGTGTTAGTGGGTCATCCTGCTCTTCAGTTGAAACCAGCGGGAGCATAAAAAGTGTATCTTTTGAAGACATTGTTAATGAAAGCTCACCGGAAAGATTAGAGGGACATACAAAAAACGTTCCAGTTTCCAGCTCGGCACCTTCACAAGTACAAACTCATTCCAGGAAGAATCGAGGGAGATGGAACAACAACTAGTAGAAATAGAGACAGTAAGGACATTATTAAAACCCCCCGTAGTGAGTTATGTTAATGTGAATACTAATATTGATGTGGTTAATGAAAGTTTGTTACCGAATCTAACCGAGTCATTTAGAAATGAAAATATGCCTTATCCATGTGTAGTTGATTCGGTTGATGTTGTTTCAGAAATGGTCAAGTCATCCAATGAATGTTTTAACTTGGCAAATGAAAATTTGTTACCTAACACTGCTAAGCCTTCCAGTCATGTAATTGTGCCTCACTCGTGTATTGCATTCTACTGATGCCGCTTTAAATGTGGTTAATTTATCAGGTGAACGTTTGACTGTTGAAATGCAAAGTATGTTATTGAGTGGGGCTAAATTTATACCCACCAGAACCCCCACATTAGCAGACATTATAGCAGATGTCAAGAGGTTTGTTCGTAAATTAAATCTGAAAGCTTATTTTCATGATATAGAGAAAAATGTGATCAGGATGTATGTAATATTTCTGACAAGGATGAATTGTTAAATTTGAGTAATTATGATGCTGAGTCAGATATTTTGCTTTAAGATGAAAATAGTGAACATGATGATTCTGAATGTGGGGATTAATGTCTGAGTTACGGGTTTATGCATATACCCAATTTCTCTTCTAACAGCACTTTTATGCCTCCCAAATATTGGAATGCCATTAATGTTTTTGAAAACACTGTTTGCGCTGTAATTGAACATGAATTTTGCAGTTTCTGTAAAAAACATTGAGTATAATCTTAGAAAAATGAATGGCTTGCACTTAAAGAAGAACACTGTTAGAATAGTTGTTAAAGAAGCAGATAAGGGGGCAAATGGGTCATTATGAATGTTGTACATTATGAAAATATGGTATTGGATTTGCTAGCTGAGGAAACTGTTTATAAAAAGTTACTTGGCAATCTGATGCAACAGTATAGTGAGGAACTTTGTGAATTATTGGAAAGAGGGGAACGTTTGGGCTTTCTGAAATCAAATGATGTTAAGAAGTTGATTGTAAATGAACCCAGACACCCCTATTTGTATCCTATACCTAAAATTCACAAAAATATTACAAATCCTCCTGGTAGACCAATAATTTCAGGCATAGGTTCATACATAGAAAAAGTCAACAAATTGTTGGATTTTCATTTGAAAACTTATTTAGTCCATGTTGTATCCCACATCAAAAATACTAGTGAAGTTTGTAAAGACCTCTGTAACATGAAGTGGGACAGGAACTGTTTTTGGGCCACCATTGATGTGACAGCGCTGTATACCAATATACAGAAAAGATGGGGTTTGGAGGCTGTGATGAAATTAATGGGGGAAGGACCCCGTACATTTTTCTTGCTGTCCCTTTTGGAGTTTAGTTTGACCCACAATTATTTTATGTGAAAAAAATAATTTTATTTACAGTCCAGAGGTACGGCAATAGGGGCAGCATTTGCCCCTTTGTATGCTGTCATATACATGGGGGAATTTGAAAAACAGTTTATGTTTCAAAATTCGATAGTTCAAGATGGCCACCGAGCACTGAACACACACTTTCTGCTGCTCCTGTATCAACCAAAACTATCCGCTCAAAAAAAACCTGCATCTGGCACCGAATTGAACAGGAAAGGAGTATTTCTTCTAAACCACACTTCATGGAAAAGACCTACAGCAACATTTTGGTCTCTCAAAAGTAAAATTTTGTCATTTTTCTGCAAGGGCTTACCTCTAGTGATTGGCTGAAGGCCGCAACCGCATGGTGGCATCATTTTCTCTGAAGGACTGAGTTCTGAGTTCTAAACAAGAAAAGTTAAAGGAGAATTCTTTAAGTCACTCCCTTGTGGCCTAAACCTACACTTTAATTCACCCAGTGATGGCTAACCAACAAGAATCCATGGATGCTATAACTTCTAAAACCAAACTATCTTCTCTAATGTCACTTGAAAATAATGTAACAGCTAAGAGGCAGATAATAAATAAATCAACACAGGATTCAAAAAAGTAGCTGCTAAATCTAAAGGTGAGTCTGTTCTCTCACTAGATGACCTTAAAACAGCATTACAGCCCTTGCATGAAGATTTCAAATTATTCTCAGACAAATTAAATTCATTTGGTTCTAATCTAGACCAAATTGCATCCAGAATTAATCTTATTGACAAAAAAACTGAGGAGAATTCAAAGCAAATACAAGATTAACAAACCAAGGTAAATACAAATGAGAAAATTATTAGTGACTTACAACAAAAAATAATAGACTTAGAAGCACGCAGTAGGAGAAACAACATTCTAATAGGTGGCATTCCAGAAAAGTTTGACCAAGTACAACTAACAGTCATACCAACTGAGATTTTTGAACACATTACTGAAAATAAAATCTTAGCTAAAGAAATCATTATTGAAAGAGCTCATAGAGCATTATGAAGATCACAAGATGAGGGTGTTCCTAGGCAGATTTATGCAAGGTTACTAAATGCCGCACATGTTACCACACTCCTCATGGCTGCAAAAAAGAAAAGTAACATTTCATGGAGAGGTCACAGGATTACAATAGCACAGGATTTACCCCAGCCCATTAAGGCTCAAAGACAAGCTCTAGCACCTTTTTGTGCTTTGTTAATCAAAAAAAATATTGCGCTTTCAGGTGAAATACCCAGCCATCCTTTCCTTCAGCTATGGGAATCAGAAGTTCCTAATACACTCTGCAGATGAAGCAAAAACAGTTTTTATGCAAGCTTTCAAGGAACTACCTGCTTAACTAGCTATACTGTTAAAGCTAGTAAAATAATATAATCAAGATAATACAGTATATGCTTAAAAGCTATGAATTACTGTTAAGACTAACAAATAGTATCTATGGGCTAGGCTTATAAATGCCCTTGGGCAGATAGCCTAGTATGAACCTATGAACCTATGAACCTAAGTATGACCAAGATGAATACACCTACAAAAACCTATCTCTGCTGGCTTTCTAACACTGCCAACTGATTCTAACTTACCCTGTCATCTTCCCAGCTTATTTTTACCATCATCTGGATGTCCTGGCTTTTTTTTGTTTTTATTTTCCTTTCTAGCTCTTCAGCAATATGTTGGCCCATTTGTATCAGTGCACAAGGCTCCCTGTGGCCTGTTGAGGCCTTATTTAGAGCTCCATGAGGGTTCCCTAAGCTCCCAGGGCCATTTCAACATTCCATTACCCAGAATGCAACAGGAACATCAGCCGATGACATCACGAGGTCGGAGGTCACAACAGAAGAAGAAGAAGCAGTGCATTTCTGGGAATGTTAATATCATGAATTAGAGCTTAGGGAAGAAGAAATGGATCTAAAACAACACTTTTTGGACACTTCAGGATGGGGGTAATTTAAATGGACTATAAAGGACTCTGGTCAGGGTAATTCAGCAGCCTAATCTTATGTTTAAGTAATGAATTTATTACAATATAGGTTTTTTCTAGCAATACAAATACATCACTTTGTCAGAAGTCTTTCATATCAAACTGTATAGTAGCTGCCATCTGCTGGTCATGTTGCAAAACTACAATGCCATAATTCAGACATGCTTTTCTGTCCCTTTCAGTTTTTCAAAAACAATATTTTATGTGTTCACATTTAGTTTTCTATTTAGTATTTAGGTGTGTGTTTAAGTGATCATTGTGAAAGTGTTTGTGATACAAACTCAGACTCTGTGAGTAAAATAAAAAGCCTATGCAATTGTCAAAAGTTATTGAAAGACAGCTAAAGACAATTGCCTGTTTAGTAATCCATTAGTCTGCTTCACAGCTGTGCTACCTTTACTGAAAATATGTCTCCATGTTTGAAATTTATCTGTTGTTGCATGGTAACACAAATTAGCAGTTTGACTACTTTCACCATGATTCAATCACGATTCATTAAACATGATGTTTTAATTCTATACTGAAAGTGCATGATATAGATGGCTTGTTCTTTCTCTCAATGAAGGTGGATCTACAGAGCTAGTGAGCTTGATATGTTGTATGCTTGTGCTTGGTTTAATTAGCCGGCTTGCTAAAACTTGCTTGCTTGCTAAAAAGGCTGGCTAAACTGTGTTTTTATTGGTTAGTGATGATATGTGAGTTATGTAGTTTATTGTGAACTGCATTTAGTGAAAATCCAATTATCTGCTTAGGTTGTCAATTAATGCTCTTGTTTCTGTCTTTCCTTCTTTAATCCTATTGTTATGTAATTCTGTGTGTAATGCATATTTAGTAAACCCAGCTAGATATCTAGATAGGTAAAAAATGTATTTACATTACTCAGAGCTATTCTGTTTGTTGGCGTATATATTTAACCTGTAATTTTTTCTTATTATAATTACCCCCTTCATTAACCTCCCTTTAAAGCAGTATGCTCAGTTAGAGCTTATCTAAGTTGACTGTCCCTTCTCCAGACAGGAGACCAAAACATAGTATTAGGTTATGATGGTACTTACTGCTATGCCAGTTATAAATAGAACCTGCGTTACTATCTGCTGTAATGGTTATTAATAGCTCTGGTTATAAATTGTGTTGGTTTCAATTGCTTAGTAACTTTTATTGTCTATATTACTCCAACCTCACGTGCCCATTTGCATGGAAATTTTCAAGGTCAATAATCTAAAAAAATGCTGTATGTATTATGTTCTTATGGTGGCATTGTTTTATCTCCTTTAACTCCTAACTCAAACATCACTTTGCCTTTAACTGTCCATTCTATGTACATATGTTTTTCAATATTCCTTAACATTTTTGGAAGTGGCATGATGGTGTAGTTGTCCAATGCTTGTTGGCGCTTGGACTATTGATGTTAGTTTATATGTCTCCCTGCTCTGTTCTTGTATTATTCTTCATAAGGGAAAATATTTAAAAACAGATCACTTGTATCTATCTAAAACTTTTTCAAAAATGACTCAGGGAGACAGGTGGTTAGGCACGGGGTTTATGGTAAGGAGCATGGATGCCAGAATATGATTTACTACCACATTACACTTTCTGTCATATATAAAAAATGTGTTTATTAATTGCATCGTCGCTGGTAGGGATTTTTTCTTAGTTTATCCTAGCATATATCTACGTTTTGAATCTAATTATGATGATTAGTGTGAATTCCTGGAATGTAAATGGGCTTCAAGAAATTAATAGAAAGAAACTAGTTATGCACCTGATTTTTCAGGATAAATCCAACATTCCCCGGGATTCATGAAGCTCGGCGCAAGGCCGGCGTAAGGCCTGCGCCGGCGGTGCATGGAATAGCCGGCGCAGTAGCGCCATATACATATTAATGAGAGTGCACCGGAATCACAGACACGTGCGTAGTGTACGTGAGCGAGCCCAGGTAGGATGCGTCTGGAGGCGTGTCTAAGCCGGCATGAGGTGAGCAACCTAATGTGCTGACAGCCACGGTCCACCCACAATAGTAATGGCAGCAGCCAGGTCCTGTGCAGAATGAAACGCACGTACAGTATGCAACATAGTCCCCGTCCCAAATTAACAGAGAAGCAAATAGAAGCCACGAAGGCATAAGTGTACCCGTCCAAGGAGCAAAGGATACGCATAAGACCGCGTTCGTCCCGCAATGCACCGTCAGTGTTTACACTCAGAGAAGGTGTACAGCCGCATGTCAGCGCCGCACCGACATAGGAGCAGCGACTAAGGTCACCACCTGTCCCACTTTGGTTGTGGCAGTCTCTCCATGGCCAGTTGTGTCCCGAAAAAACGTATTAGAAATGGCTGATGTGCTACGATTGTAGGACACAATGATATCCCGTATTTAATGTAATGGTAGCATGAATTGGTTATTTCTGTAACAGAAATACCTAAATGACACAAGAAACAGAATAAGCAAGCAAATTGCCACAACAATAAGCTTATTATTTAGGCAAACAAGTGAAGTTCTATGCTATATAGTGACCGTTTGTATGTGTCGGCCTGTAAAGTCAGATGTGAGTCCCGGAAATATCCCAGATCGGAAACTGTAAAAGGTGGAAACCCCAGTAGCGACATGGCCATGGTCACCAGGGTTACCTGCTGTCCGAATGTGCCATGGACAGTCCCTGATTGGACAGTTGTGTCTCTGCAACAATCGTAAAAATGGAAAATGACCTCCGATCCCCTGTCAAGAAAATTCACGCAATATACATGTAATAGTAGCATAAAACATATACATTACGATATGAAACACAGACATGGCATAAGAAAATAAATAAGGAACCCAAATGCTTACAGAATAAGCTTATAGTATGGCAAACAAGTGAAGATCTGTCAACCGCACTAGCCGTGGGTATGTGTAGTCCTGCAAATCCCAAGGTTTCCACATAACATGCCCCACTATGGGCACTGGAAAAGGTGCCAACCATAATGGTCACAAGCAGTAGTGAGAGTACATAGCCGGGTAGCTGTGTTCACATAACAACAGTAAGGAAGCAAGATACCTCAAACACAGGCAAACATGTGCATAGCAACATATCCCACACCCAGCAACGTCTCTGTTGCATACACTGGATGGCGATGATGAAGTGTAATATCCAGAAGCAGAACCCATGCATTCGGATGTACTACACAATAGCCTCATTGTACATGTCAGTCCCACCCATGTATACCTCTGCACCCAAACCTGCTAGCATCCGTGTGCAGCTATACAACCACACACAATGTGCATACCTGAACTGTGGTAAGATGTTTGTGTTAGGCAATGCCACGCGGGCAAATACCTACGGCACATGGCAGCAAGCCGCCGCAGGTACAGATATGTAAATGGCTGCATGTGAATGTGTCAGCAGAATGTGTACATCCCGCATGTAGTATGTACCCGCCCAAACCATCTAGGTTTGCATACGACACGGTGCACATAACTGTACACATGTGGACAAGTCGGGTCGTTGGACCACCGCATCGATGATTATCTATGCAGTGAAGTCGATCACATATAGCGGAACAGGTGCCTACCAAACAGGACGCCCTAACAGGGTGCTACAGGCAAAGAAGGGGAAGCTGGGACATCACATGTGGAGATTAGCGTAGCTGGACGGACAAATACACACGGTCAAGGTAAAGGACGGAACAACATGCATATGGCCGGATGGATGTTGTTCGTAAAATATATAGAAACACATATGAAGTTCCAGTTTACACTCGAAATACTATATAATGCATTGAATTGTACAATATGGCAGTAGAACTAAGCCTGCATGTAATTGGTGAAGCTAAGCTGTACTGTGATGGAATTCTGAACCTGGCAGTAAGCAGTACAGCAGGCTCATGTCTGTCATCATTAATAATTTGCTGGGTTACAGAACAATAAATGTATGTACATGCATAACAGCACTCCTTCCCCAGAGGAGGATGGCCTTGTGAGCTCTATCGAAGATAGCAGTACAACTCCTTACCAGAGAGACAAAGCAACGTATTAAGAAATTAACTGTCCACTGTATCGTAACAGTCTAGGGTCCTTGAAACAGCTACAATCACAAAAGGATACTGTAATGTACAAGGTGCCTTGCAAGGCTGTGTTATTCCCATGGGAAAACATTTTAAAAGCACGACCCCAGCACCCAGGTATGTATAGACTATTGCGGACCATAGTGATGGAAATGCCCTGTGACCGACCACGTCAGTAAGGTGGGCAAAAGCTGATTGTAAACACTATATAAAGAAACTGCTTACTGTAAAGAGTCAGACAAAACTCTCATACTTGGACTGTATATTATTTAGCCTGCCTGTGTACACTACTAAAACTTTCCGAACCCAAGCCTCCTGTGTTATCGGCTGTCACTTAGAAAAGCCTACTGATAACTACAGTCTGGTTGTAACAACTTATTTCACATTGTGATCCTTGTAATCCGGAATTCCCTTGGTAAGCTACAGGTCAGAGTACATGGCTGGTTAGACATGTACGCTGGAGAATATGCATAAATGGTTCTGCTTGAATGAAAAGACCTCCGACTGAATTGTTGTGTGTAAAGAGGCTGTTTACTGTCTGATCTGTGGCTGAAAAGCGGGAAAGTGGATCCCAAGAAGAAAACGTGCAGCCGTAAACAGGAGGCCCAGGTAAGGAGTGTCTGCCTTTGTGTGTGTGTATTGTAGATCAGGGACCAGACTACATTGTGTTTCTGTTAACAGTAGTGATATCGGGTCGAAGACCTACCCACATACTGTTAAATCTGAACATAGGTCAGGGGAACACACAGCAGAGTAAATAGTGATTGTAGACACTACAGTGGATACAGGGAAGGAGACACACGTGGTATGACAGAAGGGTACGTAGCAGTCGTGTAGAGGATATGGGAGATTATTGAAGCAACACATCATGTGATCCGCGTTTGACGGGTGACGTGAAGAATATGCAATCGCAGAGAGCACATAATGTGAGTTACGCAGCAAAATGGGGTAATAAATATGACATTGATGGTATATTACGCAAAATTTCGTTACTGAAACATTGTAATCCCTGAAAATTTGATGCATATGTTCCAAGGTAAACACCTGTTCCACCCTGAGAGGGATAGTCCCTCTCTGGCCAGCCGTGTCCTGTAAACAAACCGAACAAATGTCAAATGTCCTGATATCTCAGGACAAACATTTCCCAGATATATATCAAAATGGTAGCATAAAACAGTAAATTTGTATGTGGAACAGCAAAATATAATAATAAACAGAATAAGCAACTGAAATGCTACAACAATTGGTTGCTCTCCTGGCAAAACGTGAATTCCTGTCCTATGTACTGGCCGTGGGTATGCATTTTCCAGGCAAATTACATGTTCCGAACACTAATGTCCCACATTGTGCATTGGAAAAGGTGGCAGCCCTAAGATGTGCAGGCGACAAAACAGCGACAATTGGGTATCCGTCATGCACATCGGTGGACTGAGGTAGTGTACCAAAGGGAATAGAACACTACAAATGGCTAAGCATCATACGTACACAGAGAAGATCATAATACAGTAGTACCGATAGCCCCCCCCCCACAACCCCCTACCACCTCCGATACCACATCCAGGATATTAAGCGGGAGGGCAGGCTAGTCCCCACACGCTATCCTGTGGCAACAGAGGTAGCACAACGAACAAATGTAATAGAAGCTATTGAAACCACATCCCAAACACGTAACATACCTAGGGACACCCGAGTAAGAACACAGTACTAAAACAGAGTGAGGATATCTGTCAATTAATTGAAGTACCGAACCCTCATGCAGGACAGGAAGGCCAGGATCCAACCCCCGTAGCGTATAGACCGTGGACACCAGAAGATATCTGCAAAGTCATAGAGGGAATTCCCCATCCACAAAGTAATCGCTATTCACCATGCAATACCCCTGTATCTCCTGATCGGAAACCAAAAGGGGAATGGCGGATGGTACAGTATGTACAAGCTGTAAATCATGTAAGAATACTTAGGGTAGCGTTGGTGCCAGACCCACACACTATATTCAATGCTATGAACATGCCACAGAAGTATCTTACCGTGGTACATATAAGCTATGCTTACTTTGCAATACCTATACATCCACATAGTCCGTATTGCTTTGCATGTACAGTCAGGGTGACAGATACAGCCATACCCGGCTATCGCGGGGCTACTGTGAAAGTACAACGATATTCTCACAGGAGATGGCTAGCTACATTCCGTGTTAACTCCACCCGGGCCAGTCAAGTTCTACTTTATTTGGATGATATTCTGCTTGCGGCCCCTACCCAGCAGCAATGTATGGAAGATACAATAGCATTATTGAGATAATCAGCAGAACAGGGACATAAAGTAAGCAAGCATAAATTGCAACTACAGAGAATACAGGTCAATTACCTGGCATATCTGGTATCCAAGTAGGGTAGAACATCACATGACAATAGGAAGGTAGCAATATAATAAGCACCCAAGCCAACTAACAAGAAGGGAATGATGTCGTGTCTGGGCCGACTAACACTTGTTAAATCTGGATACCAAACAATGCTGTGGAATCCGCTGTATTGTTTGCCTTAACCTTTAATACACCTATGGCAGCACAACACATAGTACACCGGATTACAGTAGCAGAAACAGCGTTCTGCAGACTAGAACGATTGATAGCCTCAACAGCTGTAGTAGGTCTCGTGAATAATCACAACACATGTTGTCAGACCGTAGATTGTAAGCGGAGATATGTGACGTCAGTCTTGATGCAACAGCAGGGAAGTAAGCAACGCTAAATAGCTGACTACTCATTGCAGTTGGACACTGTGGCATGGTCAGTGCCACATTGTGTACAGGCAGTTGTTGTAGCACCCATGGCAGTACAGGCTCCGCCGTAATGTTACTAGACCACCCTCTCACTGTGAGAATGTCTCATGCAGTTGCGATCAATCTGCTGCAAGAGAAGATAGCATTCCTGACCCGTGCTAGACATTTGTCATGTTTGACCATACCACTGAGTCAACCTCACATGGTGATTGAACGTTGTACAACATTAAACCTATCAACGTCACGTCCGACACCTGTGTATGGCACACCACACAGTCGCCTATACGAAATGGATTAAATAACTACACACAGACATGATAACACTGATATACCCTTAGATGATGCAGAGGTGACAGTTAATGTGTACGGATCATGTAGACAGAGTCCTACAGGAACGAATGAAGTAGTTTATGCAGTAGTTATTGATAATGACATTGTAGACGGCCAAACCCTGCAGCATAACGTGTCTGCTCAAGCAGCAGAATAGATAGCTTTAACACGTGCTTGTACTGTAGCGGAAAACTGATGTGTGGACATATGTCCCGATAGTCATTCTGTTGTCTGTGCAGTGCATGTTTATGAGCAGCAGTGGAAGAATAGGGGAATGATAACATCCACCGGTAAACCGATTAATCATGCGCATACGAACCTGAATGCATTAGACTACATGCAGTTACCCACTGAAGTAGGTAATTGTAAATGTGCAGGGCATAGAAAGCAACAGGATAACAGTAGGAAAGTTGAGGCATGAGCTCATGCACCTGCAAAACAAGCAGCGCCACAGTTGGAAAGTGTCTGTGTGAATGAGGAATGACAAACCTCAGACAGTTTAGATGTAGAAACTGTACAAACAATGCAAACAGCAACTACGAAAGCAGAAAAGCCGACGTGGTTATGACGAGGAGCAATCCTTGAACACGGACTGCACATATCCACAGTGAGAAAGCCAATATTAACGACTAATATATTCAGATATGCGGCTTTGTGGAGCCATGGGTAGAGACATGTCTCAACAGGGGATGGTACATTTGGTTAACAGAATACCCCTAACATACGGAGTTACGAACCACATACAAACCCCATGAGGAGCGTGTCACGGTTGCCGTAGATATCATGCACAGGGAGTATTTAAACCGAAGGAGTGAGTTTACCTACACCACCATAACCGCTCCGCATTATTTGTATGGAGTTCATACATCTGCATAAATGTGAAGGGAACAAATACTGTTTAGCGATTACACATATATATAATCAAAATGGGTAGAAGCATTCCCAACCATTAATCCGATGCAGCAGCAGTGGCAAAGGTGCCAGTAAAATTAAGTATCCCTAGATCTGGCATGCTGTAAAGAAGCTACAGTGACAATAGAACACATGTAGTTAACCAGACAATCACGCTACCTGGGGATTACTTCAGATACCATGAATGTCAATTGCATGTACAACCCACACTCAGCACGACTGCTGGCGCCTGAGAATGGGATCCCGAGAAATAAGGAGAGGAGATTGGTGGGTGAAAACCAGACGAGTTACATGAGCTGTCTACCTCTAGCATTGCTGAGCATGACAACAGTTCCAAATGTAACGTGCTGCACCCACCTCGAAGTAGTATGTGGAATGGCATATCATGTGCCAGAGTGGAAAGCTGTCATGCCTGCAGAGCCGGAGGTCGATGACTCAGTAGTAGGTGACATGAGAGGATTGTTAACTAGTAACACTGTTCTTCAGTTAAAGTCTGTTACAGATAAGAGCAAACGAAGACGGAAGCATAGCTGACACCAGTATCCTGTGTGTATGTCACTGTTATCCAAAGAACATTATTGCCAAGTGGACAGTGCGAATGTCTGTACCGGTACTGTTGTCAACGCCACCGCAGTAAAGTTTGCAGAGAGGTCGTCCTGGGTCCACCTCACATTTCTCAAACTGGTAAAGGATATCAAGTCTGATTGACATCTTGTAGCTGATATACCAAAGAGCCCGAATCACCCGCTAAGACTGTATAACAATACACAGCAACCGCAAAGACATTTATGTTTGGTGTCCGAATGAGTAGACACCTATGAACCATGTTTGTGTTTACGCTATAATTTCCGGGACATTACCTGCATATAACTACACGGATACAAATACTGATACGTGATGAACTGGCCACAGAGTGTCTTCCACACTTCAACAGATACCTAGGCATGATGCGTGTGCATATAGAGACTAGGAACACATTAAATTGCTGTGTTTGTACTGCCATACCTACATCATATGGAGGACTTCCGATGCATGTTGTCCCCTTGGGGATAGATTGAGACTTGTGAATATCTACACTTTGATACAGGTTCTGTGAGATCACAGGACAACGTGGCAATGTACTTACCTGTTACACAAAAAGGAATTGTATGTTATCATAAACATGATACAGTTTCAGTTGGTGGGAGTATTTGTAACATAACTGTGTCTTACGAATGTCATATAACAGCCAAAGATCACAGTACTACTTGTAGCACCATCCCTAATTTGTATTGAAACATCATGAGAACAATGTTGAAGGATGTGCAGAAACATCCTGAATTGTATAAACAGTCCTCTGTTAGAGACAGGAATTTGTTACATGCAGAGGTAACCCGCATCAGTAATAAAGTAGAATATTGTTATGTTGTTTGTGGGAAATAAGCATATCAATGGTTACCTGGGAATTGGTCCGCAGTTGTTATTTGGGTTATCTGGCTCCAGTCACATGACATACTGTACAATTGCCTGTGGGTGCTAAACGAACTATAACACATATAGCTCAAGAACTGGGAACACAGTCGAGAAACCTACTAATCCAGTGGGTGAAATGGAAGCTGTTCTGACATGTCAGTCTTCTGCAAGAGATAAAGGAATATCGATTCATATGGACTTCAGTGACAGCGCCACAACCTGGGCTGGAACACCCCAGCTTCTGGAGTAGTGAAATCAATCAGGAACAGAGGAAGTTATCAAAACCTGTCGGAGGAAGGATGAATGTGACTTCCCGCCCTGAACATGTGACTGATGAACTGGATGCAATGAGAACTGTTGTGTCACAAAATGTAATAGTGCACGACTGCACCGTGGGCGCTGAGAATTGGTACGCGGCGCTTACTGAAGAAGATCGCTGTGTCCAACTACCACATGAAGAGACCAAAAGCAACGCCCACCTACAGGTAATATGGCAGGTGTCATCCATGGCGGAACCAGGCCCAAACCCACTGCCGAACCATTTCCACAAACCATTGGGTGGATGGGGTCAGTCATACTGAATATCATGATTGCCATTTGTGTTGTTCTGCTCACATTGGGAGCATGTGTCTAGTGTGGATACTGTGCATGTAAGTAGGGACTCTGGCGACATACCTGTACCCGAGACTATGTATCAAGACCTGTAGTGGTATTTGTCAATAGAAAATGCAATCCTACTTGCAATGTACATCAAATTACTTGCCTAGTTAAACGCTCCACAGAGGAAGACGCTAGGGAATGAAATAATGTTGTATATGTTTCTGGATAGAGTAGAAGCAATCAAAGGAGGGAGAATGTTAGCAAAATACATATTTAAACATAGATATGACGTGCAACTTTAGAAGCAAATAGTGTATAATGCATATTATTCTACCTGACAATATAGCAGTACAGCTTCTCATGCATGTAATTGCTTGTAGTGTAGCTGCAGTGTGATTGAACCCTAACCCTAGCAGTAACCAGTGCAGCAGGTGTATGTCAGTCAGCATTACTCATCTGCTCGGTTACAGAATAATACATGTATGTACAGGTATATCTGTCATCCTTCCACTGAGGAGGATAGGCTTGTGAGCTGTAACACAGAGTACAGCTGCTCAGCAGAGAGACACAGGAACCTAGTAGGACACGGAGTGAGGACTGGATATGAACAGTGTTGTAACTGTGACAGAGCAGAATTTACCAAAGTACAGTCTAACTGAATATGTGGCTCGCAAGGTTGGGCTATCCTCATGGGAAAACATGTAATAAGCATTACCTGAGCACTGTTGTAGGAATACAATGTACTGTACTCTAGCAATGTAAATGCCTTGTGACTGACCACATCATTAATGTGTGCAAAAGATGATAGTATACAGAATGCTCATACAGATGTAACATGTATAGAGTTGAACAAATGTCTAAACATTTACTGCATACTCCTTTGCCTCCTGCTGCACAGTAGTAAAATGTTATTAATCCCAGCTTCCTGTGTTACTGAGTGTCATTTTGAAAATACGAATGAGTGTTACAGTTTGATTTAAAAGACTTAATTGACAGATGTTTACGTTCTAGCATGGGAATAGGTCAAGCCAAACATCACAATGTCCATGTGTACCACATACACACAGCCAGTAACACGCAGTAGTAGTGCATGAAGGCATACACGACTGTGGGAATAGTACAGGACATATGGCACGTGCCAAGTGCAGATGCATGACACAAACCCCAGGATGGGTGTCCCTGCAAAGAGGAACATGTGCCAACTACACCTCCCACAGATGTACTGGCAATAAAACACATGGCAAACACACAGACACACTACTGTCCAACACATGACTGCAACGGAGCCTGGTCAAACACCAACATGAAGCATGCACAAACAGGGACTTGAGTAATGTTTGCCTTAACACCCCCATAGGCCAAAGAAGAATAGAATGGACATATGCATGTAATGCTGTGAAGGATGTGTGGTAGTCCTCAGTATCACAGTGTTAGGGACACAGATACACTGTCATCAACTGTGACGTATGTGCAACGCACACAGCATACCTGCATGTAATACAGAGGACAATCATGTGCCACAGAAATATACAGTGGCGAAAGAGTATAGTGGATAGACAATTGTACATGTGACAAACTATGAATATAGGTTCACACGTCCATAGGTACAGGGTAGGCCATCGTCCCAGGCCCAGCCATAATACTACACCATAGTTAGGATGACTTTGCCAACCTTCTGTGCTTCAGATGAAATACCCATGATATTGCTGTATCTCCGCCAAGCAGTGATAATGATGTAATCCCTGGCCTATACCTGCAATTCTCCATCCAATGGACAACATAGCTGCGAACAAGGCTAGGAAGGATGTCTGTCTCACATGTACTGTGATGTAGATCCACAGCATAATGATTGTCTGGGTGATATATGTGTCACCCAAACACATCCCATGAATGACCGTGACAAGGTAAATGTCACCTGCCCTAGTGATTCTGAGGGATGCGGATACAGTAGGTGAAGCATACACATGACATATGGGTTGACATGGCCTTGTATGTCAGGCACAGGTCAACACCAAACAGCAGGTATGTGACGGATGTGGCAGGGGTCCTACATGTGGGGCAGCATTACACAAAATGGTGTCATCCTGCATCTGTACAACAATCAACCTATGTGGGCTTCCCAGCTGCTGTAGGTGTATGGTCAGATACAGTCTGAATGGGGCAATGTAGTAGATCATAGGTGTAACACGTAATGGGTACAAGGAGACAATGACCTAGCCTGATGTAGATGTGAATCCCTGCACCAACAGGTGGGCAATGTAGAAGACCCACACAACCACGATAGCAACGTGTGTGGAATGAATGGTGACCGTCCAACACTGTCCCCTGATTCCTGGTAATCACCCCTGTGCTGAGTGGACAGCCACCTATATGCTGGATGGGGTGACCTAGTAGTTCTCCACAGGTATGATGTTGCATGACGTTGCATTTAGCTGTGGGACATGTCCCTGACAGCAGATATGCATACCTGGGAGGCCCCTTCGAAGGATATCTGTGTCAGATGTCTGTCCCACTATGGCACCTGTTTTGCAGTCATCTACAAACACTGTTGCCCATAGCACCCCTGTGTGTGCCTGTACCGTGAAGATGTAGGTGTATGACAGGAGTGCACACATGGAAGGGCCCCATGGGACACCACTTCTGACAGGCAGTAGGTCTGATATGCTGCCAGCAAGTATGACCGTGTGGGTTGTGTCACATAGACAGTTTACAACACATTCTGTGATGTGCGTGTTCACATCCCAGCCAATGGGTTTATCAACGATACCTGAGGAGGGTAATGTGATGAAGGGCTTTGCCAGGTCGAGGTAGGCTGTATGGACTGCAACACCCCATCAGTGGCCTTGGCGACTGTCCCGAAAATGTCAACCATGCTTTAAAGGCATGAACCGCCCTGAACAAGACAAACCGTGTGAGGCAAAGTAAGTATGTCCCCTATGCAGTCATGTACGAGCCACAGTATGATCCCTCCCCATGTCTTTGCAGATAGGTCTCCTCAGGGTAATGGGACAGTAATAACCAGCCTCAGTGGAGGTATTGGCCTTGTGACGTGGGACTACAGTTGCCATGTGACACAACCTGGGTACCCTACCTGAGGTGAGGCTACAAAGAAATAGCTGTCCTAACTGTGGGTCCAATTCATAACCGAGATAGTGGAGTACACAGCGGGTCACCAGCTGGTCTCATGGATGCTATGTCCACTACCCTGGAGAGAGCATGTCCCACCTGTGTGTCACAGAACATTTTGTGACCACAAACCACTGGTACACACATCTCCTCATGTGTGGGGGAGGGTGTGGAGATGTCCTCACTGGAGTTGTCAGCCTGTATGTTGGCAATGTGTGTATGTTGAGTAAACCCCACCTCTATGTGAACCCAGTCAGAGCATATGTGGGAGTGAGCTCCCAGGTGTCCAGCATAGCAACTGAAGGTGGTATGATTGTTAGCCAGGTCCATGTAGGTATATCTGTGGAATGTGCCCTGGACTATTTCATGACAGTGTGTAAGTCTACACATATGATGACCAAGGGTGTCACACCTCACAAGGTGTCTGCTCCACCTTGTAGTAGCCACCTCCTTGTGTTGTACATTTTGTGTATGGCTGGGGTACACCACACTGGATGCTTGGCATTGGTACAGTGAACCACAGTTGGGTAAGTGAATGACTGGCTCATGCAGTCCTGTAGGTACTGGTAGATGGCAGATGTGATTGATGCAGTGGCTGCCGTACCATCGACCACTGGCTCAGGGTCCTTAAAGGAGACCACAGTACTGCGCAGTATTGTGTAGTCTGCCTCTGAGCAAGCAATGTGTATGGTAACTGGCAACACTCACAGCAACGGATGCCAAAAGCAGAAGCCAATGTCCAAATAACATAGATCAACTTCTGCATGACAATATGTGTTATCATACATGTATTGACATGTGTCTGCTAATTACAATTGGAAATGGCCGGTAAGACTGGCCTAAAGTTCCCATGATGTACACAGTCTGGGGGTGTTGTTCCGATAATAAAGTGGCAATACCTCCCAATCGTGACCTCTGGGTATGGTATGAAAGTGGTTGTTAACCTGCAACATTGGATGTATAGCATTGGTTTCTGGTGTCGGAAGACATGGTTCCTGTAGCACAACACAGTATGGGTAGTCAAGCACACATCCACGATTGCTGAACACACAGCATCAGTGAAACCCACTGCTCACAAGGACACAGTCCGACAAGCTCTACACTTTAAATATGCACAGTGGTGTCCATTGTCGGACCCAAAATTGACATCACACCAGATTCACGCCTTCTTTCAATACGCATCTGAACCCATTGTCGACACAGGTACACATATGCACTGGAAGCTTCATCAATGTAGATGATAGCTGCCCATGTAATGCAGCACAGATGCACAGAAATACCCAGGGTACCGGTCCATAGAACTGCGCACATCACAGTCCTGCACACATGAAGGATGTGTAATGGGTACTGTCGATTGTTGCAGTCAAGGGATTCTGGGTATGTAGACTCTGGGCCCAGTGTTGCTTCGCAGCCAATCCTTTGTCCCGCCTCGTGGGAGGGATGTGTGTGTAGCACCTGCCATACTATCCGCTAATGATGCAAACCATCCACTGGAGAATGCTAAATGCAGGTGTGAAATGTGTACAGCCCTATACTAGTGTCCAGTAGGCAATTGTCATGGATGGACAACCGTATGCCCAAGATGCCACCCACAACTGCAAACCCGGTAAATTACACAGCCGCGTAAGGCATAACACAGGAAATACACATAGGGACTGCAGTTGACATTCCACATACAAAGTTGGACCGCTGTGCCAACACCGGCGTATACAGCACTCAATCTGCCAGCAACAGACTGAGGAGCACCCGCTACCATACAGCGGAACAGATGTGCGACCTGTGGAACACATACTAATGGCACACACACAACGCCAAGTAGGATATGTAAACTATGGCATTCCCACCAATGAAGACAACATGGTTAAATGAATACATAGGTAATCAACATGTTCCGGTGGTGTTATATTGGAAATACAGTGACGGATATGTCCCATTGGGACGTCTGTGGTTTATATGGAGCAGTTGCTAACCAGCATCTTTGGATGTATGTCATTTGTCCACAGTACTAGATCACCTGGTTATGTAGCACCATGTGGAATGGGTGGTCAAACAGACATCCGCGATTCCTGAACACACAGTATCAGTGAAACCCACTGCTCACAAGGACACAGTCCGACAAGCTCTACACTTTACATATGCACAGTGGTGTCCATTGTAGGACCCAAAAATTGTGGAAAGAATCGAATAATTTCTTATTTCAATGCGTACCTGAACTCATTGTCGTCACAGGTACACATATGCACCGCAAGCGTGTTTAATGTTGCTGATAGCTGTCCATGTAATGCAGCACAGAAGCACAGAAATACCCAGGGTACCGGGTCCATAGAACTGCGTCCACATCACAGTTCCGCACACATGACGGATGTGTAATGGGTACTGTCAATTGTTGCAGTCAAGGGATTCTGGGTATGTAGACTCTGTGCTCGGTGTTGTTTCGCAGGCAATCCTTTCTCCCGCCTGGGAGGGATGTGTGCGTAGCACCTGCCTTACTCTCCGCTAATAATGCAAACCATACTCCGGAGAATGCTAAATGTAGGTGTGGAATGTGTACAGCCCTATACTAGTGTCCAGTAGGCAATTGTCATGGATGGACACCCGTATGGCCAGGATGGCACCCACAACTGCAAACCCGGGTAAATGACATAGCCGCGGTAAGGCATAACACAGGAAATACACATAGGGACTACAGTTGACATTCCACATACAAAGCCGGACCGTCGTGCCAACACCGGCGATACAGCACTCAATCTGCCAGCAACAGACTGAGGAGCACCCGCTACCGCACAGCGGAACAGATGTGCGACCTGTGGAACACATACTAATGGCACACACACAATGTCACATAGGATATGTAAACTATGGCATTCCCACCTACGAAGACAACATGGTTAAATGAATACATAGGTAATCAACATGTTCCAGTGGTGTTATATTGGAAATACAGTGACGGATATGTCCCATTGGGATGTCTGAGGTTTATATGAAGCAGTTGCTAACCAGCATCTTTGGATGTATGTCATTTGTTCACAGTACTAAATCACCTGGTTATGTAGCACCATGTGGAATGGGTAGTCAAACAGACATCCGCGATTGGGGAACATACACCAGCAGTGAAAAGCACTGGGCAGGTGGACACAGTCCAGCAACATCTAACTTGACATATGCACATCGTTGTCCATTGTAGGACCCAAAAATTCTGTTCAGAGAATGCCTGCTAGCTTCCTGCATTACTCACGTGATCTCATTGTCGCCACCACGTCACAGGTACACATATGCACGCAAGCGTGTTCAATGTTGATGATAGCTGTCCATGAAATGCAGCACACATGCACAGAAATACCCAGGGTATCGGGTCCATTCAGCTGCGTCCACATCACAGTCCCGCACACATGAAGGATGTGTAATGGGTACTGTCCACTGTTGCAGTCAAGGGAGTCTGGGTATGTAGAATCTGGCCTCTGTTGTTTCTCGCAGGCAATCCTTTGTCCCGCCTGTGGGAGGGACGTGCGTAGCACATGCGCCACTCTCCGCTAATAATGCAAACCATACTCCGGAGAATGCAAAATGCAGGTGTGAAATGTGTACAGCCCTATACCAGTGTACAGTAGGCAATTCACATGGATGGACAAGCGATGACTAAGATGGCACCCATAACTGCAAACCCGTGGAATTACACCGCCGTAGTAAGGCATTACACAAGTAATACACATAGGGACTACAGTTGACATTCCCATACAACAAACACAGACAACCAGCCAATGAAGTCCAAAGCAAAGACGAGGTACTGTAGGGACCGCCAGTGACCACTCAGAGCACACCAACAATTAAAGGAAGTCACCATAGTCTATTGGAGCCCACTTCGTCTGCTTCATAAGCAGACCTATTCAGAATACATACAATGCAGTCCAACCTACTACATTTAAAAGCATTAATTGGTCAGTACATTAGATGTGCTAGGTACTAATTACATGCCTTAAAGGCAGACAAGTTTAACAAACCTTACTTGGGTTACAGATCCCACACAGTGAGGACATCAGACATTGCTTCGAAAGGTACAGTCTTCATCGGAAAATAGAAATATGTGTACATATATGAAAGATGAACCAACATAAAATGTTTTCCAAATGTCTGACTGTGTAAGATACATATATATGTCCTACGGATTGTGCCAATATATTAACAGAACTGCAGACACCTAGTAATATAAATGAACCATAATATATACACATAAACCGTATGATTATGACTACTGTAAAATAGACCAACGAAATGTAAAGATTCACAATGTGCTAATGTAAATATTCATATAGAAGGTTACTTAAATAAATCAATTCAGACATCCATGTCTAAACACTAACACAAGGCCAGCGAGGTGCTTGCCCTCACATGTACTGGGATGTTGTTCCACAGCATAGTGAGTGTCTGGGTGATGAATCCGTCCCAACAACACGCTCGATTAATGACAGTGTCAAGGTGTACGTCAGCTGCCCTTGTGGTTCTGAGGGATCTAACTTATTTACGTGAAGCATAGTCATCAGATCTGGGTTCGACATAGCCTTGTATGCCAGGCACGGGTCACCTCTGGGCAAGTGGTATGCAACTGTATACAGCTGGAATTCTTTCAGTCGGTCAGTATAACACATATACCTGAGACCCTGCATCTGTTTGTCGAGGAACTGTTGGTGCCTTTCCAGCTGCTGCAGGTGTTGGGTCAGATACATTCTGAACGGGGCATTGTACCCAATCATAGGTCTATTGAGTGATGAGTACAAGGGGACAATGACCTCCCCTGA
Source organism: Protopterus annectens (assembly GCF_019279795.1). Classification (NCBI taxonomy): domain Eukaryota; kingdom Metazoa; phylum Chordata; order Ceratodontiformes; family Protopteridae; genus Protopterus; species Protopterus annectens. The sequence continues at coordinate 765,791,323 of NC_056728.1, read as the reverse complement.
TCTAGATGTGAATCCCTTCATGATGATGTGGGCAATGTGGAAGGTCTACCTAACTATGTTAGCAACATGTGTGTCTAACGAACGGTTAACAACAACACGTGTCCCCAGATCACTGGTAACCCGCTCTGTGCTCAGTGGATTGCCACCTATATGGTAGCTCGGGGTAACCTTGTTCTTCCCGGGGTATGCCTATGCATTTCCTGGCATTTAGCTGTAGGACATGTCTCTGGTACCACTTATCCACATCTGTGAGGCACTCCTGAAGGATATCTGTGTCAGATGTGTGTCTGACTTTGGCACCCGGTTTGCAGTCATCTGCAAACATTGTCACCCATAACCCCGCTGTGTATGCGTGTACATTGGAAACGAGATGCTGGAAATAGTGGACCCAGGACTGAGCCCCATGGGACACCACCTGTGACTGGCTGTGAGTATGACATGGCGCCAGCAACTATGGCCATGTGTGTTCTGTGACTTAGCCAGTTTGCAACCCATATGGCGTATGTATGGATTTACATTCAAGATGACGGGTTTATCAATTATACCCGAGGGGGTATTGTGTCAAGGCCTCTGCCGGGTTGAGGTAGGCTGTATGGACTGCTTTACCCTCAGCAATGGCCTTGGTGACTGATTCTACAAAGTGAAACACGTGTAAAGGGCATGATCTGACTCTGACCAAGCTAAACTGGGTTGTATCCAAAGTATGCGGTCCCCTATGTCTTTATCTATGTGTCCCATTATGATCCATCTCCATGGCTTTGCAGATAAGGCTTGTCAAACTAATGGTATGGTAATAACCAGGGTCAGTGGAGGCACCATCTATGTGGAGTGTGACTACAGTCGCCTCTGTGCTACTACTCAGGCACGATCCTGAGGTGAGGCTAAGATTAAACAGCTGTCCTAAGTGTGGGTTAAATTCCCCATAGAGTTCCTGGAGTACACAGCTGGGACACCATGTGGACCCATGGATGCTGTGTTGACTGCCTCAGGGCTGGATGTGGGTAATGATGGACATACCCACGGCAGACGTGGCACGCCTCGAGTCCGATGCCCGAGGGACCACACACATAGCCGGCCTTAGGCATAGGCCAAGTAGGTAGCCGCCTAGGGTGTTGCTCTACCGGGCACCTTTCCAGACTGTATTTGGTGTAGGTAGACCAGGAGGGGGTAGCGGTGAGGTATCGGTGGCAACTTCTGCCTAGGTCACCACTTAACCTAAGGCCACTCTTCCCGTGGGTAATACAGCAGTACCCACACCCAGACGCGGGTCATTGCTAGGGTCATTGCTAGTATGGCATATCATCTATGTCAGGAAACCATATATCCCCACACATAATGGCACAGCATAATGCCTGTTCGCCGCCAAAGGCAGACATACGCCACCCGGGCGGACGCATTCGCGCGAGATGTCCGTTAACAATGTCGACATTGTCTCGCTTTGTGAAACAAACTCCACATAGACATTCAATAATAGGGTTACCACCTGTCCCACTTTGCGAGGGACAGTCCTCTTTGGGCAGTTGTGTCCTGCAAAAAAATTGAAAAAATAGCAAATGTCCTGAGATTTTAGGACAAAATTATTTCCTTTATTTTCTTTAATAGTTGCATAAAACAGTTATTTTGTATTTGAAACACCTAAATGTTAAAAGAAACAGAATAAGCAACTCAAATCCTACAAGAATAACCTTTTATTATGGCAAAAAAGTGAAGTTATGTCCTTTATACTGGCTGTGGATGCATTCTGCCCCGCAAAATCTGATGTTTCTTCAAAAAATGTCCCACTTTGGGCATTTGGAAATGTGGTAACCCTAATTCAATAATAGACAGCGACGGATAACCCGATGTCCTCGTGGCTGAGCTGTCCAACCTGTTCCGCCATGTTAAATGTGTGTAGCACAGCGCCCCGGCCCCAAACAAAGCAACGGACATGTCTGTGGCTCAGTGAAAGTCGCAATGCAATGTTAAACCCTTGTAATATTGCGACACAGGCCATACATACGGAGGGTTAGTAATGGAAATTGTTCAGTTCGACCAGACCGTGTGCAATTAGTATAACGAGATCTACAACGGGTACACCGGCCAATCGATGCACACGGTTACTTAATAATTGGGGCCGTGATATGGTACCATGGACACGGACAAACGCGCCCATGTGACTCATCTAACATTCAGACAGGGTCAGGGCAGTCCCGCACAGTGGGCGGACAAGACCAAACCCAAAGCACCACAGCAACACCCTGACAATCAAGGCCTGTATGCGTATGGGATATAAGCAGCTGTCATCTGAACAGCCCTGCGGTGACGACATATGCATCCTGGGCCATGAGCGGGGGGGAATTAGGAATGTTCAACATGCAGTACCGCACCTTTCCGAGCAGGAGAATGGATGCCTGTGACGTATGCGGTAAAGGGGGGATATGTAAATGTACATAGGTACCATGGGTATGCATATTAATGACAACGAACAGCTAACGGTACTGGTCACAGTAACCGCAAACGTGAATGCAGTCACGCTTGAATTACGACTATAGAACATATAGATGTGCACGGTACGAAAGCGCCCATGCTGCAAAGACTGTTACATATATAAAGCTGTAAGTGCTTTCTGTACACGCCCGCCAACCGGATCAGACATATGTTACCAAAATACTCACAAGTAACGCAAAACACGTAACCACACAGACACTGTAAACATATATAAACGGACTACGGATATGCATGTGCGCTGCGCCAGAACCCACAATCCGACATGCGAAAGTGTGCGGTGCGTGTGATCCAGTGGAACCAGGGAAGGTTACGGATGTCTCCTCCACACATTTACATTCATAATTGTAAAATATATGCTTAAATAGTACTTATTGATTCCATGCTTTGTTATCGTAATGCTACTATTATACACATTGATATACAATATCCTGATCAACACACTACATTCTAAGGTGCACTCACAACAATTATCAACTATGTGTCCGGATACTGATTGTATTTACCAATATTGTATATATATTAACACATTGTTGCCGTATTATTGTTTCCATGAAGTAAGGCATGCAACACTGATATGTATATGTCACGCTATAATCAAGACTTGGGGCACTGTCCACCTAACTATGAGCAGGCTTATTGATTATTTCGCTTTAAACCGACTCTGAAGGAAGTGTATAAGGGACGGCTATGTCATGCATTCCGCATCTCGACGATGCCCCATGTTAGTAGGTGAGAGAGCTCAGTATCCTTTCCTGTGGAGTCTATCGATTTGACAGTGTCTGTTTTTGCCGATATATGTTCCATAATGTCGTTTATGAAGATGGGCAGGACGCAAGGTTTGCTGTATTTCCGCATACTGGCACGTGGATATAGATAGGCCATGTCATACAAACGATGGGTAGTCAAGCAGACATCCACGATTGGGGAACATACAGCGGCAGTCAATACCACTGGCCAGATGGTGACAGTCAAACACTTTACAAATGCACATCGGTGTCCATTGTAGGACTCCAAAAATTACGGCGCTTTGCTCCTTTATACACCGATCAGCCAATCAGAGTACTAACCGTGACTACGGCACAGCTAGACATATGCACCACCAGCGTGTTTAAGGTTGATGATACCTGCCCATGACATGCAGGACATATGAACAGAGGTCCCCAGACTGCCGTGTCCATACATGTAAGCGCCCATATCCCAGTTCCGCACACATGAAGGATGTGTCATGCGCATCGTGGGGGTTGCAGCCATGGTATCCTGGGTATGCAAAATGGGGCTCGTGTTGTTTGGCAGATAATCCGCTGTCCCGCCTGCGGGAGGGCTGCGGGTACAGGACGTGCCTTAGTCCGCAGTAAGGATGCAAAGCACCCATAGGGTAATGCTAAAGGCAGGTGTGAAATGTGTTCAGCCCTACATCAGTGTCCAGTAGGCATTTCCCAAGGATGGACAAACGCACGGACAAGATGGCACCCATAATAGCAAACCTGGTGGAATCACACAGCCGTAGTAGGGCATGACACAGGACATACAGATGGAAACAACAGTAGATACACCCCGTAGACATCCATCCTGCCGCATAATCCCAGCGCATACAGCAGCCAAGGTGCTATCAAGTATGTGGGGATCACCCGCTTCCACTCTGGAACATACGCGCACCTGTGGAACACATATTAATGGCACACCAACAACGCCAACTAGGAAGGTCATACTATCGCTAAAATATGGCGTTCCCACACATAAACAACATACTGTCATGAATAAATAGGTTCTACATGTACCGCCTGTGTTATACTGACAATACAGTGGCGGATAGTTCACAATGGTACCTCTGAGGATTATCTAAAGCAGTTGCCAACCTGCAGGACTACAGTAACACCATATGGGTCAATTGTGGAAGGACACGGGTTACGTAGCACTACATAATATGGGTAGGCGGACAGACATCCGGGAATGGGGAACATACGGCGGCAGTCAAACCCACTGGCTGAATGGACACAGTCCAACATGTTCTAAACTTTACATATGCACATCGGTGTCCATTGCAGGACCCAAAAATTACTCCTTAAGTAAGTGTGGGCAACATAGTGTGAACCAGAAGAGGTGACAGCCGTGACTACGGCACAGGTAGATATATGCACCACAAGCGCCTTCAAGGGTGATGACAGCCGCCATGAAATGCAGGACATATGAATAGGACTCCCCAGGCTGCTGCGCCCATACACGACGCTCACATCCCATTTACGCACACATGAAGTGTGTGCAAGTGGTACTGTCGAGGGTTGCAGTCATGGGATCGTGGGTATGCAAATATGGGTGTCGGTGTGGATTGGCAGATGATTCGTTGTCCCGCCTGCAGCGGACGTGGCCATGGCATATGCGCATTCGCAATACTAATACCGATCATCCACCGGAAATGGAGAATGCAGCTGTGAAATGTTGACAGCCCGATACTAGTGTCCAGTAGGCAGTTCCCATGGATGGACAAACGACGCCAAGATGGCACCCATAGCTGCAAACCTGGGGAATCCCACAGCTGTTGCAAGGCATAACCCAGGGAATACAGATACGGTCTACAGTACACACTCCCCATTCAAAGCAAGACCGCTGGGCAGATACCGGGCACACAACACTCAATGTGCCAGCACATGTATGGGGATCACACGCCCATACAGTGGAACAGATGGGTCACCTGTGTAAAGATACCAATGGCACAATCTCCACGCCTGCTGGGAATGACATACGATGGTCAAACTATGGCGCTACACCAATGAAAGACATCCTTCGTGAATTAATAGGATTGATGTCAATACACCATGGCAAACACCCAATGAACAGGGAAGACTTGCTGGCACCCTATGGCCACAAACCATGTCACACATAGGTAGATGGAACAGTCAACGAAACATTTCGGCCCACGACAGGTCGCATATGGTATCCAAAGGTACTTCATAGACATGTATGCGCTTATCACCCGCTGGCCCCGTGGAGACTTACACATAACATGGAAGTATCCAGGCTTTAAATGTCCACCCTTACACTTCCATTTGTCACTTTCTATGCGAGCAATGGAGATGTAGCCACAGCATAGAAAGCAGAGACGTACTGCTAACGAAACACACACATGTCAACATCACAGAAAGCATACTATGAACACACTTATTACATGATATTGTACTATGAAACACAAACAAACCAGCAACCTGCAGCAAGAATAGTCCCCGTAGTTCGACACAACACAAGTCTTCGTAACATTTAAACAGTTCATTAAAACATGCAACGGTTTCGTTGTTTCCACAACGTGTGCAGGAAAAATGCTATGTCTAAGAATGTTCACAAGCAACAATGTGAGTCTTAACATGATTTTAAATATCACACTGTTGATTGTGAACACTTTAAGAATTTGCTTATACAGTTGTATTTGCGAAAAGCAACGGAAACACACACACACACGGAAGGGACGGAGATGAACCTACGCCTATTTACATGAACTCAGTACAGTATGAAGCATTTACAGAACGCTACCGAAAGTTAACTGACGTGAGCGCTGTCAGAGGCATACTTGTAGGCTGGTGACGCCACCAAGATAACAATAGTTGGCAATAGCCAAGGTATGTGTTATGGAGCCGCCTAAAAGCATTTTCATTCGCAGAGGCAGCTGGAAACACACGCACACAGAGACACACACACACGGAAGGGACAGGGCACGAACCTACGCCTATCTACATGAACACACTACAGTATGAAGCATTTACAGAACGCGCCACCGACTTTACTGAACAGAGCGCTGTCACACGATACTTGTAGGCTGCTGACGCCACCCGCAAGACAATAGTTGCCAATAGCCAAGGCATGTGTTGCGGAGCCGCCTAAAAGCATAATCAGTCGCAGAGGCAGCTGGAAACACACACACACAGAGACACACACACACGGAAGGGACGAGGCACGAACCTACGCCTATCTACATGAACACACTACAGTATGAAGCATTTACAGAACGCGCCACCGACTTTACTGAACAGAGCGCTGTCACACGATACTTGTAGGCTACTGACGCCACCAAGAAGACAATAGTTGGCAATAGCCAAGGCATGTGTTGCGGAGCCGCCTAAAAGCATAATCAGTCGCAGAGGCAGCTGGAAACACACACACACAGAGACACACACACACGGAAGGGACGGGCACGAACCTACGCCTATCTACATGAACACACTACAGTATGAAGCATTTACAGAACGCGCCACCGACTTTACTGAACAGAGCGCTGTCACACGATACTTGTAGGCTACTGACGCCACCCAGAAGACAATAGTTGGCAATAGCCAAGGCATGTGTTGCGGAGCCGCTAAAAGCATAATCAGTCGCAGAGGCAGCTGGAAACACACACACACAGAGACACACACACACGGAAGGGACGGGCACGAACCTACGCCTATCTACATGAACACACTACAGTATGAAGCATTTACAGAATGCGCCACCGACTTTACTGAACAGAGCGCTGTCACACGATACTTGTAGGCTACTGACGCCACCAAGAAGACAATAGTTGGCAATAGCCAAGGCATGTGTTGGAGCGCCTAAAAGCATAATCAGTCGCAGAGGCAGCTGGAAACACACACACACAGAGACACACACACACGGAAGGGACGGGGCACGAACCTACGCCTATCTACATGAACACACTACAGTATGAAGCATTTACAGAATGCTGCCACCGACTTTACTGAACAGAGCGCTGTCACACGATACTTGTAGGCTACTGACGCCACCCGAAGACAATAGTTGGCAATAGCCAAGGCATGTGTTGGAGCCGCCTAAAAGCATAATCAGTCGCAGAGGCAGCTGGAAACACACACACACACACACACACACACACACGGAAGGGACGGGGCATGAACCTACGCCTATCTACATGAACACACTACAGTATGAAGCATTTACAGAACGCGCTACCGACTTTACTGAACAGAGCGCTGTCACACGAATACTTGTAGGCTACTGACGCCACCCGCGAAGACAATAGTTGGCAATAGCCAAGGCATGTGTTATGGAGCCGCCTAAAAGCATAATCAGTCGCAGAGGCAGCTGGAAACACACACACACACACACACACACACACACACACACACACACACACGGAAGGGACGGGGCACGAACCTACGCCTATCTACATGAACACACTACAGTATGAAGCATTTACAGAACGCTGCCACCGAAGTTTACTGAGCAGAGCGCTGTCAGGAGGCATACCCCACGTGAGTGGTATCATTTGCAGAGGCAATGCGCCCGATCGAGTTCGACAGAGTGCGCAGTCACGCAGTCTGGTACCATCCTGCTCGCCAGACACTAACACGCTAGTGCTGCAGCCGGAATAACAAGTAACTACTGATCAGTACATCACTGCATACTGGGCATGCTCAGACACTTAGACTCGCACAGGGCAGACATGCATACACATGGTGCGACGGCATGGGTGGCGGAATGTGGACCGCCGTGTGTGTCCAGCCACACAACAGAAACCTGGCCATGCCACAGACGTGGCCGCTATGTAGGGGATACAGGCATGCACCCGGGTATAACTGCCGACGCGTACGGTGTGCACTGTGCTGTGTGTCTATCTACACAGCTGCCTACTGGGCATGCTCAGACACTTAGAGTCGGCACAGAGCAGACATGCATACACATGGTGCGACGGCATGGGTGGCGGATGCGGACCGCCCTGTGTGTCCAGCCACACAACAGCAACCCGCCATGCCACAGACGTGGCCGTTGCTGCGGGAATATCTAGGTGCAATTAACCATGTGTAGGACTGGCCTACAGTTTGTTGCATGCTACAGACAACCCTCACAAACACAGGATACCTTCACAGATGTCCTGAGGACACTGGTGAGTGGGCATGCTCTCACAACAGCACCGTATTGGGTGACATGAACCACCCATACATAGCCTGGGAACATTACCCATAGCACAACACAGTACGCCAGCAGTCCCAGGTGTTCACACACCTGGCCACTGTTAAACAGCCATGCACCATACATACTAGGGGATGTCTGACAGTTCTGCCCATCACACATGGTGAGGATATGCCCCACACAGGATGTACAGCCCTCAATGGTGATGCAAGACCGTATAGTGGATACACTGGTCATCCACTCTCTGTAACCAACACCAGCATGGGGACCTCAGTGATGACCTCTCCACAGAAAACCACACACATCATAATGACCGGTGTGGTACCCTACAAGTCCTCCATGCCAGTGTTGAACACAGGCCAGACCGCAAACGCCTAACGAATGCCTTCCCCGACCACTCCACATGCATGTCTGCAACAGGCAAACATGATGAAATCAGGACCTTGTCCACCACAGGTAGGCACATGGTGTGGTGGACCGCAGCCACTGACTACCTGTACATCAACAGTTGAGCTAATACATGGCAGAGCAATGACAGTACCAGGGAAACCATCACCCATTCATACCGGCCACCATACGGCCCCACATACCATCATCCACGGCCGCCAGGGAGTGGTACTGCAGAGGGCACATGAGACAACCACAGGGCCTTCCCTAACTGTGGTAAGGACATGGTTCGGGGCACACCGACTTGCCTGGAAATGGTCCAGAATGGCACAACAGTCACTGCACCCACAGACATTGTCTGCAAACCACAGGACATGTTCCATGCATACATCCCCCAACAGGGCACATATCCATCCCAGCATAGTGTAACCTCCCAAAGATGTCATAAGGCCTGGAGTGATCCCATATCTCTATGGCGGTTGACACGCCAGCAATGGGCACCGATGGTGTCCCTGGCTGTGTGCTACCCATCCTCATTGAGGCCCTCGCCCACACATGCGCCACTGTGTCATGTTAGCCTTACTATGGGCTATGTCCCCAATGGATGCCATATGGCATCTGTGGTCCCACTATGCCAGGGTAGTGCTCCTATGGACTGTCAACAGCCACACCCTATACGCTTGACAAGTGTTGTCTGCAAAGCTGTGGGAGGTCCATACAGGTGGCCATGGTTACAGATAGCGTGTACAGCCAATACCGAACATACCCACAACTACATAGTCAAGGGCGGATCCTGCCTCCTCAACCTGCTCGTCCAGTCTGGAGTGGTCACCAAGGTCATTGATGGGGATACGTGGGTTTGCACACAGTACCATGACCTGGTGGGAGCGCTCAGAGCACACTACACATGGGACCCATGGAAAGGCTCGCCAGCATACATGTGGGGACATATGTCACCCGATGCTTCTCAGACAGGTTGGAGGTCACACCACACAGGGTTGGTGCTCAAGGTGCCTTGTCACAGTCATATCTGGACCCAGTGGAGGCCCACAGGGCTCACTCCTGGGCCCCTGCCATATGGCATCCGACCTTCTAATGTGCATGCAATCATAGGGGATTGTAGCAGACAAGGTATGCAGATGACTACGCACCGCCAACATACCCAACACCCCATGTTACACGGACATCCACCTAGGGCGCCATAGGCATGGATGACTGGTGCCAGAGCCATGGCCTGCTACTAAATGCCAGAGAAGGTGCAGCCCTACCCAGTGTGAAGGACATGTTCGTCCCAATGTCACATGTAGGTGGTACGCCATTAAAGATGGTGGACGGTTCAGGAAATGGCTACCACACCTGTCGGCAACCTCTGTCAACACACACAATGGCAATGTGGGTGTGAAGACATTCCATTGTGGCCTCCTGGTCTGGATGGAATGGCAACCACATCAGGGTGTTCATTGTACCCTGTACACATCACACACCAGAGCACTGACTGCGCATAATGGCACATGTGGCCTGTAGCTAACCTGACGCCTGCAGCAGTCGGCAGGACCGCAAATGGTCCACAAGATGGGTATGACGGCGCTAGGACATGTGTCACAAGGTACACGCCCAAGGGGACACCGCTGTGGATCTTCACAGCACAGCTGCTCCGTGGTGATCTGTGCCTGACATACACGGCCATGTCTGACCTGGGTGACATGGGCACATTCCACCTCCCAGGCTCCATGCAAACACGGGCACAGAAGCGACTGTCAAACACCTCAACACAAAGATGAGTGGGACGTGCTGGGGGAACAGGGTTAACGGCCAGACACCCCTACAACACGGGAGGAGTGCCAGGCCATGTGAAGGAAAGGCCCTGACTGCCTTCGCCCAGGACTGCTAATGACGGTGGATGTGTGACGATAGTTATGCGCCAGGCAACATCTGTGTGTCACTGCTAGACCAGGGACTGGGGACTGATGGATATGGCATCCCCATCCTGAGGGGTGTTAGACGCCACACACAGTCATGCTAGGTCCACACATGTCGAGGGCACATATCCTGTTACGCTCATGTGCGCCTATGTACCTATGTAGGGTCCATGCCGGATGCGGGTAACTGTGCTACGCTGCTGTTGCCAGACATCCCTGTGGGTACCCCACGACTACACGCCGTGAACTAGTTACAGCGCACCCAGTAGGCACGCAAGTACACCATCAGTATCATACGGGTTAACTGCACCGACATGGTGCTACACATGTAACCACCACACATACTGTGTACACATATCAATGAATGCTGCACCTGTCCTGCATGGTATGTCTGCTGCATGATGTCCGTGCACAACCCACATCACATACATACCTGTCACCAGCCATACACACACACCACAACATACACATCACGTAGTATGCGGACACAGGTATCACATACACCTCTCACTATCGTGTCCACCCTGTGCATCAGAATATGTTAGCTTAACCGCAGTGATGGTGTAGCTCACAGTTATGCGGCAGAGACTTCATCATATGCACAGGGTGATATGTGCCACAGGCATGGGCTGTACCAATGGATGACATCATGTGTGTGTGTAAGGGCCAGTGCATTGAGTGGGCATGACTATGTAGATTGCATGTGGGTGTGGTGGAGCCCTACAGTTGTGTCTGCTGTGTGTGGGTGTGTGTGTACACAGTTCAGTCATCTGTGATGCCTACACGGGGTATGCTTGGCAGCCCCTGACTGTACAGTGCAGGTGTTACGGCTCACTGTGTCTGCCGGCGGCGACCTGACCCGCGCCTTTGCTGGGGTCGCACGGGCACGACCGGGTGGAGGTACGGACTGTCGACTCTCCGATGGCACATGTCCGCTGGAAACGCGTGCCCACGACGGGCCGCCCAGGGCCACGCCCACGCGGCCTGCTCTGTCCTGGTGTGGATGGTGTAGTAGCAGCTGCACTGCTGCTGCTACCAGCACCGTCTGGGTGGGCATGGGAGGTGGCACGCACACGCTGACCTGCAGCAGGTGGTGTTGCTGGCACACGCCCACGCGCCCTATGCCTCACCCCTACCTGGTGTTCCTGCACGGACTGCGACGCCAAGGATGGCCATGCCTCGGTCGAGGATACCAGCCATGTCACCCAATCTCCTATCCAGAACATCGGCAAGATGCTGTTGTGCATTCGCCAATGCCTGGATGTTGTCATTCAGGGTACGGATTGCGGATCTCTGCAGCCTCTGCCCTTCCTGGTTCTGCCGCTCGGCACGTGCCTGCGCCGCCATTACAGTCTGGAACATGCGCCTGGTTATACCAGCTGCTGCACCCTGTACGGCAGGTGTATGTCTAGCGGTGCTCCCCACGAGCAGCACCTGCCACATGCCTGCGTGGCACTGCACCAGTCCTTACACTGGCAACATCGCGGTGTACCCACACCTTCTGCAGCCACCACACATTCCTGCTCGGGACAACAGACGCTGACTGACCGTCATCTATGGTCAACGGTGTTGGGGTATGTGTCGGCATCTGAACCGTAGCGGGATGAAAGGGACGATGTGTGATGTTCTCCAGTGGCACAGAGTCTGCCTGTGACGACCCTGCCTGTGCCTCATGCACATGGTCATCACCACTAGTATCTGTGGGGACACTAGCATCAGATTGACCGCAGGAGGGGAACTCACCTACAGCACCTGTCAATACAAAGACATACCATCGGTTACAATACACACACACACACACACACACACACACACACACACACACACACACACACACACACACACACACACACACACACACAGACAGCATGCATGTGATAATGCAGGTGGCATGCAGCATTCACACAACACAGACCAGTGAATGCAGACCAGACATTCATAGTGGCAGTATGTACACTGCCCTGGTGGGGACAGTACAACAGGCAGGTGTCATTTAGTAGGCATGCAGTACACACATTCATGGTAGTTTGCATGCATCAGCGTGATACACCGTGGTGGCCAAGGCGAAGTTGAGAGTACACATGGCTGCCGACAGTATGTAATGTACACCGCAAACATGTGCGGTATCATGTGGACATGTGACGATGGTGACCCACCGCATGCACCACATCACAATGGCTGTCACGGTGCAGTGTTATGTGTACAGTCTACAGATACAATGTATGGGTAACAGTGATGTCTGTGCAGGTATGTTTGCTGTGAGCTGTGTGCATAGCTGTACAGTGTGTAGTGCGGGCTCTGTGCCACTGCACAGTAGCAGGACACAGCTATGTGTCTGTGCGATGCGTGACCTGGACGCATTACATTGCCATGTCTGTAAGTCAGTTCAGATGCTCAGCAGCACGTATATGGTGGACATTGGAGGCACCTGTAGTAGCTGTGGAGAGGCGCTCCATGTCACTGGTGTACTACATTGATGTCCAGGGGGTCCACTACAGTGATGAACCCACTATGTGTGTACAGGGTGCAACGGTGAGTACCCACTGTGGATGTGCTGTGTGGCAACATGCCTGTAGGTATCAACCATGGCCTTGTCTGTCTGAGTCATTGACTATTGTGTGTGGTAGACATCGTGCACACGGCCCTGTGGTGGCCCATGTGACATACAACCATAGTAGTGTGAGGTGTCACATTCTGTACGGATATGCTGACAGTGTGGATGTCTGCTATGTTGTGCATAGGTCATGTCATGGTGTGACAATGCTGCAGCCAGACATCCACGCATGGGACATGGCATGTGCCATGTCACAACGGTGCACCGATGCAGGGGCATGGGTCACATTGGTAACACCTGTGCTCTGGCCAGATCACAGCTCACTATGTGGTACTGTGTGCATACTGCACTGGCATACCAATGCATACTACACATGCAGCCATTGTGTAACACCTACACCATTGTATGCATAGCTGACTGCACGTAACACACCAATAGGTTGTGTGGTGTCATAGCACTCTACGCTAACGGGTGTATCTACTGTACATGGGTGTTGTGTGTGTCGGGTGGTGCGAGCTGTATACCGTGACTGGGGCACACACAGGTGAGCATGTCATGCCTAGACACATGGGGAATATCAATACAGCAGAACATGCCTTTGACTAGCAACAGACTTACCTGCAACAGACCCTTGTCCTTGCGACACGCCAGACGCACCTGTAAAGGCATTGCACAAAGGTATACACATTAGCCATTACTATCTCCACAGTCAGCACTGTGCATCTTACATCATGCATGTGTGGTAGCATGTGCTATGCACATGTCTGCTAACACAACATAGCATACTATGGTTTGCATCTTGTGTGGCCATATACCTGGCATGTATTGCTATATCATGTGTTGTACTATGACACCCACACCCACGTCGCCTATCATACAAACATGCAACACTGACTTACCATGCGGCTCCAGGCTCATATCTCGGGAGACACCCACCTCCACGATGGACGCAAGTGTTTCTGCGTGTTCTTGCGCGGGTGTCCCCAGACTGGCCAGGAGCTCCTCCGTGGCTGTGAGTGGGGCTGGGTTGGTGGCCCACCACCTGTCCCACGCTGTTGCCTGGCGATTGCAGCGCACGCTGTCTTGCATGCCGGATCAGGTCTGTGCAGTGCCTGCGGATTTGTTGATAGCTGCGGTTGTTTACGCCCACGCTGTTCACCCTCCTGCACATCTCCTCCCACATCTCCTGCCGCTCCTGTGCCTGCTGTGGCACATGGCTAAATAGCCCGGCGTGGTTGGCATGGAGCTATGGAATGGTCACCTCCTCCTCCTGTCGGGTGAATGGTGGAAGACGGAACGTGGCATTATCTGGAAGACATAATGATGGTGGCAGGTCACATTCACACTGCTGTGCTGGCATACTGTTGGAAATACATTGCTATGACATGTACGACATCTGCACAGTGATCTGTGAAGGGCATCGTGGCAGTGACACAGCCGATGTTCTGGCTTCACACCATTGAGCACTGGGTGTCACATCATATCTGTGTGCCACCCCATCACACTGTACACGCACCATGTAGATGTTAGCCTGCCATGGACATGTGTACCTGGCTGCACCTATGTCCATATCAGTTGGCATAGGTCCCCATGTGACGCCTGTGGTACTGTTCACCTGGACGCTGTGTATATGTCAGTACACATCACGCCTGTGGCCATTGTGAACGCCAGCAGCGGCACTGTACACATACACATGGACACCTGCACATGCATGTGTTGTGCCATGTACTTCCACACAGCACTGTACGGGTGCTGGACAACTTGCCACAGCTCACCTGTGTTGCATATGTGATAGACATGGAGCAATGTGTAACCATGACACATTAGCAGGAAAGGCCATGCATAGCATGTACACACACACATTGTGCAGAGCATCACACAGCACCTGTAACATGACAGGGTGCATCATCGCCACATTACTGCTGTGTATGGTTGATAGTGAGAGTGCCTTTTGTCCATTGCACCATGTGGGACTGTGATAGCTCATGCAGCCTTGCTGGTCAGCTCTGCATGATATGGCAGGGTATGCCACATACATGGCACTGGGTGTGATCCACCTGGGGTTGACGGTATTGGCAGGGTGGCTGTCCATTGCATATGTCATAGCTGTGTGAATATGGACATTCAACATGTTTATCACCATGGTGTGGACACTGTCCTCGAGTGAGGTATGCTGTACACTGCTTGTTGAGGGTGTGTCTGGTGCATGCAGGTATCACACATCCATGCATACACTGTAGCCCTGGCAGGTGCTATGTGCTGGGATATTGATCGACACAGTGCTGTATGTGGACACACACCACTATCCCATGCACATGGATGGCTGCCTGAACTGATGTGGGTAACACATATGTGTACATCCAGTGCCCGCTGCCACCCACATGTCTGCTGCTGCACTACACACCGCCATCCCTCCCTCTGTGAATGTGGTGTTGGGCTCAGCAGAGGTATCCATGTATGGGGACAGGGATGTTCACATAGCAGGCCCACTGATGGTATCGTCGATCTGACCATACACATATGATGCACTCCTCACACATACAACCCATTCATATTGTTGTTCACAACGGTGACACAGCTATATTGCTATGCCGGAGGCATTCACAGACATACATACACACAGGCATGCACGCCCATCTGTGTCATTGCCTGGACTATTGGTGTGGTTTGGCACCTAACGTGTTTGACTGCAGGTGGCGCAGACCTACTGTGCACATGTGTACATGGTAGGCCTGTTCTACGGTAGGCATCTGTGATGTGCTGTGCACATCTCATATCTGCACATTTGGTTGGTGTCCATCGTCCACGGGCCAGTGGTGGGACATACAGGGATGTTGCTGAACATATATGCATGCGACCCTGTACAGCTGTGACGCTTAGCCTCTCAGATGCTCATGTGTCGTGGACGTGAACACCGCACACACACATGTGGTTGTGGGCTGCCGTCCGCACTCCATTTCCACCTGTGGGTTGCTATCATCCCACACACTCCTTGTACTGTATGTTCAGGCTATGCACCTATGTGGGGCTTGTGTGCATGCAATACGATACTATGTGCCTTTGCACCCATCACAGACAATGTCACACAGGTACACCGCAGCCATACACATCGCAGCTTGTTGTCAGCACGCCACATGTGGTACACACCTAACACATCTCCTGTGGGACATGGTAATTTGTATGGGCATGTCCAGTTGTCACATACCACAGCTACCCCTACATGACGGCTATGCAGGACATGTGTGTGGACATCTACTGTGACATGTACACGAGCAATGCCCCCTACCTACATCACATGGTACTACCTGTGGAGTATGTGTGTCTGCATCCATGCTATGGCCATAGATGACAATTGTACATCAATATGTGCAACATACCTCATTGGGGTTGTCATGTGCACATGTACCATGTGGCAATGCATTGTTTGTGTCTGTTGGGCGGTCATTGTTGTGCATGGTTTACATGGCTGACATAGCGTACTGTGTCTGATTCCAGGTACTTCATTCGGTGGCAGTTGATCTACATTTCTACAGCACATTCCAGCCATCATGTAGCCAGCTTAGATGACAGTGGAGGTGTTCCGCCATGTGCACATATGTCACACAGTACGAGGGTGACTGACACACATTGTCAGGACTGGGTTCTGACTGCTGTGGCTGTGTGTACCGGTGTTGACAACCATGACTGCACCAGATGGTGTCTTCTGGATGTGTGACATTCACAACAAACACCTACATTCACATAGCAGCGCATCGTCCACGACAATGGACATTCCTGCATGAACACTGTGTACGGTATGTCTGTATGACCACTGCATATATCACTGGTGGCCACCAGCATGGCTGCCTACAACAGCAGTGTGTATCCTGTGCAAACATGGGTTACACCAGTCACAACACACCTGTGTCAGATGGCCCTGTAGTGGGTGACAGTGCAGTTCCATTCATCATGTAACAGTATACATCGTGCACCAGTATGTTGCAGACATGTGAACGGCTGTGCTAGTCGACATATGCACACATGACACATCACCTGGTACACCGTGTCTGCCTTGCCACCTGCTATTGTGACCACCCTGTGATGACATTGTACGCCCACATGGACTTGGACATGTGATGGCTCAATGGTGAATTAACCCTCCAGGTGTGTGTCTAGCCAGGTGTCCAGTAGCCAGTGGTCTGCATGCAGGGATAGTCTACATTGGCCTACTCTGTCACTGGGACTGTTGACTATGGTCATACTGTTGTTATGCAGGCATGTGCTGTTTGTCCAGTCTGATAGTCGTGTTCAACCACACTACCGCGGCACACATGACGGTGGACATCTGCCTAAGGAGTGCAGCCCACATCTACATCTTCACATGCTTTGCTGCGTGTGCAGGGGTGTCACATGTCTGTCTCGGCAGGGCTGTCACAGGTAGGCACAGCATGCAGTGATGTGTGACAATGCTTACACCCTCCACTGTGCTGTACACTAGCACTGCACACACAGTACAGCACACATGTCATTTATCTGCAGTGCCTGGGACCTGCCTCCATGCCCTACACGGCACACCTGCCAGTCCAGATTGTACACAGATCATACCTCCCAGGCACATACCTGACTGCAACACACACGGGTGGGTGGTTCCCACACCACACCGTGATTTACACACATACTGTATATTCCCATGACACATTGCATCATAGGTAGTCCATGTTCAGATACCCATGTTCGTGGTCGCTACGCACATTGTGACATGCGACAGTGAATACACTGTACACCACAGGTTACATGCCGGTCGGGTTGGCATACTGTACATTGCACCTAGGACAGTTGCTACTGCTATGTATTGCCAGCAACACGCCCTTCCCTAGTATGGACTCCCATGTACCCACACATGCTTGGCCATGCAGTACGCATAGCTGGGTGACACATTACACGACACATACCATACCTACACTACCCTCAGCATGCACCAAACCTCCATGTGTCTGTGTGCTAGGCCTACACACCTCCCCGCTCTGTTTGCTGAACATCCATGCTTACCATCCCTGCTAGCCACACCCTAAACACACAACCATAGCAGCATGCATGGTACATACACACTACAGCCGGTATTACTGACATCCACTGACAGTGGTAGTTGATGGCATGGCACCCCGTACGATGGACAGTCTACGTGCCTATGCCAACACTGATCACAGTGCACTTCTGCTACATTTACACACTGGTAGGGACCATGCTATTCCACACTGAGACATGGTGGTACTGGCCTTTTCACAGACGCCACAGTGGTATTCCTGTTCCATGCACACGTGCTGTATGGGCACATGTGCAGGCTGTTGCACGGTAGTTATGTTCACCTGTGTGTTGTGTGTCACTTGACAGTCATGGTGTGTCCTGATGGTGCATGACATACTCCACAGCTAGCTACCTACACATGACTGCCAGACATTGCAGTGTGGGCCCTCACGCAGTGTGGTGGTATGTCTCTGCTGTTTGACTACATCCACATTCAATGCAGCATACCACGGTCATGCAGGCATTGACGACACAGATGTTGCTGTCATCGTGCCTGCCAATGGGGTACCTACCAACAATACACACTCTCACTCACTACAGGGTTCCAATCCTTGGCTGGACATTGTATTAACCCTGTGGACACATACATAGTACTGCCATGCACATGTTATGTCCGGGAACACAGTCCCAATGTCACCTCAAACCGCCAGAAGTTGTTGTATCCCGCCAACTTGACTGTTACATGTCTCTGCAGCAGCACACGACAGTGACTGCTAGCCCATTCATGTACGTTGTGCACCCTGACCACCACACTACCACATCTATCACACTACACATGGATGGTACTGCATTGCACGTATGGGGCTGCATCTCTACACCCATGACTGGGCCATTCAGTATGGCACTGGGCCACATCTTGACATACATGCTTCACACACTCATTGACTACCTGCATGCCTTTCCTGGCACCCTTGTTGGGCTTCTGTGCGCCACAGCACACCACATCCCATGCTGGCCACCTGTCATATTATTGCATGGGTGGTTGGGGTGGTACAGAGGGTATCACATCAGACATGATCCGCCCTTTGCCCTTCAGCACCATTCCACTTTATGCTATTGCCAGTGTACACATCCAGCATCACATCATACCCTATGTATCGGGATGTTACGCCATGTGCCTTCTGTACAGTTCACACAGTGGTGCAGGCATATCATGCTAACTACAACAAGTCAGGGACGTGTGACATTGCACGGTCCTCAGACATGTGGCCCCTCATGCTCAGTATTTGCATACGTACACTACCTGCTGTCACACAGTACTGTACATGCCTACATATACCACTTCTACATACCTGGCAGCATTCTAGCTCATCCTACTATGTTGCTGACACCCATACAGGTGTCAGTGTGGCAGATATATCATGTAGATATCATTGCATCAGTTACATCACACATAGTGCATACACATCACCTTTGCATACTGACAGTCATGCGGTGTGTATCACATGGATACTGTCCCTATACAGGCATATCACGTTGTACATGGTTGATGTACACACACATGGCCCACATGGTGCTGTGGTTGCCATATTACACCATGGCGTGGGTACACATGTGCAGGACCACGATTTCTGGACCGTATGTCTAGCTGATACCTTGGGTGCCCTTGTACCAGTGCCATACACACATGTACACGCAGGCCGTGTTACAATAACACATGTGTGGTGTACCTTACACAATGGATACAACGTTACATGTCTCAGTATAGTCATGCGGTGCTCTCTACCCGCTCAGACAGTTTACATATGCAAATGACAGTCATGTAACACATCTGTACTCACCTGCATGCCACTAACACAGGGGTGTAATCTACTCTGCCATGGGCCATGTTCTCCGCAGTAATGATGCATGTAGTACTCCTACATGGCGTTTGCAGTGGGCAGGGTGGGAGGAGCAGTCCTGCATGTGTGCACACATGCCACATTGCTCACCACGGCTGGCCGTGTGACATCCACAGACTGGACACACACCGTGCTGTGGGACATAGGTCCTGTGCACATCCCACAGGGGCACACTGTGTCACTAGTCATGTGATAGCTCCCTTGCTGGTAGGGTGACACAGACCCATGGTACCAACACAGCGGACGCACTGTATCGGCATGACAGGTGACATCCACCTCTGCCGCTCAGTGGACACTACCATGGGGGGTGGGTGTCAGTACTGTGTACATTGCACATGTGTTTACACACGGCCCTGCTGGACATCATTGTGGCACACATTGCACCTGCTATGGAATGTTTGGACATGGTTACTTGCTGTTCCCTCCATTTCGAGTACCTATTCTGCTACTACATTGTCCCATATGTGCAGGCCATACATATCTTGTGTATGTACATAACATTAGGCCATCCCTCCATCATGCATGCTATGCCTGTGATACTGTCTATGATTTGTGAACATATCCATCATGACAGCTTTGCATTACACATAATTGACATAGTCGCCCTTACTGCGTGGGATACGTGCACGTCGTGCGCACATTCCGTATGACATCGACGGTATATGCCCATGCACATGTGTGCTGTGACACTATACATACATGTCCTATCCCCTGCTGTGGCACTTCATTGTTGGATATCCACTGCCAGCATCAGCGTGGGTGGTGGCATTGTTCTGTGTTTGCAACCCCTATGGCAGACCTGGGGTAGGGTTACCACCTGTGCCACTTTGCAAGGGACAGTCCCTCCTTGGGCAGTTGTGTCCTGACAAAATATATTACAAATGGCAAATGTCCTGAGATTGTAGGACATCACTATATCCCATTTTTATGTAAGAGTTGCATAACATAGTTATTTATGTGTGTACATTCCTAAATGTTACAAGACACACAATAAGCAACTTAACTGCTACAAGACTACACTTTTCTTTATGCAAAAGAGTACAGTTCTAACCTTTGTACTGACCATGGGTATGTGTCCACCTGTAACATCTGATGTGTGTCCCAAAGATTTCCCACTTTGGCCATTTGAAAAGGTGGCAAGCCGAACCTGGGGTTATCCCGGGTGTGTACATGTTGTCCCACTGCTGTGCACACGTTGTCCACAGTCGCTGGTATGCTGCGCGCTTTAGCATTACATATCCAACCTTCGCCTCTCTCTGCCTGATGGACAGGTATCTTTACCTACACACACCGCTCACATACTGTACAGATTCGCCATACGTATCGTATGCGTTACACACCAGTACATGTCGTGGGTTCGACATACCTTTCCGGCCTTTGGTTCTGCGCTCGCCTCTATTTCCTTGTTTCTCCTTCTGTATTCCTGTTTGTTCGCTATGAACATACGGTTTGAATATCCAGGAGTCTTCCTTATATTCGCCGTCACCTGAGGCATGTGGGTTAATCAGGCCAATAGCTGTTCCTCGGTGTGTACTTATGCGCATATCACCGGTGATCCCTCCTTTCGCTCGCTACGCGCTGGCACTAGGCCATGGTTCTTTCCTCGTGGTGGCCGTTGGTTATTTGCAATACCTTCGTGAGGGTGGTATGTATTGTATCATGTTTGTGTGACTGCATCCGCTATGTGTGGTGTCGGGTACATTTCGCTGTGGTGTTAGCCGTGGATTGTGTGTGTTGGGTATGGTATTGTGTTCGACATGTGGGTCTCCGTGTCCTGGCGGCGTCTGTCGATGGCGTTGTGCATTCAGATGTGTAACATGGCTGTTATTTTCCTGTACACAGCGGATGCAAGGATGCATCAGCCGCTGCTAGTGTTTCCCACGAGCTTGTTGTGGGTATGCCGCTGTCATTGACTGCCTGTATGTGTTTGCTACGGTTTTAGCTGTTATCCCTTTGATATGTGCAATGGGGTATATCTGCGGATGTGGGTGACGGGTACGGGGTGTGAGTCTTGCATTTATACATACCAGATATGCTTGTGTGTGTGCTCCATCCCTGCTTGGGGAGCTGCAGGTTACCTGTCTGTTGTTCCGGGAATGTTTGTTTTGTTGATGTCGTGTGCTGTCGGTATCGCCTGCATGTGTGCTTCCTGCACGTATTCCTCCTTCACATCGGTTATATATCTGCGGATGTTCGTCCGTGCCTACTATCCATTGGCATTTTGTCGCTGATAGTTACGGTGAATGTGGTGCTATACTTGGGGCGGCCTGTATGCTACCGTAGCCTCCTATTCGTGTGCCGCTTGCTTACTTCACGGTCGTGGAACACACCGCGGTATTTACGGACCGTAAGTGTTCACGATCGGTGCCGGATAGCACATTCGTATTTTCGCCGCACATGCCTGATGCTGTGTAACGCTGCCGACGGACCGTGGAGTCTACCTTATGGCCGCCGTACCTGCGGGCATGGTTTGTACATGCGGCCTTTGCATCTCCTGTTGGCGATGGCCCGGTGGTACACTTTGGGACATTTGCGCTTTGCATCGCTTTTACGCCGCCACGCATGGCCACTGAGGAGATGTCAGTACTACTTTGTGGGTACTGCTGTACATACGCCTATGGTTCCTGTACTGTATGCCTACGCCTGTTATTACACTCCGCCTGTGACATGTCATCTACATACACATTTTACACTGGCACACACATTACACACACACAGCGGAACACACGACAACCTCACCTCACACATACACATATTGCCGCCATGGCTGTCAACCTTCTATTTCCAGAGTGAGGAACACACACAGTAGTAATGTGAAACAAATGGGCATAATGTGGAACACATAGTAATGGCATAGTGACAACTTCAGCTAAGTAGGTCATAGGTTGATTATAATATGCTGATTTACTTACAGTGAAGAACCTTTAATGAATTACTATGAGTACATTATATTTACCAGGATGTCATTTATATACATTCCTAACAATGGATGTTTGACAGACATTTTCAATGTGGAACTTGGAGGAACTGCGAGGAACATGAACTCTTTTACACCCCAAATGAGGTACGCTCCTCATAATGTCGTACACTTCACTGGTATGCTTTCCGCTTTCGCACCGACGGTTGAACACAATACCTACGTTGGCCGCCGGTGGCGGCGTATCTCCGCACTCATATCCTATGGATATGACACGCATATATAGGGTTGCCACCTTTCAAATGCCCAAAGTGGGACATTTTTTGTAGAAACGCCAGATTTTGCATGCCAACACATACCCACGGCCAGTACAAAGGACAGCAATTCACTTTTTTGCCAGAATACAAACTTGTAGCATTACAGTTGCTTATTCTGTTTATTATGATATTTAGATGTTTCTTCTACAAAATAACTGTTTTATGCAACTAATAAAGAAAATATAGGAAATAGTTTTGTCCTACAATCTCAAGAGATTTGCCATTTTGTCAATGTTTTTGCAGGACACAACTGCACAAAGGGCGACTGAGCCTCACAACGTGGGACAGGTGGTAACCCTACACATATGCCGCTACTGTACCGTGGACTGGTGACCATCCCGACACGCGGATATGTATTGATGCAGGTTAACATTTCCATGGCTAGCGTTACCTGCTCTGCCCACCCTCCAGGATGATCGGGTTGTCGGTCACTATGTTTACTATGTGGTGATTTCGCCTTACTTATCTGTGAACTTGCATCCCTGGGTTCCATATTACCCTGTTGTACTTTATATCTGTGTATGCGCATATATATTTCTACATGTGTACTGATATGTATTTCCGTATCTGTGTATGCACATGAGTACATATGTGGTCGACTTGCGGCGATAGTGGCAGCATACGGCTACGCCGTGTGCTGTAGAACCGGCGTGCGTTGTGGTGTTGGCGTTCCATGCTCTGCTGGCTATTGGGTGTGCAGTGTTTGGGCGGTGCCTTTGTTGGAGTCACACATACGTCCGCACATACGGTACACATTACGGGCGGACATGTTTGTGTGGCGCCCATTTTACTGTGTGTGCAGGTCAGGAGGTGTCAGTCCATGGGGCCTACACTGTCAAAGTATGTGCTATGCGCTCCCTCTTTGCCAGGGCGTAGGCATATTGGGTACGCCTCTGTCTACCTACTGGGGCTGGCTCAGTGTGTCCATGGCGCTGAACGCCCTGTGCCTGTGCTTGCCCTGGCAGTTGTGGCGGGCTTGGTGGCCCTCCGGCATTATGTCCCTGCAGCAGCTGTTTCCGCAGAATCATATTGTGTAGCATACAACATACTATGAATATGTGGGCACTTGTGCCTGGAGAGTACTGCAAGGCTCCACCGGATGTATCCAAGCACCGGAACCGTGATTTCAACATCCCAACACACGCCTATGAGTATTCCCGCTTGTGCGTGTGCCTCATTATGGCGTACTTGCATGTGTGTGTGTGCATTGGAGATGGGTGACAACAACCACGGCACCAGTGCGAAGCCAGCATCACCCACAAGGTGACCTTGTGTGATGTCCCCTGGCTAATACCTGATACAGCTGTGAGGCATGCCAGATATGGGAGTCGTGGTAGCTTCCAGGGCTGCCAGCACACACATCCATAATAATGCCCCGCGCATTGCACATGACCTGGCAATTGATGGAGGTGTATCCCTTGCGGTTTATGTAGCACCTACCCTCCTCCCCGCCTGGTGACTTAATTTCTCTGTGCGCACAGTCTATCGCACCCAGGACCTCCGGTATTGTGCCACACGGTGGAAGCGGCGCATATTGCTAGCCAACTCCTCCTGAGATGTGGGGAAATTTATGTGCTCATGGGCATGTGATAACATGGCATCCAGGAACTGGTGTAGTACCCTGGATGCTGATGCCTGTGAGATGCCCATTATGTCCCCGGTGGGCCTTTGAAAGGTACCTGTAGCCAGTATTCGCAAGCTCACACATACCTTGTGTCCACTGGGATGGGCTCCCTCTGTTGTCTCTTGTTCTCAGGCACGGCCGGCACAGCTCCACTATTTGCTGTAACGTGTCCCTGTCCACCCTGTAGCGCTCTACTATCTCCAGGTCTCGCAGCCCCTGGTAGGTCACCCTTGGTCTGAACACTCTCCTTCTCCTGTGAGGCCTACGGTAGTTGTCGGCACCACCCTCCGCAACTCCATCTGTCTCTGCCACATACCTATGCATCACGGCCACGGCGGCACCCAGCATATACATATTAAAAGTTCCCCGTCTGTTTACACCCTACGGTGCGGCGCTTGGGAAATCGCTGTGTGTTGTGTGCATTCACATTTAATACTGTTGTGCTGTATACCCGGTGATGTCATTGGGTGTGTCTGTGCAGCCGTATCCATGGATTATTTCCGTGGTTTTACGGTTGCAACTGCAACGGTACTGCCTGTAGTGTTACATTACAGTTGCCTGCATTGCCTTCGCCTTGCATCTTACATTACTGCATCCTGCAGGCACATGGCATATGATGCATTTTATCTGCAGCCGCAGTTATGCTACCTCTGTACTTGGCTGTGCTATTTCGGTTCTTTGCTCTTTGCATTTCTACTACATCCCCTACTATCTTTGCACTCATATGCCTCCCTTTCCCGTTATGCAGGAGTCTGCATGCAGAGTTATCAGCTGCCGGCGCTTGCCCTTCCTGCATTGATTGGTGTTGATTGCTCATTACGGCTCCATTTACACTGCTTCCGCATTTCCTCGTATTCTCCGCATTACCTTCCTATATCCGTGGTTGTTGACGGTGAGGCCGCCACATGACTGGTTTAGGGAACGAGTCATCCTCGTGCACATGCATCTGTACGCCGCATTCTGTACTCTCAGCGCATCTATTTCCTAACACGCCAGTCCTGATGCTGTGATGTGCATTGTACAGCCCAGATTTGCTGACCTCCAATATCCTTCGTCCTACAGTGGCACACCCTCTGTGGTTGACATGTATCTCGTGTAGGCCACTCCTCGGTGTAGTACCGCCACGCCGCTTGCTCCATCCTTACGCCGCGCTTTTTGCGATTCACTATTATCTGCCTCATTTGCATGGAATTGACTACTAATACATGGTTACGGGCGCCAACACCGCCACCACTCCTTGACAACCATTGCGCTGGGGTTGAAGCTTTACATACATACTATGGTGTGTGGTGGCTGTGCAGCTGATGTGCGTTATACTGCTCTTTTAGGACATTGTCATATTATTTCATTGCTTTGCAACTTCTGTGCACATATCCCGGGGTCTGCTGTTCTTTCTACGTGCCATTTATGTCATTTTTACATTTTGTGCATATTTTCTTTGGACATTCTCGGTGCCTTTCCACATTGGCATATTGCACCTATATGATACCTGACTTTGACAGCCTTCGGCTACTCCTCCGGTATGTTTGGGTAAATGTAAACCGCTTTTTTGGTTTACATTGCCGTGCCCTTACGCTACGCCTGCGCCACTTCGTGGATCGCTATTTGCCCTCATTTGCATGGTGCAATACCGCACACAGTGTGATTTGCATACCTACGCCGGGGGCGGAGATGGTCCGGCGCACGCCGGTAGTGCACGTGGAATTCATTCATACCTGAATCGCTCAGCAGCCATATTTGGCGTTATAACGCCGACGCTATGCTGGCGCCTGGCGCAAGGTTCATAAATCCCGGGGATTGTCTTTTTACAGGAGACCCATATGACAAATGTTCAATGGGATAATATTAAAAAAAGAAATTGGATTAAACTTGTGATATCAGCAGGGAATAGTCTTGCATCAAAAGGCACTGTAATAATAATTAAAAAAATCCTTTCCTGGTGAAGTGCTAAATATTAAATTTGACCCGAATGGTAGATGGTGTTTATTTTCCTGCTCATACCCTCAGGTAAAATCCCCTTTACTTTTTTTAAACCTATATAGCCCTTGTACAAACCAGCACTTATTCTTCTATGAAATACATAATCTACTACTTCAATTTCCTAATCATCTTTTCATTATTGGTGGTGACTGGAATGCATTCATGGACCCCTTGAATGATAGTTCAAAGAAAAACAGGAAACAGCCCTCGCAAGTAACTGCACCTATTCAGGATTTGATAAATAGCTTCAACTTAATTGACCCTTTTTTAATATTTGACCATGACAGAGAGCTAAATAAGTTCACGTTTTATTTGACTTTGCATAAAGTCTGGTCCAGAATTGATTATTTTTTGGTCTCTGATATATTTTCAAACAAAATTACAAGCTTTGCCCTTGAGGCTAGATGTATATCAGACCACTCGAATGTCTCACTTTGTATTAATCCCACTCACCACCTGAATCGCAATGGTAGTAGTCCCACTTGGTCACTAAACAGTAACATTCTTAAAAAAGAAGATGTTCTGCAGGAAATTAATGATTATCTGAAACAATTTGATGCAGAATCTTGTTTATCTACCATCCCCTTAGATATCCAATGGGCTACGGCCAAAGCGGTCAGCAGAGGAATACTCATACAAAAATCATCTTATTATAAAAAAAGAGAAATTGTATATCAATAACCTCAACAATGAGCAAAAGATGACTGATGCACAACTACAAAAGGATTTTTCTCCTGAACTGGAAAAGAAATTACATGTGATACAAAAAAAATTTTACTCATTTCACTTACAAAATCAATCCTTGGTCGAACTCAAACTCCTTCACAGATATTTGGAATGGGCCCAAACCCTCTCCAGAACACTAGCTGGACTCATAAACATCAAAGAGGGACCAAACTATATTAATGAAATAAAATACAAAGGGAAAAACTTATACAGTAATGAAGATATTGTTAACTCTTTTGTAAATATCTTCACTGAAATCTATAATCCCCAAAACCAGACCCCAAATGAAATGCCCAAAAAATTCCTAAATGAGCTATCTGTTCCAAAATTATCCTTCGCGCAAAACACCCTTCTAAACAGCCCCATAACACTGAATGAAATAATGCTAGCTATTAAAAAGCTTAAACCAAATAAGGCACCAGGTCCTGATGGCTTTACAGGAGAATTTTAGAAAACTTTTAGTCGTCACCTTTCTAAAACTTTCCTTGCTGTGTATAATTATATCATCTCGAAAGGGATTACTGATAAGTATATAAACAATTCGAAAACAATATTCATCCCAAAAGCAAACTCTGACAAGTCCAACCCTCTCTGCTATAGGCCCATCGCCCTTATTAACGTTGACATCAAAATCTTATCTACCATTTTTGCTAATAGAATTCAGAAAGTTATAGCTACAGTAATTTCTCCTGAACAGTTGGGATTTATGAAACAGAGGCAGCTGTGTGACAATACTCTTACCTTAAACACATTAATGTTGTTTCTAAAAAGTGATAACCACCCGCATTATGCACTCACCCTAGATGCTACCAAAGCCTTTGATAACATTGATCTAAACTTCGTTTACCTAACCATGAAAGTCTTTAACTTTCCTGATCTGATTATCAACACTATTAAGATGCTTTATAACAATGCCTCTACTTCCCTGTATATAAATAAAACTTTATCATGCCCTATTAAAATTACCAATGGCACTAGGCAGGGTTGCCCACTCTCACCTTATCTTTTTAATTTATATCTGGAACCTTTCCTTCTCTGGGTTAAACAAAAGACTTATCACCACATCCCAAAAGTCTTCAACATTGATATAAATTATTCTGCATTTGCAGATGACCTAAACATCTATTTTGAGCTTCCCAACACCGATCTTCATAAAATTCGAAATTCTATTAATCTTTTTGCTGAGGCTGCTAATTATAAATTATACCCTGCTAAATAATCTATTTCTCCATTAAACCCTGCAAACCATTTAGAATATTACTGCCCCCTGTCTGACATTCCTCTCAAATATACAATTAAATACCTAGGAATAAATTTCACACATCCTCACCAAGAACTAATAAAAGCAAACCTATATAGAGTCTGGGATCAGATAAATAATGATCTAACTAGAAGGAAAAACATCAATCTTTCTTTACTATCAAAATCTGCTATCATTAAAATGAATATTTTGCCTAGAATCCTTTTTCATCTTAACTCCATCTTCTTAAACGTTCCAAAAATTTTTTTCAGAAAAATGGAAACTACAATCTCAAAGTATTTATGGCTCCCTAAATCAACCAGAATATCATACAGGAATCTAATCACCCCAAAGAACAAAGGCGGTTTAAGTCTCCTGGATTTTAATTTATATTACGACATCATTAATGCTAGCCATCTAATTCAAATAGCCTGCTATGACCCCTCTGCTGAAACTTGGTACCCAACCTGGATCAAAATCTGGTGCAACTATATATATTCATTAAAACTCAATCCATATGCTGTCCCTTTTCTTGCACCTGGTGGTGACTACAAGTTCCAGATCTTGCCTACACTAAAGAACAAAATTTGCATCTTTCAAACTCTGATGACCTCCTTAAATTTGCACAATACTATTCCCATTCTCCAACCTATTCACCTAAACCCTAACTTAAAAATCAATAATAAAATGATCGATCTAACAAACTTCCCTGTTGTTAAGAAAGCCATAGTTTGGCACTTCTATAACAATAAAAATGTTGCCGAGGTCAAAGCTTTATTTGGTGCTCCTAACAAATATGATCCTATCTTAAGGCAAATTAGCTCACTTATAAAACAAAAATTCTTTTACTATAGAGTGAAGGAGCAAGACATTACAGTATCACAATTTATCATTAAATCACTCTCCCTATGGAACAAAATGATTTTGAACACCTATAAACTTGTGTCAAGCATTAAGTATAATCATTCACTTCTATTTTCCAAATATTGGGACGGTATACAAGGAGAAATTTCTATGGAGTCTAAGTGCGACGCAATGAATAATACCCTGAACTTAACCCCCTTCAAAAACCTAATTTACACTCAGCTTATGATAAACAACAATTCTTACTATACCCCAGCAGTCTTACTGAAATTCGGATACAATAAAAACCTAACCTGTCCGTTCTGTTCCCTCCCACACGTAGATATACTTCACATCTTTTGGAGCTGTAAGAATATTTACAAACTTTGGTGTTCTCTCAGAACTCAGTTGGAAAAATGGGATATGAAAAAAACACATTCTCTTGGCAAACTATGATTTTAAATATTATTCCTAAATCTCTTAAGGGTATCCATCGCCACATCTGTGTTACAGCCTGTGCCCTTCTCAAATATTTTATAGCCAAGAACTGGGTCAATCCCTCAACAATAGCTTGGGAAAACTTTACATCAATGGCAATCAAATATATATCTGCACATAAGTTATGCAATAATGTCAAAAAAGAAAAAATAATATTTTCAGAATTATTGGTGTAGACTTTTTGACCTAATCCAAACTAATCTTCCAAACTGTGGGTCTCTAACACTACATTCCAGGAAAACCTCCATCAGTATAATTTCTGGCCCTATAACGATTAGACATTGTTACCATCACACGATAACTTTTGATTTTACAAAATATTTTGTTATATCATTTTGCTATCCTCTGGCATCCATGGTGTAAATATGTTGTAAATATGGTATAAATAAAAGTACATGGTGTAAATAGTTGTTTTTTATGGTTATACCCTCCTTACCGCTTTTCTTTCTTATTAAGACAGTCATATATTCTTCCTTCCAAGCCACTTTCCATTTGTATCCCTAGACTTTGACTGTAATAGGTTATTGGGGGTCTTTACTGCTTATATTTGTCTCTAAGATGTAAGCTTCCCTGTAAGATAACTGCTGTGTTCTAAATGCATAATTTTTGCACTAACTGTTACATATATACCTATACTTTACTGCTTCCCACAATGACTTACAGTTTTTCCTTTGTATGTTTGAAAAGTTTGAAAAATTCAATAAAAATATATTTGAAAAAAAAAAGTTTATGTTTCAAAATTCATTTTTTGTAAATCATGTTGTGTACTACAAACGTTACATAAATGGCCTTATTTTTGTATGTAGGGGTGATAAGTCGCAGTTTGATAAATTCATGGAGGATCTTAATGGGAATACACATGGACTGAAATTTATTTGGCAATGTATGGACGACAACATAGCTTTCTTAGATGTAGAGTTTTATATAAATGGGCAAAGCAAAGTTCAACATAGACCGTACAGAAAACCAACTTCTGTGAACAATTTTCTACATGCTGACAGTATGCATCCCCCACATTTGCTTAAAGCACTACCATATGGTGAATGCAGAAGAATGTTCTTTAATACTTCTGAAAAAGAATGTAGAGAAGTCTTCATGGGTGAGGTACATGAAAGACTATTATCATGAGGCTATTCTGAGATTATTCTCTCTAGATCCCAACAGAAGGTTTGCAAACAGGGGCATAGAGCAGGTTGTCACTATGCAGAGAGAGACAGGTTGCAAGAAGGGGAAAAGTTATTTTTTGTAACCAAGTGTTCAGATTTTTCTGAAACTTTGGAAAGAATAGTAAGACAATTTTGGGGCATAGCGACTGAGGATGTTATGGTGGGGAAACTTTTTCCCAAATACATAACTTTTCATATGGTAGGTACAATAATATAAAAGAATTGTTAAACAGAAAAATCTATGGGATTAGGGATGGCACATCAGTTGGCATGTATAGATGTGGGAAATGCTCTGTATGTATTAAGGTCAAAAATCTGCATGGTATCAAGATTAATGGAAAATCATATTTTGCCAAAGAGAAATTTAATTGTAACTCATGTGGAGTGATTTATGTTATTGGATGCGATTGCCCTAAGACTTTCTGGTATATAGGGCAGACTAAAAGACAGGTTAAGGTTCGGATTTTAGAACACATTGGAGATATTAGAAGGAAAAATATGGATACCAGTGGCTAATCATTTTATATCAGCACATAAAGGACATATGGGGGGGTTCATTTTCAGTGTATTAGCATGACCTAAAGTTTATAATGGCAACTTTAAAAGGGAATTGAATAAACTTGAGTATAGGATGATAGTCAATTATCACACATTAAGTCCTATGGGAATGAATTTAGACAGTGGTATAATTTTGTAAAAATTAAGATAGTAGGACTAAAGATTGAGCACAGTAAGATTAAAATTTGAATTAAATTTAAAATTAAAATCAATTTATGATATAATTAATAATTTAAATAGTTATTCTTAGACATAAGTTATGGTTTTAGTTAATTGATAGGCTAATATGGATTTTTTCACAAGTATATTAATTTATAGGATTATGGTAAGAGTGTTTATAGGTTCATAGGTTCATAGGCTAGTACTAGGCTAACTGCCCTTGTGGGCCATTTTCAGCCTAGCCAATTACCTCATGTGAGAATCAAACCCTGCACCTTATGTTTGTAAGGTAAACACCTTACCCATTATGCCAACCTCCCACCCTGATATGAAAACAAAATAAAGCAAAATAAATTTAAAGTTCTTTTTACATATCTGTATATATTAACTAAAACTGTTTTTTATGTGTTTGTACACATGAATTATTAACTTATGCTTAGAATACAGATGCGCTTGTTTTTCATTTCATTTTGATGCACATATACTGTTTTCCCTTTTTTAGCTGTTTGGGATTTGCACTATGTGGTTGCACTTTAAGGAAATCAGCTAATTGTGATTACTAAATATGTAATTGATTTAATTAATTAATTAGTTGAATGCATTTGCTTGTAATGTTTGGTATATAAGGAGGTGAATTTTTGTAGTAAACTGTTCCATTGAAGGCGAAAGGCCGAGGTACCAGAACGTGAAATAAATGTTTACAGCATTTCCTTGCATTGTTCTTTCCATGGTGATGTGCTTTTAATGTTTTTTGAGAGGTGAAGCTTTGGTGATTGTGGTTGTATTTTTTTGATCCTGGAAATTACCAGATTTTGTCGTAAATTGCATCTAAAAGTATTTTTCGAAAATAAGCAAAACATGTTTAGAAAATTTGATGCATACAATGTTGGTGATAGTTTTAATGTTATAATGGATGGGGGGCAATGTGGCAGTGATACAGAAAATGATAGTGAGGATGATTTTTTGCTTAACCTGTCCATATATGATTACGAGGGACAATCCATATGTGAAGAGGATGAAGGGTGAAGCCACTGTGAAAGAGGATATTAGAAGTTTTTTTAATGGTTATGGAAAGATGACAAAGCCACCAGTACTATACAATAGCGCTTTCATGCCGCCAAAGCTGTGACCAATGTGTCAGTATTTGAAAATGTTTTAGGCAAGCATGTAGAGAGAGAATATGATACATTTATGAAACATTTCAGGTCATTTAATTTGACTAAAAAATCAATGGGATGCTTTGCAACAGTTAAGGGACTATAATGATAAATACGTTTTCACACAGGCGGACAAAGGTGAAAATTGGGTGCTTATGAATGAGGCACAGTACAATGGGATGGCCTATGCATTGCTGAAAAACAGCACAGTATATGTTAATCTCACAGGCAATCATGTTATAGAATTTAACAGAGCATTACTTGAAATACTAGAGAGGGGGAAAGATTGGGCTTTTTGAGCTCAATGGATGTCAATAAGCTTTATATCAGACACCCCAAAGATGTGATGTTCAAAGTTATACCCAAGTTGCATAAAAATATTGAAAACCTGCCAGGTAGACCAATAGTGTTGGAGAAAGGGGCCTTCCTACAGAATGTAGGCATATGTTTGGAGTTCCACTTAAAATGTCATTTGAGTAGAGTTGCTTCCCATATCAAGAATGGGAAGATGTTGGCCGACATGTTAGGGGGCATGAAGTGGTCCCATCAATTTTACTGGGTCAGTGTAGATGTAAAATCTTTTTACATGAACATAAAACATGAGTGGGGATTGAAGTCAGTAAAAAATATGTTGGGGGAGGGCCCTCAGACTGATTTTCTGATTCGTTAGTTAGAGTTTTCATTAACTCATAATTGTTTAGTGTTTAACAATAATCATTACCTGTAGATGGAAGGGACAGCGATGGGGGTGTCTTATGCCCCTGTCTATGCAATTCTGTTTAAGGATTATTTTGAAAAAGTTAAAATGTATAACATGGAATTTTATAAAAATAAGGTATTGTTTTTCAAAAGATACATAGAGAATCTTATTTTCATCTGCAGGGGAGAGATGGAAGAGTTTGGTGATTTCATACAAATGTTGCAAGATGATCAGTTTGGACTTGGGTATACTTTTAATACTAGCAGGATTGCCATACAATATCTGGATTTAGAAATTTTTGTGGATGAGAATTTCATGGTGGCATTTAAACCTTATGTGAAGGATACAGAGGTCAATAATGTTTTGACCATTGATAGTATGCATGCCCCCCATCTATTGGTATCACTGCATATGGATAATTTTTGTGAATAGCAAATAATACTTCAAAGAAGAATGAGTTGGCATATTAATTCAATAAAGTTATGGATAAACTTGCAAGAAGGAGATATCAAGAAGATGTTTTGGCTGCAGTGGAAAATAGAGTTAAAAAGAAGTTGGGGCTGACACACAATCCATTTATTGGAGAAGATAGATATTATAGAGGGATGGTACATCTTAGGAAGAAGGAAGAAGCACAGGAATCTCTGTTTTTTTGTTAATAAATACTCCCATTTTCAGTCATTTTGAGAGGTCTGGTAAACAGGTATTGGCCCATTGTCCTTAGTGATGAAAAATATGGGATTTTTCAAGACAGGGTAACCTTTTCCTACAGCAGGTAAAAAAAATTGGAAAGAATTGTTACCGATAGGTAAATTGCAAAATAAATTTGGTAGGAAGGGGAGTTTTCCCTGTGGGAAATGTACCATTTGTAGGAAAATTAAAAACTTGGATAGGGTCAACATCAGTGGTAAAACTTACAGAGCTAGGGACATGTATTAATTGTGAATCAGGGGGGAGCCATTTATATCATAGGATGTGGTTGCACCACAGTCCAATGGTATATAGGTCAGACAAAAAGAGCTGTGAAGAAAAGAATAATGGAGCACATGGGAGACATCAGAAGGGGAGTCCAGTGGTGGAACATTTTATTCAGTCCCATGGGGGCTCAAATGAGTCCTTCTTATTTAGTGTGTTGGCTAAACCAAAATTACAGAAAGGGGATTTGTTGGTAGGTAAAGTAATTCAGTTGGAGACCAAATGTATTATCAACTTTAAGACATTGCATCCTAGGAGATTAAATATGGAATTAGATTTAAATGTCCACAGTTATTGAAATCATGTTTTATTCACAACTGTTCAGACATTTTTATACGTAATTGTTTAGATACAATGTATAGGGTAGATCAGGGATTTTCATGTCACAGAATGCACTTTTAGCAGTACAGTTCATGTTGGGCCAGCTCATCATGTATGGAAGTATTATATTTATTTGCACAAAGTTATTTATTTATAGTTTATATATTTATAATTATTCATATGTAGAGTTTGAATTAATGAAATGTGCATATTATGAGAATTTTATATTGCATATTTATTTTTATATGTATGGGATTCATTATGGTATTTGTGAAAAAATGAATTTATATTAAATGTCAAAAATGAATTTATATCAAATGTAAAGTATGGATTTAGTAGGAAAATACATATGTATCAGATAATATATGGTGGGCACTTTAATGGAGATGATGAAGTGATTTTGCAATTGATTTTAGAGGTTAATTGAAAACAATGAATTAAGCAATTAATTTTCTTCTTCTTTCAGCTTTTCCTGGTTAGGGGTCGCCACAGCGGATCACCTGTCCACTCATGATTGGCAGTGGAGTTTAACAGTGTTGAGTTGCCAGCCCAGCACCCAACCTTCCACAGAAGGTACACACATGCACACACTCACACCTAGGGTCAATTTAGAGTGTCCAATCCACCTACAGCATGTCTTTGGGATGTGGGAGGAAACCGGAGTACCTGGAGGAAACCCACGCGACCACAAGGAGGACATGCAGACTCTGCACAGGAGGCATCCCAGCCGAGGATTGAACCAGAGAACCTCTTGCTGTAAGGTGGCAATGAATTAAGCAATTAATGATGTCACAATATAAAAATATGGCTGCTTGATGTAAAAAATTATTCCTTGAAGGCGTAAGCCGAGGTACCGGATACATCAGTAAAGTTATTATACTCTATCCTGGTGTGGTTTGTGTGTTGACTATTGCATGTGGCCAATGCTGTGCTTTGCTTGCCATGTATGTGTTCCTTAGTCCATGACATGGATGGTGTCTGTGATATGCACACCTCTCACATGCATGTACAGTGACATGTGGAACTGTACCCGGGGTGCCTGGACCATGTGTACACAGATTATTATCAGATGTGCCAATCCTGGTCTCATGTGGCAGGAACTGGTAATGGACAGCAGGTTTATCCTGCGCCTACATTGATAGCATGCTAACGGCATTCCCTGGTGTCAGTGGCATCTGTCCATACAGGGCATGTTTTCAGGCATGGTATGTCATTTGTGGGTCACATTTGATAGCACCACAGGTGTTGCACGTGTCCAGTGGGGAACATGGGGAAGGTGCACTGTCTGCATGTACATGCCTATTGGACAGATGGACAGGGTGCCATGCCCTCTGTAGCCCACTGCAATCACTCCATAGTTACTATCGGTGGGCAATATGCAGTGTACTACTAACATAGTGGCTGTTGCCTAGGCAAGTGTGTGTGTGTGTGTGTGTGTGTGTGTGTGTGTGTGTGTGTGTGTGTGTGTGTGTGTGTGTGTGTGTGTGTGTGTGTGTGTGTGTGTGTGTGTGCATGAGACATGGGTTGAGAGTGTTCTCTGGGTAATACTAGGATTGCTAACTTTGGTTGCCTGGCCTTGATGTCACATGTATGGGTATGGATTTTCACCCCAGCCTCTCGGCTATTTCACATCTGTTATCCCTGTACGTGGACATTGTGATATATACTAGGGCCACCATATAAGAAAATTGCAAAACCCACTCCACATTGGGCCCAGATGTTACACACTCATAACCACCTACACAGAGAATACAAGTTACAAACACACACACACACACACACACACACACACACACACACACACACACACACACACACACACACACACACACACACACACATTTCCTTTCTGGAATTAGAACTCCTACCTCACTAGTTTATTACACTACAACACTATGCAGCTATAGTATGCACCATGGAGATTACTGGAGTACTCCTTCCCCAAAGGTGTATTTCACATTGGATGACATCAGCAGGATTGCCAAAGTAGGGCATTTGAATTGTAGTGAGTGTGGCTAGGCTAAAATTCATTGCTCCCTACACAGACATTGAATCACACACAAAACATCCAGAACTGACATGTGTAGGTATTGAACCCCTAACCGAGGTGTATATCACACTACAGCATGAAGCTATTATAGAATGCACCACAGGGATTACTGCAGAACTCCTTCCCCAAAGGCATATTTCACATTGGATGACATCAGTAGGATTGCCAAAGTAGGCATTTGAAATGTACTGAGTGTGACTAGCCTAAAATGTATTGCTCCCTACACAGACATTGAAACACACACAAAACATCCAGAACTGCCATGGGTGGGAATAGAACCCTACCAGAATTCTATATCACACTACAGCAGTACACAGTTACGGCATGCTCTATGAAGATTACAGGGCTACATACTTCCCAGAGGTGCATCTCTAGGTGGATGACATCAGCAGCCTTACCAAAGTAGAGCATTTGAATTGTATGGAGTGTGACTACCCTAAAAAGCATTGCTCTCTACCCAGACAGAGTCAGACAGACACAAACACACTTGCCAAGTCTGGATTACAACTCCTACCTAATTAATTCATCATACTACAGCAGTCCACAGTTATAGGGCATGCTATGGAGATTACTGGGCTGCAACCTTCCCAGAGGTGTATTTCTAGGTGGATGACATCAGCAGCCTTGCCAAAGTAGAGCATTTGAATTGTAGGGAGTGTGACTACCCTAGAAAGCATTGCTCTCTACACAGACAGAGTCAGACAGACACACACACACACACACACACACACACACACACACACACACACACACACACACACACACACACACACACACACACACACAGTTGCCATGTCTGGGATTGAAACTCCTACTTAACTAGTTTATCACACTATAGCAGTACGCAGTTATGGGATGTGCCATGGAGATTATTGGGCTACAACTCTCTCAAAAGTGTATTTCACAGTGGATGACCTCAGTAGGCTCTTCAAAGTAGGGCTATGGGGAGGGCAGTGTATGTGCATGGGTCATAACCCATTCATCTAGAGGTTGACATGCCACATGCTGGCACAAACAGGGTCATATTACACAGGTACGTGAATACAGCTGCTAAATGACTACTTCCTTGTGCAGTCATGTGGCACAGCTAGCATGTGCACCACATAGTCTGTACTGCTGACAGATACTGGTGGCTAGTATCTGTGGTGAGTGACATCTGAACCTCATATGGTTGTGGCCCTGTGGCTATATGCTAGTTGGGATAGGCATGGATGGCTCCTTGTCACAATCACCCTCTTCCACACATCTATGGACATCTACCTTTGGCTTATTCTAGTGTGTTGCCCTTACATATATGTCTGTATTCCTATCCACTGTGTGTGCAAAGCATGAGTGTCTGCACTAACATCTGCAACTTCCAGATATGTCTGGTCCACTGGTGTTTGCAGACATGGCCTTCGTGTGTTTAAGTGTGTAAGCATGCCCAGTATGACCTTTCAGTATGTTGACTGACAGTGCCTTCATTTCTCTAAGTGTGTGAGCATGCCCAGTATGTCCATCCATACTGAATGTGTGGATTGAGTCCAGGTAGTTTGTACTGCAGTGCTGACCTCTGTGTTGTACACCTACAGGTAGCACGCTGTTTCTGCAGGGTATCTGTCGATCATTTGCCACTGACTGTTACTACATTTCTGCATAGAATGGGGGAGCACACCTGACTATTTCTACATTTCTATGTAGGGTGGGGGGCAGACCTGACTATTTCTACATTTCTACACAGGATTGGGGGGCAGACCTGATTGTTATTACATTACTACATAGAATAGGGGGCACACCTGACTATTTCTATATTTCTACACAGGATTGGGGGACACACCTAACTGTTATTACATTACTACGTAGTATGGGGTCACACCTGACACTTGTACACATTTGCTAGGACTGTACTGGTATGTCAGGTACTCCATTTCATTCTGTATTCTTACCTATCATGCGGGCTAGAGGCATACCAATGTACTACAGATCATAGCTTTGTTTGCCCTACATATTAGTGTCTGACTTCCTACCCTTCAGAATTAACATCCCACTGCATGATCTGCTGTAGTCTGTCTGTGTAGGACGGGGGAGGAGGTTACCCATAGGCATCATTCAGAGGCCATGGCACAGGCTCTATTTGGGTTTGTCTACACCTGTCCTGCTGGCTGGGACTGTTTTTGGGTATGTGAACCTCCCTGACTGGCATGTGTGAGTCATCAGCCCAGGTCGGTATGACCCTGACCTTGAATAGCATCTTACCCTCACCAAGAATGATGCCACAATATGAAGACAAGATGATCAATTTCAACAATTGGCTTAAGTATTGGTGTCATTCAAAGGGGATCCAATGCCTGTCAGCCTGGGATGACATGCTCGACAAGCCACGATGCTTCGCTAGGGACGGTTTGCACCTGTCACCCCTGGGCTTTCAGATATTGCCAAAGGCTCTTGCTTCCTTCATAGTGCCTTTTTTAGGCAAGGCTCAAAAGACAAACCCACCTCCATAGGTATCACAAGGGATAAGAAACTAAGAGTAATGCTACTCAATGCCAGAAGTCTAAACCTCAAGATGTATGCACTCGAAACTCTCCTTAGCATGGAGAACATCGATACCTGTGCAGTAACAGAAACCTGGTTCAAGGCTCCTGAGAGCATGCCAGCACTACCAGGTTATACCTCATACCATG
The DNA here is from genome assembly GCF_019279795.1 of Protopterus annectens. Classification (NCBI taxonomy): domain Eukaryota; kingdom Metazoa; phylum Chordata; order Ceratodontiformes; family Protopteridae; genus Protopterus; species Protopterus annectens. The sequence goes on along the minus strand of NC_056728.1, from coordinate 765,751,264 downwards.
CTTTTCGGCCCCAAAACTTGGACCGAACCACAAAAGGAGGGGAGTATCAATATTCATCAAAGATACCCACACCTCCAGGTTGGTGGCATAGCACGAAGCATCAGAGACTATCCATGTGCAACTAACAGTGGGTAAAACTGCCTTCCAGTTTATAGCCTGCTACAGACCACCCTCCCAAACCCAGAAACCCCACTCGGCCTTCCTGAGAACACTGGAAAATATGAAGGTCTCTCCAAACACCATTATATTGGGCCTTCAACTACCCAAACATAGACTGGGATCATTTCTCTAGCTCCAACACCCTAGCCCAAAGGTTCCTAGAATTTATAAACTCAAATGCTATGGAACAACTTGTTACCACTCCCACAAGAGGGAAAACATACTGGACCTGATCATCACCAACATGGGGACTCTATGCTCCAGACTAGAAGTGTATCCCTCACTGTTAAGATCAGACCATAAACTAATCTCACTGGATATTCACATCCCGACCCCACCCCCTGCCCAGAAAACCACAATGAAAAACTTCTCTAAAGCAAATTTCACACTTCTCAAAACCGAGGTAGAATCCTTCAAAGCCCCCGAGCCTATGGAAAATACAGCCCAGACCGCAGAATCCTTTATAAATGCATTCTATGAACACCTTCAGGAATGCATGGATCATGCAATCCCAAATAAAACCAAGACCCAATCCTCCAAAGGCAGACATCCTGTCTGCTGGACCCCAGCCATAAACAAACTATACAATAGAAGGAGGAAGCTACTACATGATAGAGCAAAAATCCCAAAAAGGGAAGGCATCTCTGATCAGTATTAGCAAAAAACTACAGGCACTCATAAAATCATCTAAGGCCAGCTTCGAGAGAAAAATTGCACAGGACACTAAGGATAATCACAAGGCTTTCTTTAGTTATGTTAGGAACCTGGGTGGGAATTCCCAGATATGCTCAGAATTAGTCCAAAATGACAAAAAATACATCAAACACAGACATTGCCAACATCCTAGCTGACAGGTTCAGTGCAAACTTCTCCCCCCTCCCCACCAAAAGGGCAAATATCTATCCCAGCAGAGTGCTGCCCCCCTGACATCTCAGATGCTCAGGTAAGAGCTGCCCTCTCCAAAGCAAAAAAACACAGCATCAATGGGACCAGACGGTGTCCCGGGCTGAGTCCTACATGAACTCCAAGAAGAGCTAAACCCAAACATAAAACTACTGTTCAGTCTCACCCTTACTACAAGATATGTACCCAAAGTTTGGTGTACAGCAACAGTGGTCCCTCTCCACAAAGGTGGTGCCTCAACGGATCCTGGAAACTATCGCCCCATAAGCCTGACTAGCTTGGTCTGTAAACCTATGGACTGGATCATCATGGCCCTCATAAATAAAGATATTGGGGACCTACAGACACTGAATCCTACCCAGTTCGGCTTTGTTAAGGGCAGATCCTGCCTCTTAAACCTGGTCAGTTTCTTTGAAACAGTCACCAAGGCCATTGATGAGGGGAAGGTGGTCCACACAGCCTACCTGGACCTCGCAAAAGCCTTTGATACAATACCCCACTCGGGCATTATAGATAAGCTCACCAGCTTAAATATAAACCCCTATGTCACTAGATGGGTTGCAAACTGGCTCAAGGACAGAACCCACATGGTTAGAATTACTGGAGCCATGTCAGACTCCAAACCAGTTAAAAGTGGCATCCCACAAGGCTCAGTCCTGGGACCTCTCTTGTTCGGTATATATTTCTCGGAGGTACAGGCCAACACGGAAGGACTGTGGCTGACCAAGTTCGCAGATGACTGCAAACTGGGCGCCGTAATCGACTCTCCAGCCGATATAAGCATCCTCCAAAAGAGCCTCATAGAAACAGACAACTGGTGCCAGAGCCATGGCCTCAAGCTAAACGCCAAAAAGTGTATAGTCATCCCCTTTGGCAAAAACAAAGTGCCCACAAATTACCACATAGGTGGCAATCCATTAAGTACAGAAGAAGTAATTAGGGACCTGGGGACTCAAGTTGATAGCAATCTCTCATTTGACAATCACGTGGCCAAAATGGTTAGAAAAACATTTTATATAGCCCACCTAATCATGAAGGGATTCACATCTAGATCAGGGGAGGTCATCGTGCCTCTTTACTCATCCTTCACCAGGCCCATAATTGAGTACAATGCCCCTTTTGGGATGTACCTTACCAGACACCTGCAGCAACTGGAAAGACCCCAAAAGTACCTCACCAAGAGGATCAAAGGGCTCAAACAGATGCCATATGCTGCCCGGTTAAAGAAACTCCAGCAGTACTCAGTGGCATACCACCTGCTCAGAGGCAATCTGTGCCTGATGTATAAAGCCATGTCCAACCCAGAATTAATGGACATGCTGCACCTCAGAAAATCCAAATCCCATCGAGCTACGCACTCGAGAGACTTGAACCTCAGCATTGAAATAAATAGGACATGCTGGAGGGACAGATTCATAACCCAGAGGCTCCCTTTACTCTGGAATAAAATCCCAATCCAGGTTAGGCAGAGTCCCTCATTGACTCTCTTCAAGAGGAATCTTGATGAGTGGATGGGAGATCGTAGGTTTACCCCGGGTATCACTTCTGTGTCACTGTTAGACAGAGGCACAGTATACTAACCTCGAAAAAGGGCATAGCAAAATTAATTTAAAATGGGTGGTGAAAGCCAAACACACTCTGGCTAGGCTTATAAATGCTCTAGGGCAGATAGCCTAATATGAACCTATGAACCTATATGGACACACCTGTCTCCCAGCACATTTCCTGCAGTGGGTTTTGTCACCCTGTGTAGTACTGGCTACTATGATGACTCCAGTATGTGTTACAGATGTCATGGTGCCACTATGGGTGTCTACTTTCTGCTGCCATAACATTCAGCCATCCAATTCCCTTGCATGCTCACATTCATGCCATAGATACAGGTAACAACACATTCTATTCCATTTGGCAATTTGTAGGTTGATTGACTTATCTTGTGGGTGTGCCAGGATTGCGGATAGTGCTGGTGGGTTGCCTATGTTGGATGCACATAGTACACTCCCTATACATGGTTAAGCACATGTAGTGTCATGCTTGGTATCCCTTTTACTGTATGTGCGAGTCAGAGAGAGAGTTCATTCCCTGGGTCTCTACTGTGTCAGTGTATGTGCTATGCATTGTCTCTTTGCTGCGACTTCGACATACTGGGCACGCCTTCATCTGCTTACTGGGGCAGGCTCAGGTTGTTCCTCTTCTGAGTCACTCTGTGCCTGTGCAGGCCTTGGCATTGGTGGGAGGCTGTGTGGCTCTGTCCCATGCTGTTCCTGCTGCAGCTGTTTCTGCAGGATCATATTGTGTAGCATGGCACATACCATAACAATTTGGGTACATGTAGTTGGGGAGTACTGCAAGGCTCCACCAGATGTGTCCAGACACTGGAACCATGAACTGAGCATCACAAACTCATGCTCTATTATAAGTCTGGTCTGTGCGTGTGCCTCATTATGGCATTCTTGTTCAGGTGTGTGTGCATTTCTGATGGGTGTCATCAGCCACGGCTCCAGTGTGTAGCCAGCATTCCCCACTAGGTGACCGTAGGGGAAGTCCCCATTGGCAAATCTCTGGTACAGCTGTGTCAGATGTCAAATGTGGGAATCATGATAGCTTCCAGGGCAGCCAGCACACACATTCATTATAATGCCCTGGGCATCACACACGACCTGGCAGTTGATGGAGGGGATGCCCCTGCGGTTGATGTAGGCCCTACCCTGATCACCGAGTGGTGCTTTGATGTGTATGTGCATGCAGTCTATAGCACCCACTACCTCAGGGTATTCTGCTATTTGGTGGAAGAGATGCATATTGCTGGCCAACACCTCACTTGTGTTGGGGAAATATACGTGCTCACTGGCATGTGCTGACATGGCATCCAGGAACTGGTGGAATACTCTGGATGCTGATGTCTGTGAGATCCCCATGATATCCCCAGTTGAGCTTTGGGAGGTACCTGTGGCTAGTATTCCTAGGCCTACATATACCTTGGTATCCACTGGGGATGGGTTCCCCTTGGTCAGTTTGTTGTGTCAGGCGTAGCTGGCACAGCTCAACTATTTGCTGTAGGAGGTCCCTGTCCACCCTATAATGCTCCACTATCTCCAGCTTCTGTAGCCCCTGGTAGGTTACCCTGGGTCTGTACACTCTTCTCTGTCTCCTCACTGTGGTTTTCTCAACAGCATTCACATCCTCACCACCCTCAGCCTCTTGCACATGTTGTTCTATGTTGCATGCTGCAGCCCCTCTCATTTTGTAGGTTTGTTTGTTAAATGTTCCCAGCTTGTATACACCGGTGGTGTAGAGTATGGGAAAAACCAGAGGGGAAGGTGTTTGCATATATATAGTAGTGTTCTGGGCTGGGCTGGTCTGCTGTCTGTGTAATTGGCTGATTCTGATACATTTTACCTGCCAGTTATGCTAGTTCTCCTTGATTACCTTCCTACTGCTGTTTTCCCTTCCCATTGCCTTCCTGTTTAAGCCTGGTGGCACGCCGTGCAAATAGAGTGCTCAAATGTCCACAGTGCTGCTATTTCCCAGTTTAACTTTTTTTTTCTTCCTGTAAAACCCGGTGAGCGGCACGCACACCTGCTTAGGCAATGTAAAGAGTGCTGGGCAGATTCAGACACCCCCCCCTAGCTTAGCTGTGCTAAGCTAGGAGCAAACCTGAGCTAGAGGGCTCCAGTCCGCTTACAGTATGCCTGATACACACCCCCATGATGTCACTTAACTCCTAGGCTTGCACCAAGCTATTCCTACTCTTACACTGTTGGGACCTGACTAGCATGCTGGGGAAAACTGGGATTCACTATCATTCCCCTCATTTGCATAGGATTGCCTGCTAATGCATAATTACATGTCTTACACTGAGCCTCCCCCACTACTCACTGGCCATGATGTCTTCTGCCTGCCATTGACTTGCATGGCAGAATAGTGATTTTACTTAGAATGCTTAATTTAGGTTCATTTTGTTATTTCCCTCCAATCCTGTTTGCGTGCCACTGCCCTACGCTTAAACAGCCGAGATCAGCTAAAAAAAAAAAGTTGTTTTTCTTATTTTGTTCGCTGTTTGCAATGCCAATGGCCTTATACTTGGCCATTGGCATGCTTCCTAAGTGATATGCAGCCTTTATTTGGAGCTGTCACAGCTCTGTTTTGGATTTTGCAGAAATGTACTCGGTTACTAACCGAGTACATTTCTGCAGATTGCACTAGTCCAGCACGGCCGATTGCAAGCTTCCTGGATCACAAAATCACCTCATTTGCATGGATTTCTCCTGCAAATGGGGTGATTTGCATATAGGGGCTTAGTCCGTGCAGGACTAGTTGCAGGAGTGCTCACGCACGCCACTGCAGGCTGTTCCTCGATCGCATGGAAGACATATTGCCTGCTAGAGCTCCTGCACTCATCTTGCATGCCATGGAAGGCATAGAGAATCTGGAGGAATAGCTATTGAACTAATATTTTTTTTGAAGTCATATGACATTGATCAAAAATAGCATGTAGTTTCCTGAGTTGTCTGAAACATTTACGAAGAATATTATGTTATTTTTTTTTTCAGTTAATTTTTACATACTAGCTTCCAAAATCTGCTCGACAGTGTCTAAAGCATATCCCTGCATAGTATGGAAACTTCTCCTTTTTAAGCAGACTCATGATACACAGGCATTGGGTTAAAAAGGTCACAGGCTGCAGCTTGGCAAGAATATATTTGTCTCATTTATTTTATAACTTAAATACAAAGCTCTAATTAATCAGTGCAGGATTATTAAAACATGCTCACTAATAATCATATCATAATAGGATAACAATCATAATGTTCTGTCTAATTAATGCAGAGCCATGCTCTTATGGCTTTGCTATTTATTTTGTTTCATGCCCGACCATGAAGGAACCAAATTAGTAAAATGGGACAGAATGCTTGGATCCAGTACATTCAACCCCTCAATTTGGTTAACTCATGCTGGGCATGAAGCCAAAGGAACTATATGTTTTTAAACAGTAATTTGCACATTTTATGTATGCTATAATACAAAAGACAAGAAAAAATGCAGGAAAAAAATTAAACAGTTACAATGAATTGATTCCATCTGTATCATGGGGTTAGCATAACAAGTATTCACCTCACAAATAATAGGTCTGTGGTTTAATTCTCACTAAGGAAAATTACCTAGGTTTAAAATGGACCACAAGGACAGCTAGCCCAGTACTTATCTATGAAGCTTTGTAATCACAGTAACATTATTTTACCAATGGAAGATGGCTGTTTTCTGACTCTTATAATCAAACTTGATAACAGTACCTTTATCTTTAATTATTATGATCACAGTTTGATGAGCATATCTCAAAGTCTTGTTCGGTAGTTGCAACACAATTCATCCTTATTGAGTAACTTGCTTAAAGTCTGAATGAATTTCTGTCCATTTCAATGCATGCAACTGCTTAACACTAACTCAGTGTTAGCACTGACAGTAATTTACAATCATTTAGTCACTTTGATATGTTTGCTAATACAAAAAACAATCATGTATGTGTTTGTAGTCTGATGCAAACAAACATTGGTATTATTAACTGTCTGCACATTGTCATCTGAGTTATGACACTGTTCATTACTCTATCCTTGTTTTGTATTGTGGTCATATAACAGCTACAATGCTGAATTAAAATTATACATAACACAATTTTACTTATTTTGTAAGGCATTTTAGTCTACACTGATTATTACCTGCTTTTGTTGTGCCTGTACAGTGGCTAACAAATCTTAAATAATCAGTTTTACAATATGAATTAACATTTATTATGTCGACGTGTCATTTTTACCATTATTTTATGTATTGAATAATGCTAGCACTTTTCACTGTTTTATAACTTTTGGTTTATATTACCGCATGTCTCAGTTCATAGCTGATTTGTTCATGGCATACCAGATGTCCCAGTCCATTAATTACAGTTGATTTATTGCCCGTAACAGTCTCAATGGTATCATTTTACCAATCAAAATAAGGTTTGCAAGAGGCAATTTCATGGAGATGTGGCAATTTCTAGGTCTGATGTACTTCTATAGAATGTAGCAGTAGTCTGCAGGATTTAGAACCCAACTTTCTAGGATCCTCTCACAAATCCTGTACCCACTGGGGATGATATCCATAGTTTTAGTTGTATTCCCTGTCAACATACTCTTGGAAGGAATCATAAAGAATTAATCATTTTCTGTTCTTCGGTAGAAATTACAGTCTGCAAATCAATGTCCACACCAGGCTGTTTACTTGTAATCATGATAATGACGTGATAAAACAAAATCACTTTATCTGGTTGCAATGTTTAAGTCTCTTGCCATTGGCATAGTATGAGACTGTGCAAATACCTTTAAGGTAACACTGAGAGAGCATATTGTCCTGCCATCTCAAGTGAATTTAAATTCGGCTTTATTCCTTTCAGCTATCTGAATGGTGATAAGGACATTTGTCAAGTCCTGGATCAAAGGATACGGTTCTGCAGCTGAAGATATTTTTTCCACAATAGCAATGATATCTGGAAGAGCAACTGCAAGCAGTCGTGCAATGTTGTTCAGTCCTACATAACCATCAGTTATTTGCCAAAATTCACTAGTCTTTTTCTCTGGCACAGAACCACTGAAGAGACTCACAACTGGTTCAGTTATGCCTCCTTACAATAGTTTTTGTCTTATCTCTGATGTTTCAACATGTCCTCCAGCTTCTTTGCATTTAAAAATAAATGTTTTTACTACTTTTCCTAAAGCTAGATGTTTATACATTGCACTGCTATGTCATGCAGTTTTAAAAGTCACTCAGATATTTAGTAACCTATTCCTCAGAAATCCTTCCTATTTCACCTGGCTATGAACTGCCACATTTACACAGAGCAAGATAGGATTTCATACGTGAATGGTACAAGCACAATTTATCACTATTATATGTTACTTAAAAACAGTGCTAGTGAGCAGGATGAAAAGCGCTTTATTTCTATTGCTGGTTTGCAGTTTGTGTGTACTTTTTAGTACCTTGTGAGTGTTTGCTTCTGGATTAAACACCGTTGGTTTGCTCACTACTCTCATTGCCTTCTTCTCTAGTTCATTGTTTTTACCTCCAGCAGTTTGTTCGTGTTTACTTAAAAACAATGTTCTTATCTTTTGTACAATGTCATTTAAAATCAATGTTCTTATCTTTTTAAATAGCTCCATTGTCTACTGGGACACATGAAAGTTTAATCTCAGTGTACTTAAAAATACAAGTCAGAGAAGACAGAGATATAGTACTGGACATGCACAATTAAAAACATGGTGCTACATTTTAAAGTCCTTCAGCTGACTACAGTTTAAGCCACTGTTACAATTAGTGGTGTTTTTATTGGTCATCATTAGTTTTGTTTTTTACATCAAAAATATGTAATGCATTTTTGGTGGAGAAAAAATTGAAACAGGAACAAAAACATGGAGGAATGTGATTATTGATTAAGGTAGAGTTACCCGAGAAAAAGGACTTGGGGAAATAAGTGCATAGACGTGGCATGTGGAACTGCATTATATGTGAGATAAAAGGAACTGTTGTTAATACAAACACTTGGACGGAAACAGTACACTGAACAGTAGAGTGCCATCAATTCAGATGGGAGTTAACATCAGAACCCAGAAGGTTTATAAATTCCATTTTTCTGAAACTGGGATACATGTATTGACATCGTAAGATTTTTACAGAATAATTCATGGTGTCTGAATAAAAGGAGTATCACACTTGAAATTAAAGGTCATTCAGAATTCATTCACTTATAAAAACGTAATACTACTAGTACTACTAGTACTACTAATGCTGCTTCTACTATTAGTACTATCAGTACTACTATGACTAGTACTACTATTACTACTACTATTGTTACTATTAGTACCACTACTACTAGTGCTACTACTGCTATTAGTACTGCTACCACTACTACTAGTACTACTATTACAACTGCTACTGCTACTATAACATTACTACCACAACTACTACTAGAGCTCTACTTAATTCTTATCTTACTTATGACCACTATAAATAAATTATGCCATAACTAGCATAGATACTAAATGATATGAAAAATACTCTTTAATTATCCTATGTAGGTAATCATTTTGTTATATTTGTGCTACTGTTATACTAAATTTTAATTAGTTACTTTTAAGTGAAAGCCCATATCTTTAACTACACTAATCATTTTATTTTGTTCTGCTTGAAATGTTTTGTACTGTGGAGTTTTTCTCCCTAGGCCTCCACTGAAAATGGGTTCTTTATGGTTAAGTTGGACTTTCCCAGTAAGTAAATATCAAATAAATAAAATAACTAATTTTGTTAAAAATGAATTATTCCCACCTTTTGTTTGTAACATATGTTTCTTAAGTATCTATTTCCAGCTTTTGTGTTACATGCACACACTAATGTTTGGCAGGCTGACCTTTTATAATGTTGTTTCTTGTCATATCTATTTGACCCTATGTCACATCTTACAAAACTTTTTTGTTTTATTGAAAGCCCTCAAAATACACCCCCAAAATACCCCAAAATCTATTAACTTAATATTAACACACAAAACTATGCACATCTTTAACTGAAGTTTTACCTTCCTAATAGGAACAATTGTCCCAAACTGACAGCCACACTTACAGACTTGGGTTAACTTAAAAGGAAGGTTATCCATGGTAAGACTCATGGTACAGTCTGTGCTTCTACTAAGTGCTGTCTGGTTTTGTCTTATCTTTATTGTTCTCCCAGAATGAGAAAATACTTGAATGCTTTCAGAAAACATTATCTCCTAGCCATTGAAAGAAAGCCATTAAAAGAAAGAAGTATTCTGTTTTTATTGTTCTTTATCAGATTGTCTCCATGGAGGCATGAGAACCAGATACAGGGTTGCTTCTACAATTATTTATTTATTTGCTAGAGGAGAGCTTTATTATAAACAATTTTCTTTTTCTTTATTTGTTTTCTCTCAAAATGTGTTACTAGATAAAACCAAGAGCCTTAATCCAGTCATTCCCTATGCTAGAATGAGAAAAAGCACATTATTTTTTCTTGTATCATACTCTTTTTTTTTTCTTTTTTCTTTTTTTTTTTTTGAAAGAGAAAGGAAGGGAAAAAACAGCTGCACCTATTTACTTTACACTTAACAATAGCTGAGAAAACATTACTTTATATCATGCAGATATCATGCACTATAAAAATATTACTGTCAAAAACAATTTTTTGTTTTACTTACAGTTAATTCCTTCCTTCTTCTTCCCCTCTCCAAAGTGGTCCTCCAAACATTAATGACATGAAGTAGGGCATATGCTTTGGAGTACCCTACAAGTTTAATAAAGTCAAAAACATCCAATATTTTCAGGTTTTCTTGTTCACTACTACTGCTACTATTACTACTACTACTACCACTATTACTAGCACTGATATTGCTACTACTGCTACTACTACTACTACTACCTGCACTAATACTACTGATACTATTAGTACCATTATGACTACTACTAGTACTTCTATTACTATTACTGTTTCTGCTACTATTATTACTACCACTACTACTAGTACTGATACTGATATTGCTACTACTGCTAATATTAGTACTGCTACCAGTACTAATACTACTGCTACTATTAGTACTACTATGATTACTACTAGTACTACTATTACTACTACTACTGGTGCTACTATTATTACTACCACTACTACTAGTACTGCTATTGCTATTACCACTACTTAGTACTAATACCACTAATGCTAGTATTACTACTACTGCTGCTACTATTAGTACTACTACTACTATTAGTACTACTATTACTACTACTGCTGCTACTATTAGTACTACCCCTACTACTAGTACTACTATTTCTACTGCTACTATTTGTACTATTACCACTACTACTAGTACTACTACTACTACAACACTTTAGGAAACTACTTTATGTCATTTCCTTATAAGCATTCCAGATTCTTAAACCTCCCATACAAGCATCAAGAATCTGTATGTTTTTGTTATTCAACAAGTAAAGTCTACAGAATCAATGTTCTTCCAAAGGACTTAGCTATCATTCCATCATGTTGTCAAATATGTGTAATAGTTAATGTGAAAATTTATTCATAGGTTCATAGGTTCATAGGTTGGTACTAGGCTATCAGCCCTAGGGCCTATACAAGCCTAGCCATAACAATTCCCTGGCTATTTCTTCCCACATTATTTACTTTCCTGGACCCCTGTCTAGCAGGGCGACTGACATGATCCCTGGGGTGAATTTCCTTTCTCCCATCCAATCGTCAAGGTTAATCTTGAAGAGGTCCAAAGAGGCACTCTGCTTGACATGTATGGGCAATCTATTCCAGAGTCTGGGGAGTCTCTGGGTCAGGAACCTATCCCTCCAGCATGTTTTGTTTATTGTGATGACAAGGTTTAGATCCCTGGAGCGTGTAGCTCTGAGGGATTGGGATTTCTTTAAGTGTAGCATGTCCAACAGCTCTGGGTTTGACATGGCCTTGTATGTTAAGCAGAGATCGCCTCTGAGTAGACGATATGCGACAGAGTATAGCTGGAGTTTTTAAGGCGGTCAGCGTAGGGCATCTGCTTTAGGCCTGTGATTCTTTTAGTGAGGTATTTCTGAGGCCTTTCCAGTTGTTGCAGATGTCTTGAGAGGTACATACCAAATGGGGCATTGTATTCTATAATGGGTCTAATGAGGGATGAGTACAGTGGGACAATGACCTCCTTTTTTCTGGATGAAAAGCCCTTCGTGATGAGGTGTGCCACATAGAAGGATTTCCTGATTGTTGTGGTGATGTGGTTATCGAAGGTGAGACCACTGTCCACCTGTGACCCTAAGTCTCTTATCACACTTTCTGTGTTTAGTGTACTGCCACCTATATGGTAATTCATGGATACATGTTTTTTCCCAAAGGGGATAACAATACATTTCTTGGCATTGAGCTTGAGCCCAAGGCTCTGGCACCAAGCATCTGTTTCTGTAAGGCCCTTTTGCAGAGTATCCACATCATTTGGGGATTCAATAATGGCTCCCAGTTTGCAATCATCTGCAAATTTTGTTATCCAGAGTCCCTTAGTATTGACCTGTACTTCAGAGAAGTAGATGCCAAACAAGAGCAGCCCCAGGACTGAACCCTGAGGTACTCCACTTGTCACTTGTCTGGAGCTGGATTTGGAGTCGGCTGCATTTACAGTGTGGGTTCTATCAGTAAGCCATTTAGCAACCCATTGGGTGACATAGGGATTAATGCCCAACTTAGTAAGTTTATCTATGATTCCAGAGTGGGGGATGGTGTCAAAGGCCTTGGCAAGGTCTAGATAGGCTGTGTGGACCACCTTACCTTTGTCCATGGCTCTGGAGACTGATTCAAAGAAGTCAATCAGGTTCAGGAGACAAGATCTGCCCTTCACAAACCCAAACTGGGTGGGGTCCAGTGTTTGAAGGTTGCCAATGTCTTTGTTTATAAGTTCCATGATAATACGCTCCATGGCCTTGCAGATAAGGCTTGTCAGACTGATGGGATGGTAGTTTCCGGGATCCAAGGTGGATCCCCCCTTGTGGATTAGGATAACTGTAGCTCTGCGCCACTCAGTGGGCACAAAACCTGAGGTGAGGCTATGATTAAACATGACACTTAGGTGAGGTGCCAGTTCATATTGTAGTTCATGTAGTACACAGCCCGGGATGTCATCTGGTCCCATGAATGCTGTATTCTTGGCTTTAGAGAGTGCGTTTTGTACCTGTGTGGCCGTTATTACTGGAATTTGGCAATCTTCCAGTATTGAGATAGGCCATTTAGGGGGTGAGAGGGGGGTAAAGTTGGCACTGAATCGATCTGCCAGGATATTGGCAATATCCTTCGGATCAGTATATTTAAATGCCATTCTGTTTTAGCTTAGAGCAGATCTGAGCATTGCCATTTAGATTCTTGACATAGTTATAGAATGCTTTGTGGTTGTCTTTGGAATCTTTGGCAATTTTATTTTTGTAACTAGCTTTGGAGGATTTTATGAGGCATCTCAGTTTCTAACTGAGGCTAGTAAGGGAGTTTTTTGCATCCTGGGATTTTCCTCTTTTCTGCAAAAGTTTCTTCCTTTTGTTGTAAAGTTTGTTTATGGCAGGGGGCCACCAGATTGGCTTCCTTTTTTTGAATGAGAGCATTTTGGTTCTATTTGGGATGGCACGATTCATGCATGAGCGGATATTCAACCAGAAAATTACTGCCATTGTAGATTCTCCAAATGCAATCTTTTTCAGATAAAGAATAACTATAATTCCACAGTTTATTAGTATGCTGGTGACAAATACAAGTGAATTTGTGCAGCTCTTCTGTGTATTGCCTTTGCTACACCAACAACTGAGATAAAATAGTTCTATTGCAAATTAATATTAAAATTCAGCAACAATATTTCCTATTTTTAATAATCATAGTTTTTTTTCAGCTTTTTTGTGAATAACAAAACAAGTCTAAAGACTAAAACATCCAAAAATGGGGAAATGACATGAGGTGGGATATCAACTCTACTATCAATGTTCATATTAAAATTCTTGATACCAGGTAACTTTTATTTAAGGGATCAGTTGGTATTTCCTCATTAATATATAAATTATTGCCTTATAATAGCTCTTTTTCCCCTACCAGACATCATATACATTTTCATTTATAGCACTGACTCTTCAAAAATGTTAATTTATGCTTGTCCTCCTGTCTTTCCTAGGTTTTGTACCACTGGAACAATCAGACTATGTATTTAGATATATATATATATATATATATATATATATAGATATATATATATATATATATATATATATATATATATATATATATATATATGTATATATATATATATATATATATATATATATATATATATATATATATATAGATAGATAGATAAAGGTATATTAAAATTAAAAGAAACAGCCAAATGTTGGCATTGTTAATGTGAAAAACAAAAAGTCAAAGAAAAGTTGACACATCTCTATGCATGCACTGAAGAATAACCATGGAGAATGGGAGTAAAAACACTAAATAAAGAATTAAAAATATTGTTTATATATATGTCATTTAGACAGCTGATAAGTCATTTGGTTGACAAATTTGTATGGATATAAAAAGATCAACTGCACATATGTATGAAAGCACATTTGTCTGAATCACATATGGCTGAATTCAAGTTTTATAAAATGTAGCTTGGTAGTTAGAACTATGAAGAAACATGAATATTTATCTGAAAAGGTGGTGGTTGTGGAAATATGCAAGATCACATTATAATAGTTCATGTGTATGTGTGAGTATTCATGGGTTAAGGTCAGAGTAAGGGGTAGGTAAGGAGATTCATTTAGTGTGCATATTTGGTGTTGTCTGTGTTCTGTGACTTTAGTATTGTATAGTATACCTTAACTCAACAATGCACATTACAGTATTAAAAACTCTCTTCCTAACAGTATCACTATTCAGACAATACTTGAGCTGTTTTTTGTAGTTAGGGTTTATTGACAGTTCAAAAGACATTTTTTACCGTTTTGTGATTCACTCTTTTTGTATGCCACTCATTTGTGCAGTCACTCAGTTTTTACTCTTGCTCTTTTATGTCATCAATCAGTTATGGTATAATCTTAGATAAACAGACAGATATACAGACAAAGATAGACAGCTAGACTGATAGATAGCGAGATAGATGGATAGTGGTGTTGCAGGGCATGGTACTGGGATTTCTCCTATTCGAAATATATTTCTCTGAATTCAAGGCAAATGTAGAGGGTCTCTGGCTAACCAAATCTGCTGACAACTGCAAGCTACATGCAATCAGAGAATCCCTCTATCTAGCACAACGTATAAATAAGGACATTCAGATCTAAGGAGATAATAGTTGCACTGTGCTCAGCCCTCTTTAGACTAATACTTGAGTACAATGCACCCTTCAGCATGTACCTGATCAAGCATTTGCAACAGCTGGAGAGACCAAAGAGGTTCTTCACTAAAAGAATACAGGGTGTAAATAATATGTCCTGTGGGGACCACCTCAAAGTCATGTCCTTGTACTCAGTCTCCTATAGATGATCTATGCCTAACCTACAAGGCATTCATGAATCCAGCCCTGATGGATCTGCTACCAATTCATAAAAACAAACAGCACTAAGATTGCCTGATCTAAGGTTCTAAATCTTGTGTAAGACATAAACAAAAGGTATGAAATACACTCCATGGAAACAATAATGCAGTAGAAGGCATGCAATACGAGTTCAAAGACTTTAATAAAGCACAATAGAATAGAGAAAGTCTTTGAAATCGTAAAGTCTTTAAACTCGTATTACATGTCTTCTACTGTGTTGGTGCTTCCATGCAGCATAGTTCATTTGTTTCATTGTTTTGCTTGGTTTGTCATCATAAACAAAACATGTTGGTGGGACAGGCATATGAAATATAACTCTTCCCTAAGCTTATTCAAACACAATTTGGACCAATGGATGGGAAATCACAAATTCACCCCCCTGGCTTGTCATCTGTAGCCCTTATGGGGTTAGTAGATGGCCTAAGGCACAGGCATATACCAAAGCTAATCTACCTGATAGGCTTTGATAACTGGGAAAATTGGAGTTTGAATGGTTAGGCTTAAAAAGGCTCTAAGTCCATTAGTATAGTAACTCCTATGATATATAGATTGAACACCACATTGTTAAAACCTTCATAAATGTGGCAAAGGAAACAAACTGCATATGCATTTCAGTCACACATTCAGATCATACTTGAAAATACAAAAATAAAAGAGGATATCAGTGGTACATGCTACAGTGTGCTAAACAATGAATAAAGGCTGAAATTAATTCTGCTACAAATATGCAAAATAAATAAAATAAAAGCTTGATTAAATGTAGGAACAGAGCTTAGCAATATGTAATGAGCACCCATACTTTGTGACATAGTTCTGACTATATTTAGAAAGACAAGGAACATCTATTAATAGGTACGCTTTTTATAAAATCAGCAGTACATGCTCCCTTACAAGCTGTTTCCTCAAAAACATGTTCTTCCACAGTATCAGCAAAGAAGTTGACAGATGAATGGACGTGGCTTTTTTATAAAATAAGCAGTACGTGATTTTTCAAAAGATGTTTCCTTAAAAACATGTTTGTCACAATATTAGAAAAAGCTTGACATAATTCCTCACAGATGAATGGACATAGTCAACAGAAAAAATAATTTGTATGTGCGTTCCCACAAGATATTTCCTTAAAAACCAAGTCTGGAAAGTAAAGCATCAGCAGAATAGATGTTTCTGTACAAAGTCCAAAAAAAGATATCAAGAAGAAAAACAGGATCTAAAGTGCGTGACAAGAACAGTATAGAGTGTAAAAATCAAGCTAATGTTAGAAGTATTTGTAGGAACACACTTGTTCTGATGTATTGTGTAAGAGAATAATCATTTATATTGATCGTGAAGTAAAACCTTGAACATTTATGCTACAAGCTGTCACAGTAGTACGTGTCATTTGTTATAAGAATAAGTTATTTATTAGTAACTGTGCTTACAGTAAAATAGTATCGTGCTGCAAAGTATATTTCTTTATCAGTGTGCAATTGCATGGCTCAGTGCCTTAAACAGACTGTAGATGCAGTCATGCAAACTGCTTTGTAATAACCAGATTCAGCAGTAAGCAGCCAGCAAGACTTTGTGTCTTATGACAACTTTGTTTTCAGTACTGTAAGTACAGCACAGCAGCACCTTCATAATTAATTTTTCAGTGGTGAGTCTAGCCTGCATTTGAACAGAGGGGGACTGATGCCTGCACCACCCTAGTAAAGGCACAGCAAGTAAAGATTGTGTATATGATTAAGTCCTACATAGAACTCCAGCTTTATACAGCTTGCAGCAGTACAGTTTTCAGATGTCTGAATCCAGAAAGACTGCCATGCAGGAAGGTCGCAGTGCCATTAATTCTCCAATAATGGTAAAGAACAAGGTTTTGAAGCCACCCACTGCCAGCTTCATTTCACTAGCTTCTCAAGTGACTACGAAAAATTTCCCAGCCATTTGCAACAACAGCCTGATCACCTGTTCTCTTGCTAATTGGTAAGACTTTTTTCTGTGTCACATAGAAGTATGAATGCCATTAGGGACTATAGCAGGAGATGTTAACAAAGGTTTACTCTTAATGTCTCAAAACAACCAGTCAAAATATAGGAAAAAGTGCAATGTTGATATACACAGCACATTTGTAAATGTAAAAGCTTATTAGGGCAAGTTAATGTTCAGGCATTATGTAAGTGGGTTGTAACATTTGATTGGTATCTGAAACAAGAAAACAAGGCATGTCACAGTAAATGTTTATTGTGTGAATCATCTGAAACTGCTTTTTTGTGCGCAATGCCATTAAAATACAGTGCAGGCCATAGCTCAAAGGTTAGACTGTAAAGACAAACCTGTTAATGGTGATGAACCAATAAAAGGTAAAATGCTTATGTTATATCCAGATATTAAGCAATTGTGATCTGTTACTGCATTTATATCAGAGTTAGAACAGCAGTCAAATCTATTACTGACAGAATCTTCTACAGATTTTGTTACACCCTTTAAAAAATATGTGCAACAGTGGAATGAAGCCACTGTCCAACACACAACAGATGAGGACAGGGGCAAAGTTCTTGATCATTTAACATAAAAATTTTAAAAAAATTCTAAGAAACAAACAAGGTGAGCTCAAAAGGTTCGGAAGTGATATACAAGAACTCTGGCAAAAGTGCATAGGGGCCCTACAATCATCAGAAGAGTCTACTAAAAAGCATCATAAAACCTGTAAAGAACTACAAAAGGAAATATCAGATCTTAAGCAACAGTTGCAGGATAAAGAAAATCTGGTTAGTGATGTTTAGGATAAATTAATATAAGCTAATATTTGAATAGAAGAGTTAAAGAAGGAATAGCAGACCACAAAACCAGTACAAGTCATAGAACAGGGAACCACTGCAGATCTATATACACAGTCTAGATTATTACAAAGCTTACCACAGTGAAATGATAAAAAAGGCATATTTTACAATATGCTTGCATTTGAAGAATGGGTAGCATACACAGCTGGATCTGATGTATGGACAAATGCATTACTTAGATGTTTCTGGATTTTTATTCCCAAATGTTTTAAAACTTTCATTCAGTTAAAGAAAGACACTTATCAGTTAAACAATAAAGTAGGACGCATGACAGCTGTTCTAATGGCATATACCCAAGGGGAGTCTCTCACAGCTAAGCTATTAGATAATTTTAAAATCACCATCTCAGATAATTTTAATGGAACAAGCTGACCATTTCAGACTTGCCTTTTAGATCATATATCAAAGGTCAGATAGGGACATGCAAAAACAGAAATACAAAAACAGTTAATACATTGCTTTTTAGAGCAAGTCAAAAGGGTCCCAGGGGATATTAAATGCATTTATATAGAAAGTTCAGATACCCTCACTGATTTGGTACAAAAATTAATGAGGGGACAGACTATGGCTGATGATGGGACATTATTCTCACGCCATATCTTTGCATTAGGAGAGGGTAGTGAGCCATTTGAGGTGATTGGAGAGGTTAAAAACTGAGGAAGGCAACAGTGGTGTGAACAACCACCAGCAGGTAGAGCTGCATCTGCACCACCAGATCCTGTTCCTGTGTCTGTAGTACCAGGATTGGGTGTAGGTTATGAATAAAAGGCACCAACATGTTTTTTCTGTAAGAAAATAGGGCATGTTAAACAAAATTGTGATTGTTACAAAGCTTGGTGTAAAAAGAATAAAGAACAGGGTGTGTTTCCAAAAACAGAACCAAAAGATTTACAAGAAAAATCAGAAAAACAGGTCTATGCACAGAGACCTTACAATACTAGTAAAGACAGCTATAAGAGCCATTAATATACAGGAAAAGGGGATGTATGCCCCATAGATTTTCAAGCAGCCTCACCTGTAAATCCAAAACATTTGGTAGAGCAGGCAGAAGGGATGGCTAAGCAGCAGTTATGAAAAGAGATTGAAAAACCTAAATATGTAGATCACTCAGACACAGAGGAAGATGACAAGCAAGAACATGCAGTGTGTCATATTGCATTTGACAATAAAGGGGAGGAAGAGTGGATCTCCTTGCAATAGGGGTGTGTCCTCCCTACTCTGGTATCTTTCCTGACTACTTTTTTTTTCAAAAAAGATTTTTATTAAAATGTGAATAAAGAAATAAATTACATAAAGTTTTCCATTTTTTAACAATATTCAAAAAAGAAAAAAAGCACAATCATTCTATATCTAATAAACAACATAACTATTTACAAATGATGTTCACATAAATATCAAACTAAATTATTGATTAGTTCATATACAATCAATAATTTTCTAGCAAGTCTAATAAATTTTTCCACATATTAATTCTAGACATGTTTCTATTAATTCTTGACTTAATGGTCAAAAGTTCCAGACTGCAAACTTCAGTAAGAAGGTTTTTGAATTCTTGAAATGTAGGGGAAGTTTCTGATTTCCAGTTAATTGTTATTATTTTTCTTGCTACTGCTAAAATAGTCCATATTAATGTATATTTAGGTCTTTTAACACTTTGATGTATTGGAGTGTTAAATATAATTAAAGATTTAGAAATCAAGAAATTATCTGTAAATAAACCTTGAAGAAAACTATTTATATCTTCCCAGTATTTGTTAGAAGTATACAGTCATAGAACATATGAGACCAGTCAGCTTTTAATACTTCTTTGCATCTCCAACAATCATTGATTTTCTTATTGAATTTATTTAGAATGTGTGGTATTATAAAGGATCTATGCATATATTTCCAGGTGTATAACTTCCACTTTAGGGAAGATGTAGTGTAGAAAGCTGATTCTAATATATTTTGTTTGTCTTGATCTTTAGGAGCATAGTTATTAATTATATTGAAATATTCCCAATATTTATCAGTGTGAAAATTTGTATAATTTCTAAGTATTTTGTTTATGTGTGCTAATTTGTTTTTGTCAGTGTTTATATTTTGAATAAGTGTAGTCAAAAATAAAATTATTTTAGGTAATGGATATGCTAAATGTAAGGGAATTGATTCCAAATTATTTATAATATATTGTCTACATTCCTGTGTGCATAGCCATGAGTTAGAGTCTGTCATATTCAAATTTTAGTTCCTCAAGAGACTTTATCCTATCTTTGTCTATTAATTGGGACCAATAAATAAGATGTTTATCTTTAAATAATAGCATTTTTGTATTATATATCGTGGTTAATATACCTTGAGTAAAAGCAATTGGGAAAAGAAGGAAAATCCATGTTTTATAATTAGTGAATTTGAAAATAAAGTTCCTAAATGTTTTTAGGATGAGTAGCAAATAATTTGATTTATTTAACTTATATGACTGTACTGTAAAGATATATTTTAATATCCACAAAATAGGATTATTTAATATTAGTGTTTTTTGAATGTTTAGTTTATTAGATGAGTCCCATGCTAACGAGATTAAATGTTGTTTCCATTTAGAAGAATATGTATTATTGATTAGAAAGGAGACTATGTTAATAATCAAGGATAATGTATATAATTCCAAGTTAGGAAATCTTATACCACCATTTGTCCAGTCATTTATATGATGTTGCAAAGCTATTCTGGATTTATTAGGATACCATAGAAATTTCAATAACAAAGAATTAAAATTTTTAATTATAATTTTAGGGGGAATTAATGAAAGTGATTGAATAATATAAAGCATTTTAGGAAGAATAGTCATTTTTATAATAGAAAGCCTTTCATCCATGGAAAAGAGTAAATTATTCCATTTTTTATAGAATCTTCAATTTTGCTTAAGCAATTATTAAAGTTTAATTGAATGATATATTTTATGTTATTGGTGATCACTATTCCTAAATATATTATCTGATTATTTTGAGGTATAACTTTTTTATACTTTTGTTGAATTGTGTTTTGTTTTAGATTAATTGGGATGATCTGAGTTTTTTGTTATTAAAACTTAAACCTGATATTTTTTTGAAATTTATTAATATTTTTAAATATGGCAGGAATAGATCTGTAGTTTTCTACTGTTACCAGAATATCATCAGCAAATAATTTAATTTTAGATGAAGTATCTGAATTTAACTTACAACCTTCAATGTTTTCATCATCTCTTACTAAATTGGCCCATGGTTCCATAATCAATGTAAATAAAAGGGGCGATAAAGGACATCCCTGTTTAGTCCCTCTTGTAATAGGAATGTTTTCTGATATGACAGTGCCAATTTTGATATATGCCTGACTCCCTTTATATAAGTTTGTTATAAGATTTATAAACTTATCCGAGAAATTCAATTCGTCTAGCAAAATAAATAAATAGTCCCAATTAACTGAATCAAAGGCACAGTTTATATCTAAACCTATTAAAGTTAAAGTTTTATTAGAGATTTTTGCTGAATCTATCAAAGTAGTTGTTCTTCTTATATTGTCATAAGTAGTTCTATTTACAATAAAACCTGTTTGATCATCATTTACTAATGATGGCAAAAAAATGTTTAATCTCTCAGCATATATGGACATAAACATTTTGTAATCTGTATTTAATAAAGAGATTGGTCTGTATGAAGAACATTTAGTAGGATCTCTGTTTGATTTGATTATTGGTGAGATAAAGGTATATTAACAAGAAGGGGGTGTGAAGGTGTTGCTTTGGGAAATATTAAATACTTTATGCAGAATATTTAAAGCAGATTTAGGTAATAATTTATATATTTCTGGGATAATACCATCATTCTCGGGGGCTTTGTGTAATTTAAGTTTTGTTATCTGGTTTTGTATATCTTGTAAAGAAATAGTTTTTTTCTATATTATTAGTTTGATCTCTTGATAATCTATATTTAGTATACTTTGTTATAAATGTCTTAATCAAATCTTTTGAATCCATTATCTGAGAATTCTGATTTATCTTATGAAAGAATTCTTTGAATTCCAGTAAAATATTGTGTATATTAGATACAAGTTTCTTCTTTTTTGGGGAATAGATCTCCTTAATATGGTTGAGTTTTTTAAGTCTTTTTGTTTTATTTGCTAAAATATTTAAAGATCTAGGGTTCGTTGAGAAGGTTATAAATTTAAACTTCTCTTTTCTGATTTTTGTTTTATGGCTTAAGATCTCAATGTATTTTGTATTTAGTTTTCTTATTTCTTTCTCTTTGTTTTTTCTATCAGTATACTATCTAAGTTAAGTATTAGCTTATCTAATTTACATTGTAGAGCTAATAATTCTTTGTCCCAGGATTTTCTTTTATTATTATACCACGAGCGAATTCTCCCATATAGGAAGGCTTTTAAGGCATCCTTAATATAAACTTCTGGTATATTATTAGTATTATTTAATGTGATAAAGTCTTGTATCTCTAAAAGTAAAAATTATTTAAATTCTTTCAAATTAGTTATGTATGCTGGTATTCTTTTAATTATAACAGTGTGATTTGTTTTGATTAGTAATTCAAAAGTTATTGAGTTGTGATCAGATAAGGGACATGAAATAACCTTTACTTTAATTAAACCATCTGTTAATTCTTTTGATATTAGAATTCTGTCTATTCTGGAGTTTGTTTTATGTCTGTGGGAGTAATGAGTGTATGGAAGTGAGTCTAAATCTGCAAAGCTCTTTATATCTTTTAATATAAATGATTGCATAAAGTTCAATAGTAATTTAGCTGAAGTTGAAATTTTTCTTTTTACTGAGGAGTTAGTATCTTCATCATTTAATATACAATTAAAATCACCTGCTATTATTAAATTACCTTTAGCGAGACTATTTTATTCAAATGCATTTTAACAGTGTTTGAACCAATACCTGGAATCCAATATATATTTATTAAAGTATATATTTTTTTGTTTAGTTCTATTGTGACTGAACAAAACATACCTTTGTTATCTTTGTATACTTCTTGTATTTTAGGCATGGGAAGTGTTTTATTCCATAAAATAGCCACTTCTCTTTTCTTTTCAGTATGTTCTGAGCTTGTTAAAATTGAATAATATCTGGTATTTAGCTTATCAGTATCTGTGGATATTAAATGCGTTTCTTGTAAAAAAAACAAGATGTGATTTATGAATTTTAAGATATTTGAGCAAGCTTCCTCTCTTGCAAGGATTATTTGGACCATTAATATTTATTGAAATACCCTTTAAAAGAAACATTTATATTATGTGCTATAAGTTATATACTAGGTAAAATATTTGTAATCCATTCTGCTAAGCACTAATGCTAGAAAACATACTTATCAAATCATAGACAAATTGAAGAGTCTCAAAATATGTTGCTATTGTGAACGTCATAAAAAAGTAACATATCATTGTAACAGAACATCAATATAACAAATCTACCAGTATCCTTCCTGGAGTTGTAGACTCCTAACAAATAGCGACAATATCTCAGCTACTGTCAAATAGTGATATTGTCTGTAAAAAAAGAGAAAGAGAAAAAATATATATATTCTTCACTGTTTTCTTCCCCCTATCCCCCTCTCCCCTTTAAACTATTCATTAAATTACTATTACATTTAAAATAATATATCCAATTACTATATCTGTGCTTGGAGTTTAATTATTGTGAAGCAATTACATCAGACAGGAAACATAATTAAAACAATGCATAAACTGTTTAACAATCATAGTATTTCAAATAGGGTTGTCATATGTATATGCTGGCATTTCTTTTCTTATATAACATTTAGTAATTTTGTATAAGTGAAGTTTATATGAAGTACATTTACAATCAATTAATGTTTCATAGTATGTATTTATGTTATTTAATATGCTTTAGTACTGCATATAAAATTATCTGATGTAATGTAATTTTATATTAACTATAGGTAAAAATGCAGGTAGGGGATTACAAAGTGGAGATTATTGTGTATTTATATGTGGTTCACACAGTGGTAATGTATTTTATTTTATACTGTTTTCAATTTTACACTTCATTCTTGACTTCTCACTTTTTACTGTTACCTTAACTATTGGTTTTAATGTTAGCATGGTTTTTAAATTTTTCTGAATATACTTTTAAAAGGTCTTTTAAGAGTGTTTTTGAACTGATGAGCTATATTTATATTTACAAATATACAAATATATTTACTACATACATACTTGTTTTACAAGGAGCTGGATTTTTAAAGACGCATACAATGGGTTAATTGTTCTTTCCTGCTTACCTTGGGGGCGGGTTTGCCTTTGCTTGGAGGAAGTTGATGTGGTTTGAACTTGTATATACTGTTTGAAACATTCTTGTTGCAACTGTCTGATGAAGTCTCACTAAGGGGTGAGACGAAAAGCGCTTTATGGTTACTGTTTTTTATTGTTTTTATCGTTTGTTTGAAGCAAAGTCTGAAGAATAAACTTTGGAAACTACTACTGTGTGCGTGCCTCAAGCCCTCTTGCCTGCATTCCTGTTTTTACTTTTAAAAGGGGTCAAGACAGATGACCACTGATTGATATCTGGGTAGAGGGGTCACTATGGAAAAATGTCTTATTAGACACATCACAAATAGACAGTTACCTGTAAATCCTATAAAAAAGGTTTGCATTTCAGCATTTAATGGCACAAGATGCTATGCAATATGTAGCCAAGATGTAGACATAAAATTTAACCAAGAAGGACGGACATGGAAGGGTGGATTTTTAATGCATCCATCCTGCTCAACTACCATTATTGGTATGGACATTCTAGGACCTTTGGGAACAGTAATTGACTTGCCTAACATTATTCTGTGGATAGGAGACAGGAAAAAAGTAGATGGAGAGAAAAGTGCAGGTTGCTGTGCAAGCTCTCTTTCTGAAAATCCTGACAAGCCTACAGGATATGTGAATACAGACAGTGAGGATGTGTGGCAGCATTTACATCAGCAATGCCAAACCTCTGGTCCAAGGGTCCCAGTGATTGTGGAAAACTAGAAATGCCAGTAGGGGTGGGTAGTGATCAGGATTATATGCCTCTATTTTAAAAACAATATCCCATTCCTAGGGAGGCAGAAGAACATATGGAAAAATGTACTGCAGAATGGGAAAAGGAAGGAATTATACAAAAAGGCAACAGTCCCACAAATTCACCAATCTGGCCAGTCAAGAAAAAAGATAGTAGTTATCGTCTTGTTATTGATTTACACAAGGTTAATCAATACACAACTCCTAGACCACATTTGATTCCGGGATTTCCAGAGTTGTCTGCACATATTAAGCCACAAAGTAAGAGGTTTACAGTAATAGATTTAGCAAATGGCTTTTTTGCAGTACCACTCAGGAAAAAAGACTGGCCATGATTTGCCTTTACATTTAAAAACCAGCAGTATGTCACGACAAGATTACCTCAATGATTTCAAAACAGTCAAGTTATCTTTCTCCAGACAGTAGGATCCATCCTGCAGCATCTGGAAAAGGATAATTCAGTGTTACATTACACTGATGACATATTAATCCAGTCTGAGACAATAGAAGAGCATGTATGGCTTCTTAAAAAAGTTTTTCATACTATACAACAGGCAGGGTTTAAGGTTAAAAGTGAAAAGATTCAGTTTATGTCTCAAGAATTAAGTTTCTAGGTACTGTTATAAAACCATCAGCAAGGTCTCCTTGCCCTATGTGTGTAAAAGGCATTTACAAATGGAAAATCCATTGACTATAGCGGATCTACATTGAAAATTTATAGAGGATTATGCAGTTGTGGCTGTTCCTCTTTACAAAATGTTACAAGAACAGAAGAGCTCTACCTTTTTAGAGTGGGGACTCCATGAGGATGAGGCATTTTTACAAATGAAAGTAAAATTAGCACAAGCTACATAATTAATAGCACCCACACCAAAGTTACCATTTGTACTATAGGCAGCAGCAGGGAAGAAAACATTATCTGTGGTGCTATTACAGAAATCGCCACATGGTGGTGACAACACAATGGAAAAAAACATTATGGCCAGTTACTTTATGTTGTAGAAAGATGACCTCAGTGGACTTGGGCTACCACCCTTGCATACAGCAGTTAGCCATTTACTGGGGTATTAAGCAAACTGAGTATCTAACTGTATTTTCTGGTATTGTAGTACAAATACCACACCAAGCAGTAAAAGCCCTAGTAGATAATTTTGAAATGAATAAAATCACAGATGGTATTAGTCAGGCAGTCTTTGCAAAATGGATGGTACTGTTCAGAATGGAAACTGTCACAATTCAGACAGGGGACAAATATCATTTGTCAAATCACATGGGATATGAAGGAAAACAGCATAACTGCCTAGAGAAAATAATGTCACCAGACGTACAATTTTTGGCATCTGATTTTGACTACTTTAAACCATCCGTCTTTGTAGATGGAGCATGGTATTGGGACAAAGGCAAATACTGGACAGGATTTGCTGTAGTTCCAGAAAATCCACAGATGGGTTCTCCCAAACTAATCAAGTTACCAGGGCATATGTCAGCTCAAAGAGCTGAATTGGAGGCAGTACTGTACGTGCTAAGGTATTATAATCCTGTTAACATTTTCTCAGGCAGTGCTTATGTAGTAAATTCTTTAAGACTGCATATGGACACCTGGATAAGGCGAGGATTTTTAGACAGTGTAGGCAAACCATTACGCCATTCAGAAGTATTAAAAGACATACATAAAGTTATAACAATGTGAAATCAACAAGGACAATACAGCATTTTAAAAGCAAAAGCACACCAAGAACCAACAAGTGAAACTTTCATGTTAAATGCACTGGCTGACTCATTAGCAAACAAGCAGCATAAAGTGGGGAAAAACGTGCAAGGTATGCATACACTGATACAGAAGTTAGTACCTTAAAAACAGAAGTTAGTACCCTAAAAGAGCTAGACCAGCAATCAATTAAGGAAGATCTCATAAATATTCAAAGAAAGCAAGGTTTAAAAGGAAAAACAGACCAATGCATTACTGCAGGAGTACCACCAAAGGAATATTATGTATATCCCACTACAAAAGAGTTACAGTTGCCTTATGTTCCATAGCAGTTACAAGTCAGTTGGTCAAATTAAATCACCAAATACTGGGACATGTAGGAGCTGATAAGCTATGGGTGGTTGTAAAAGAAAAATATTGGAACTCAAATCTAAAAAAGGTCTGTAGGCTAATTGTAGAAGAATGTCTAATTTGTCTACAGCTAAATGCTAAAAGCAAAAAAACCTCAGTTACATCGGGTGCAGCCAGCAGATGGGCCATGGTATGCAGTTCAAATAGACTATGCAGGTCCTTTGCCAACTACAACAGGAGGGTATAAATACCTACTAGTACTAGTGGATGTTTTTTCAAAATGTGTAGAAGCAATTCCTACCAAAACCATGACAGCAAAGGCAACAGCAGAAGCCTTATGGAAAAATATTTTCTGTCATTGGGGGTGGCCACGTGTCATATAATCAGATAATGGTCCACAGTTTGTTAGTAATCTTATTAAGCAAATATGTAATTTGTTGGGCAGACAGCAAAGATTTCATGTACCATACCATCCACAATCCAATTGCATAGTAGAGTGCATAAATCAGACGTTAAAAGAATGTCTAAAAAAGGCATGCTTGGAAAAAGGCAATACTTGGGCACAGCATTTGCCTGGCATTTTAATGGGTATTTGGGCAACACCAAATAGTAAAATGGGTATTTCACCATATGAAATAATGACCGGTTGTAAAATGCCCATACAACTACCATTTGATCTGGATATACCTAATGATAGGCCTATGTTAGAAATCAGTAAGCATCAGCAATGGTTAAAAAGGCTTACAGAAATATGTGATTACAATGCAAGACAGTAAGCATTCCACCTGTGGAGAAAGGGGCCAATTTTCCCACCTGAAGAAAACCTTCACTGCAGAACAAAAGTATTGGTAAAAATGTTACAAATGGAAGGTCCATGGAATAGCAACTGGCAAGGCCCTTTTTAAGTAGCGGAAATATCTGACCATTAGTGTATAAAATCAAAGGAAAAAAGAAAAACAAAACAATGTTAGTACATAAAGATCAGTTAAGAGTTATTAAAACTAGTGAGCAATGTAAATCTGATTAAGTGTATTCTCTTGTAGGTTTCCCACAGAGAAAACATAATGAAATTGACATAGTTTAAAGTGCATCCTTCTGGAAATCCAGTCTCAGATGACCAAAGGCAAAATGATTCAGCAATGGAATTTCTATTTAAAGGATGCTTTTTTTAATTAATAATAGCTATCATACTAACTATTATTGTATTACTTAGCATTAAGCTGTAAAGTTACACGAGAGAGAGAGAGAGAAAGAGATGTGGAAAAATGAGCAAGATTAGTCACCATATTTTAATACATTTTTGGTAAGACAATATTGGTATGTAAAAAGTATGAATGTTTCTAATTACTGGGTATGTAGTTTAATACCTAAAATAACAGGAGTTATGCCTCTGGTGCTGATTCCACTAAATACTGTTAATAGCTGGAGGGTATTAATAAATGAGATAGAAGACCAAGTTATAAATGTACAGTTACGTAAAGCAAGAGTACAGTTATCTGCTATAGTACAGGGAATCACATGTTTTCAACAAAATGGAACCATCCCAATGGGTAATAGCAACTGTATTGAAACAATTGAAATGATAAACTTTCATAACCACATACCAGTACAAGGGGTATTTTTTTCATGGTTTTCCTATTCTAATATCAGCCAAGGGTCAGTTAATATTAAGTGACACAGCGGTATTTCATTTTTCACAGAATGATAAAAATTAGTGAAAAACCAACATTACATGTTGGTGAAGTAAAACAAATAAAAAAATTATGGTTATACACAATAAAACTCCTACTATGGGACAAGTAAATGGCAGCATAGTAAATAGCAGTGTTGCCCAGTCAGATGGGTTATATCACATTTGTGGTAAATATGCTTATAAATGGTTACCAAAGGGATGAGATGGCATCTGTAATATAGGGTTAATAGTACCAGCAATGCATGATGTAAAAGAGTTACCAAAGGGAAGCATTAGAAATGCAAAAAAGAAAAGAGACATATTACCTGTAATTGAAAATCCAGAAAATCCAGTAAATACCTTAGATACATCACATATTTGCCACCAAAATTTTAATTATTTAAAATTAAAAGATATGGATGTAGGAGATGATGTAATTTATGGAGCAGATATATTCCCATGATATGGAGCAGCAAAAGCCAAAGAAAACCATCAAAATTGGTTGAAGTATTGGCAAATGACAATTTCAATGCAGTCTTAGACATTACTATCAAAATAACAGCCATACAAACTATGGTTTTACAAAATCGAATGGTGTTAAATTACATACTAATGTCCCAAGGGGGTACATGTGCCTTAATAGGAGAATAATGTCGTACATTTATTCCAGATAAAACAGAGTCTGTAAAAATACATTTAGAGGTCATTGCACAAGTTTCACAACATACTAGAGAAAACTGGAATGAAGATTGGAGTGAATGGTTTAGTAATCTATTTACAGGGTGGATGGGAAAAATCATTATATTTTTAACTGCTATTATTACTATTGTAGTGCTTGCTTGCATATTATTCACATGTATTAAAGTTTGTTTAACAAAAGTTAATCAACAAGTTACTGTCATAATTGCCGTAATAAAAATTTATTATCAAACAATAATGAATTTGTCTCTCTGGTTTAAAATAAAAAGGGGGAACTGTTAGAGTGTGCTAAACAATGAATAAAGGTTGAAATTAATTCTGCTAGAAATGTGCAAAATAAAATAAAAGCTTGCTTAAATGTAGGAACAGAGCTTAGCAATATGTAATGAGCATCCATACTATGTGACATAGTTCTGACTGTATTTTGAAAGACAAGGAACATCTATTAATAGACATGCTTTTTATAAGATCAGCAGTACATTCTCCCTTACAAACTGTTTCCCCAAAAACATAATCTCCTACAGTATCAGCAAAGAAGTTGACAGATGAATGGACATGACTTTTTATAAAATCAGCAGTACATGTTTTTTCACAAGATGTTTCCTTAAAAACATGTTTGTCACAATATTAGAAAAAGCTTGACGTAATGCCTCACAGATGAATGGACATAATCAACAGAAAAAATGATTTGTACATGCTTTCCCACAAGATATATTTCCTTAAAAAAACAAGTCTGGAAAGTAAAGCATCAGCAGAACAGATGTTCTTGTACAAAGTCCAAAAAAAGATACCAAGAAGAAATACAGGATCAAAGTGTGTGAGAAGAACAATTATAAATAGACTGTAAAAATCAAACTAACATTACAGGTATTCATAGGAACACACTTGTTCCAAGGTATCGTGAAGAAGAATAATCATTTATATTGATCGTGAAATAAAACCTTGAACATCTATGCTATAAGCTGTCACAGTAGTACTTGTCATTTGTCAAAGAATAAGTTATTTATTAGTAACTGTGCTTACAGTAAAATAGTATCATACTGCAAAATATATTTCTTTATCAGTGTGGAATTGCACGGGTCAGTGCCTTAAACAGATTGTAGATGCAGTCATGCAAACCTCTGTGTAATAACCAGACTCTGATTCAGCAGTAAACATCCAGCAAGACTTTATGTCTTAAGAACATTTTTGGTTTCAGTACAGTAAATACAGCACAGCAGCACATTCATAATTAATGTTTCAGTACACCCTCTTTCAAATTTTAAATGTTGATTTACCTATCTCAAATGAAACTTAACATAACAATATAGCCACTGCGGCAATGCAAATTTAAATGTGCCCTCACCAGTATTGAAAACACAAATTCTCCATCACACAACATCCAGTTCTGTGTTATACTCTCATCACAGCCTTCTGCACATTTTTCTTCTTCAAAATCTTAATGTCAGTTCTAATTTGTCACAGTAATTGGGTTTTTCTACAACTAGTTATTGGTTGTTTTGCAGAGTACTTTCTTTAAAAAAATGAATATTGCAGTGAATTGTATCACAGTGTGTTACAGTGAGCTGGCAGTGTACTTCTGTGTGTGTCTGATGTATACATATATATATATACATATATATATATATATATATATATATATATATATATATATATATATATATATATATATATATTTAGGGGGATGTTGGGGGTGCTTTCCTAATTACTTTTTTCAAATTATATTTTTTGATAAATGTGAGTAAAAAAAGTATGATATGATGGATAGCGAGTAAACACAATAACTGTCCAAATTTTACAGGTCTAAAACTTCATATTTTACAAATACCTTTTTAGCTTTGGCATTGTAAGATACATCACTTACACTTAGAAAAATCTAACTCCAATCATGAAAGCAGGAAGTTGTAGTGCAGTAACATTCAGTCATACTATCTGATGGAGTGCCTCCATTACACGGCATACAGACAGTCAGACTTTGCTTTCACTGGTATCCCATAATATCTCCTTCAGTGGGTTCCCATCCCATCTTTCCAGACAATCCTCATTTTAAAAACAGTTATAGTACAAATAACAAGCAATTACTTCTGATGACCACCTCTTTATTAGAACTGGATATTTTATTTTATTTTTATTTGTTTTCTGGAGTAGAGCACTGATCTTCATGGATCTTTTTCTGACTCAGCCTGGGAGTGGTGTCTGGTTAAATTACTTGCTCAGAGTCAAACAGTTAAACAATGGAGACTGAGGGAATCAAACATTGTATCTCTAGATCACAAGAAACAGCTCATTAACAGCTCCTTAATCCTTTAAGCCAACAGCCAGATGATTAAACTTGTATGAAACTTAAATAGTAACTCCAAGAAAACAAGTGCATTTAATTAAGTAAACATAATACTTCTCTGGTTATTACAAAATTTTCTCACATATCTAAATTAAATGGAGTTGAGTACAAAGGTAATAAAACCTTCAACAGTATAATACCATATCTTTTCAGTTATATGCCATTAGGTTCTCCTTTTGCTACTTTAATTTTTGCATTATCGGTATAAACAGCAGGTCACCTGACCTGGACACCTCCTTCATAATGTTCCTCAACAACTATAAAATAATTTGACTCCCTGGTAACTGCTCATCAAAATGCCTTTAACACATGAGTCCCTATTTAAAACCTGTACATATTGGATCCACCATGAAAGTCAAATTATATTTCTGCATATGGGATCTTAACTGTGCAGGATCTAAACAGTTCCTGTTTCCTTCAATGCCTTTTTTCCATCTCTCCTAGCAGGGACATCATATCTATCATCAACTGATACAATTGCTAAAAGACATATTAATTTACAACTATCTGCGTATCCTTTGTCCTTACCTAAGTACATTGTACTCATCATTTCCTATCTTTTACTAAATTTATTGATTGTCCTGTAAGTCTTTTCACCATTTTTTACTAAAATGCATATATGCCAAAATTAGTTTAAGTCATACTTACATTTGCCTTTTGGCCTGTACTGTTTACAAGTACAAAACTGATATCAACCTATGTTAAAATATTTTATTGTTAGTTACACTGTCATTTTTTTCTGTGTTATACTGTTATCTTTTTCTCGGTTATCTTTTTAATGTTAATACTGCATGCATTTTTATCATTGTTTATTTTTTGCATCTTGGCATCTCACTCATATATGATGCATCATATCATATTTGCAAATCATACTATGGAGCTTTTCAACCACATATTCGACTGAAAAGTGTCTATTAGCTCAGTCAGACTATCACAGTTAACAAATGTAAAATAAATAAGACTGCAATATGTATATAGATAGATATATAGATAGATAAGATCTAAGATTTTTCCCTTAACAGGCTATGATCTGCTTTAAATGTCATGCTGCAATCAAATTTAAATTATTTTGTTTTAAGATTATTGTTGTCTGAATTGTCTGACTGAAGAAATTAAATCAGCAAGAGAAATAGAGTAGTATCACTGTATTGCTGGAACTAAATTCATCCTCATTTCTTGATGAGTACCTTCACATGGTGGACCCTGTTTTTGCAAAATCTCACCAAGATGACACTGATATTATGTATCATGAAGGTAGGTAGGCCAAAAAATAAAAAAAGAAAGACTGGGTGCACAGGTCCCAGGATAAAAAAAGTACTCACTCCTGTACGCTCTGGTGTCAGGACTGGGAAAAAAGGAAGTGCAGAATCCTCAGAACCTGGAAATGCTCCTATAACAGGTTTAGGCCATGCTCAGGGGGAAAATGCATCTTGCAGTAGAAGGAAAAAGTAGTCCCCAAAATCCACAAAAACTGACAGACCAAGAAAGAGGCATATGGATGACAAAGTGAACTGTTGAAAATAAGGAAAAAATTATTACTAAACAAAAATCCCATAATTTCCAGACAGAGGATGTTTAGTCAGAGCAAGAGTGAAATTAGAGGAAAGAAAAACATTTACCCAAGAAAAACTTTTTATCTTTACTTTTTTACAGTTTATGTTCCTTAAAATAACAAATCAACAAAACATATAAAAACAAAGAAGCATTAGGCAGTCAGAAAAAGAAGCCACAAAAGTGAAAAAATATACAAAGAACAAAAAAAAGGTTATTAAAAGGTATAAAAAAGAAAATTTCTCAGTACAGAAAATATTGCAAATATTCATAATACATAAAATGAGCAGGAAACTATAACCCTAATGTGGGTAAAGTTGAGGCATGACTGGCCAATGGGTACAAATATGGAGGAGCAACAGATGAAGCAGGATGCATTTGAAGAGCAAATGCCACAAGATAATGTTCTGGAATCTTTTTTAAAGACTCAGAGAAAACAGAAATAAAAAAAACAAATTCTGTCAGTCCACGAGAAAATGATCTAAGGGAAGACCTGCTGAATTTAATAGAGGTGGATAGATATATTAAGACAGATGAAAGAAATTGACTACAGAAAGTAAATAAGGCCCAGAATGTTAGAAAACTGGTAAAACAGACAAGTATTAACAGAAATTTGTGTCATATAATAGAAACAAATAGGATACACTATTGTGCAGTTAAACTAATAATGGAGAAAGTGTTATAACAAAAATGTAGAGTAACAAGGCAAGGAAAGGCAACAAGTAGAATGACACCATGGAAGCATCAAACAGAGAAAACTATAAAGCAACTAAGACAAGAAGTATCATTGTTGGAAGAATACAGAAAAGGGAACAGATCATCAAGAATCCTTGGGAAAACAGATGCATTAAAAACAACATACAATATCAAAACATACCAGGATTTATTGTATACTGTTTACAACAATAAACTGAAAATATCAGGACAAGCAGAAAAACTTCAAAGGTATATATATATATATATATATATATATATATATATATATATATATATATATATATATATATATATAAGAAAAGTACAAAATAAGCAATTCAGAAAAGATCCAAAGAAGTTTTACAGAAAACTGGAAAGTAAAGCAAAAGAAATAGAAACACCATTAAATAAGGAAGAAATAGGCACATTTTGGAGAAGTTATTTATGAAGATCCTGTCAAACTTTGCAAAGATGCTAAATGGGGAGAAGACTTAAAAGAAACAGTAAGAAGCTTTAATGTAGATGATATGAAATGGGATGAAGTAACAGCCAGAGAATTTGAGACAAAATAAAGGAAAGCTACTAAATGGTGAAACCCAGGCCCATACACAGTACCGAGCTTCTATCTGAAGGTATTAACATCTTTACACAATTGTTTAGCCTTAAGTAAGAATTATTTAAATCCTTAAGACTGAACCTGCAAACCATCTAAGAACTATAAACCAATCATTTGTTGCTAAACAAAGCCATAATAGACAGTTGTAAGAAGGGGAAACAAATATAAGCATGGCATGGATAGATTACAAAAAGAAACATTTGACAGCACCCCACATTCATGGATAAGGGAATGCTTACATATGTACAAGATGCATCCAACATTGACCAATTACATTGCAGTGACTATGAAATAGTGACAAAACACTTTGCAGCTAAGCCAATGCAGATGTAAAATTATTATCCCAGTGATAAAAATTCAAAGGAGAATATTCCAGAGTGATTCTTGTCACCACTGCTAGTCCTGTTTTGCCCTGAACCCATTAAACTATTTACTTAATCCCCAGGATTCAGCAAGCTCTGCATGGTGTGCAGGAATAGTGCAAGAGCTGCTGCATGCAATATGGCTGAAGAGTGATCCAGGAAAGAGCTCCCGGCACGTGCATGAGCACTCCTACACTATTCCTGCATGGACACCACTGCTATATGATAATTACCCCATGTGCAGGTGAAAACCATCCAAATGAGGTGAATTAGCGATCCAGGAAGCAGGCAGGCATATGTGCAGGAATAGTGTAACCTGCAGAAACGTATTTGGTTACTAACCGAATACATTTCTGCAAATTCCAAAACGGAGGCATGACAGCTCCAAAGAAAGCATGTATTCAATGGAGTAGGCATGCCAATTGCTAAATATATGGCCATTTGCATAATAAATAGTTGCAAAATTATAAAAAATAACTTTTAATTTTTTTTTTGCCGATTTCGGACATTTAAGCATAGGTCAGCGGTGCGCAAATGGGATCAGGCCGAAAATAAGAAAAAAACGTGGAAAATAAGCTTTTAAACCCAAATCAGCATTTTGCCAGGATAGTCAATGGCATTCATAAGACAACAATTCCAGGGAGTGGTGGTTGCTAAGGGGGAAGGCTGAGTGTGAGTGTGGTAACTATGAATTAGCATTCTGTTTTATGCAAATGAAGGGGTTGATACTGAATCACAGAGTTCCTCTCAGTGTTAGTTTGCACCCAACCGTGTAGGTGCAGCAATACAACAGTGCAAGTCTAAGAGCTAAATGACTTCATAAGGGGGAGTGTCATGCTTACTGTAAGCTCATTGGAGCTCTTTGGCTCATGTTTTACCTTAGCTAAGCACAGCTAAGGAAGGGTGTGTGTCAGATGTTCCTGGGCACTGTGTACATAACCTAAATGGGTGTGCATGCCACTCACTGGGTTTTAAACAAAAAAAAACAGGAAATAGCAGCTCTGTTCACATCTGAACACTGGATATGTGCGGTGCGCCTCTGGGCTTAAACAGGAAGCCAATGGGAAGGGAAAACAGCAGTAGGAAGGCAATCAAGGAGAACTAGCATAGCTAGCAGATGAAATGTATCAGAATCAGCCAATTACACAGGCAACAGCCCAGCATGCCACTGTAAATATGCAAACACCTTTCAGACTGGATTTTGAGGAAACAGCACTAGGAAGGCAATCAAGGAGAACTAGCACAGCTGGCAGATGAAATGTATCAGAATCAGCCAATTATATGTGGAACAGCCTAGTACACTGCTATAAACTATGTAAACACCTTCCAGTCTGTTTTATCCCACAAACTCTACATCACCGGTGTACGCAGACAGGGAAATTTTACCTGACAAAACTAACAAAGTGTTAGGGGATGCTGTTGCTCTCATACGTTAATATGTGCAAGTGGCTGAGTGTGGTGAGGATGTGAATGCTGATGACCAATCCACAGTGAGGAGAAGGAGAAGAGTGTACAGACCCAGGGTAACCTACCAGGTGCTACATGAGCTGGAGATAGTGGAGCACTATAGGATAGACAGGGGCATTCTACAGCAAATTGTTGAGCTGTGCTGGCCATGCCTCACAAACAGAACCAAGAGAGAGGAACCCATCCCAGTGGATACCAAAGTATGTGTAGGCTTAAGAATACTAGCCACAGGTACCTTCCAAATGCCAACTGGGGATATTATGGGATCTCACAGGCATCAGCGTCTAGGGTACTCCACTAGTTCCTGGATGCCATGTCAACACATGCCGGTGACAACATATATTTCCTCAACACCCGTGAGGCATTGACCAGCAATATGTGCCTCTTACACCAAATAGCAGATACCCTGAGGTAGTGGGTGCTATAGACTGCACACACGTACACATCAAAGCACCACCTGGAAAGTGGGGTAGGGTCTACATAAACCGCAAGGGCTTTCCCTCCATCAACTGCCAGGTCATATGTGATACCCAGGGAATTATCTTGAATGTGTGTGCTGGCAGCCCTGGAAGCCATCATGACTCCCACATCTGGCATATGACACAGCTGTACCAGTCATTTGCCAGTGGGGACATCCCATATGGCCACTTAGTGGGGGATGCTGGTTATGCACTGGAGCCGTGGGTGATGACCCCCATCAGAAATGCACACACACCTGAACAAGAACTCCATAATGAGGCACACGTACAAACCAGAATCATAATAGAGCGTGTGTTTGGGATGCTCAAGTCACAGTTCCACTGCCTGGACATATCCGGTGGAGCCTTGCAGTACACTCCAGCTACATGTACACAAATGTTCATAGTATGTGCCATGCTACACAATATGATTCTGTGGAAACAGCTGCAGCAGGAACAGAATGGGGCAAGGCCACACAGCCCCCACCATTGCCAAGGCCATCACAGGCACAGCACAGAGCGACTCGGAGGAGGAACTACCTGAGCCTGCCCATGTAGGCAGAAGGAGGCATGCCAGTATGCCCAGGCCTTGGCAAAGAGACAATGCATAGCACATACACAGACACGGTAGGGGCCCAGGGAATTATACCTCTCTCTGACTTGCACATACAGTAAAAGGAATGCCAAATATGACACGACCTGTGCTTTACTATGTATAGGGAGTGTACTATGTGCATTTGACATAGTCAGCCCTCAGCACCATCCTCAAAAGTGGCACAGCCAGAAGGTAAGTCAGTCTTCCTATCAATTGCTGAATGGAGTAGTATGTTCTGATAGTTGTATCTATGGTATGGATGTGAGCATGTAAGGGAATTGGGTGGCTGAATGGGATGGCAGCAGATAGTGGACACCTATATGGGCAGCATGAAATCCATAACACATACTGCTGTAAACATACTAGGCAGTACTAGACAAGGTGACAAATCCCACTGCAGTACATGTGGTGGCCCAAATGTGTGCCTATAGGACACACATGCTTGTCAGTGTGGCTCACATACCCACCACCAGCCTCAGCCAGCAGGACAGGTGTAGATGACCATAAAGAAAGGTTGGTCTAAGGCCTCTAATTGATGGCAATGGTTAACAGCCCCCCCCCCATCCAGACCTACACAAACAGACTACAACAGTTCTGGCAGCTGTATGTCAGTTCTGAAGATAAGAAATCTGAAACTGAAATGTAGGTCAATGAAACCTAAAATCTGTACAGTACTGATATGCCTCCAGTCTGCATGATAGGTCAGAATACAAAATGAAATGGAAGCCAACAGAGTACCTGAAATACCAATACAGTCATAGCAAATGTTTAAAGTCATCAGGTGTGCCCCCCCCCCAACAATCCCATGTAAAAATGCAGTAACATGTAAGTGTGAGGTGTAATAACAGTGGAGCACAGATTACCTTAGGTGGCCCAATCTACAGGATAGATTGTTGCATGTGTACAATATGCAGGGATCCATGTGTTAGGTTGTCATGTGTTCAATATTGTGTGGAAGTGGTCAGCTTGTAGGCATGGAGGGCTATGTGTTGGTGGCCTATGGGAAGTACTGCGGATGACAGGGCCATGTTCTGATAACTGCAGTGCCGACTACAATGCTTCTTAGCAATACCCATGTCAGCAGTCATCCATACTCACTGTCCAGATGTCAGTATCTGTCACTGTCTGAAAGATGGACATACCATGAATGTGGGCCCATACATACACACAATACACAGGTGGAAGTACCCTAGACAGAGTACATAAAATGTAACTGTCAACTGCACACACGTTTGGAATTGTACATACAAGTTAGCAGCGCATTAGTTGTCTGTGTAGAATGGAATACTGATGTAGTCTGTACATTCACTGGCAGACCACAAAAGGCACAGTTATGAAGTAATGAGAGACTGCCTATGTCCCTGCACAAGGCAGCATAAGGGGAATGTCCCAGGTATATCTGTGAGTCAGATGCAATTAGCTTCCATATCACACATGCACTCAGCTCACCCAACAATCAGCCACAGGTTTATCACAGGTCATATACTTGCTGTTGGGAATGAGTACAGTATGACCTCACTTCTGTATGGGAATACCCACAGAATGCAGCATGCTGAAGAGATGTGTTATGCAAGTGTGTCCCTAGCGTTAAGCAGCTCCCTGCATGCATCTGGACCAATGGCTCAATGTGTACAGGAACTATTGCCATTAACACCTCAAACACTTACTCTGTCACCCCAGGGGAATCCACTAGTTTGCAGCCTGGGAATGTAGGAGTGACAGAATGCACTGCCCTGATACAAATGGCCTGTATTGGCCTACAGTCTTCTGTCAAAGGCCTGTGCCTCACCCGTACTGCCAATGTATGGTATCTCATGAGGTCCCAAATAACAAACTAACAAAGTCAAGAGAACACAAATGCAAGGCCATATTGACAAATCCCAGTAGCATGCCCCCCCATGTCCTACTGCATAAACTAGGGGCCAATCCATAATACTGCTGGGATGAAGGGCAAACTGTAGGGATACTTCCCAGATATCACTTGCATAATGTTAGGATGAGGATAGAATAACAGATTGGGAGGTGTAGATGCATGGATGTCATGGAGTGTGTAAAGTCTGCAACTCTGATGTGTGCGCATACTACCCCTGCCTGCAAACCCAGTAATGGGTGGCTACAATCCTGCTCATAAACCAGAATGTGAAGGGGAACTGACCAGATATAAGAGCCCTGCCTCTGGGTAACCTGGTTAAATCTGTACAGCTGAGAGGTATGGCCACAGCAGGATATGGCCGTTCTGTTAAGTCGATATACGTACAACAAGGGGATCCTCAGCCACCAAAGGTGCTGGACCATTTACACAGACCCATCAGCAGGTGTCTGTAGCTACCCCTCCACAATGGCAGGAGTATGCAGGAATGTGTAGGCTGCGGACCACAATACTGGACTCAGCCTCATTCATCTTGTATTTCCCAGTAAATAACTGTGAGCAAATAATTATATCTGTCAGTAGTTGATGACATAATACATAACAGTGTAAAACAGTACATATGTCTGAATATCTCTGCTAACACCAACCATATAACACAAGCAGCACATACAGCAATAGTTACAGTATCCCCCTATCTGTCATCCATTGTGACTCCATATTGTCAACCTATCTACAGATAACCTGCAGAAACAGGTTGCTATCTGTAGGTTGAGAACACCAAACACTGGACTGGAGTACACCCTACCTAGAATGGATTAACACACTCAGTACAGAAGGTCATACTGGGCATGCTCCTACACTTAGAGAAATGAAGCCCATGTCTGACAACACAGTGGACTATACATATTTGTCATTCGTAGATGTCTGTGCACACACACCAAATTGTACACCATTCATGCTTTGTACACACATTGGATAGGAATACTCAAACATATCCAAAGCCAACACACTATAATATGTAAAACATACACACACAGAGATGTGGGGAAGAGAGAGACAGACAGTGACAGATAAAAGTCCATTATAAGGCCTGTCCCACCCATTACACATCCAGTTGGCTGATATCGCATGATGTGCAGATGCCAATCACTTTAGACATTCCTTTTGGTAGCCCTCAGCCCTATAGTGTCTGTGGTGCTTGTGATAACTGTGTAACACAATAGTAAAAACCAGTATTCATGTAGCATTTGTATACTCAGTCCTGTCAAATGTAAAGTTGTGTGTGACTGAATGTGTGTGTGTGTGTGTGTGTGTGTGTGTGTGTGTGTGTGTGTGTGTGTGTGTGTGTGTGTGTGTGTGTGTATGTTTATAGAGGAATGACTGATGGCCCAGTCACACACACTGCACTTCCCATTGCCCATGTTTCCACTCCTACTGATGTCAGTCACCCTGAAATAATCCTTTGGCCAAGTCTCACTCCTATAAGCTCAGTGGCGCTTGTGATAACTGTGTAGTACCATAGTATAGCAAACTAGTTAGGTAGGGGTTCTAATCCTGGTCCTGGCAACTGTGAAAAATGTGTGTGAGTCTTTGTTGACACCTGCTTTTGTGGTCATTCACACTTACTGCCTTCCCTCACCCCTCCTTTAGCACTGCAGCTGATGTCACTCACTTTCAAAGATACCTTTGGACAGCTCTTTAACATATATCTGCCATGGTGCTTGCGATAACTGTGCAATACCATAGTGTGGCAAACTAGTTAAGTAGGGGTTCTGGCCCTGGTCCTGGCAACTGTGAAAATGTATGTGACGGTGTGTGAATATTTGTTGACACCTGCTTTTATGGTCATTCACATTTACTGCCTTCCCTCACCCCTCCTTT
Organism: Protopterus annectens; assembly: GCF_019279795.1. Lineage (NCBI taxonomy): Eukaryota > Metazoa > Chordata > Ceratodontiformes > Protopteridae > Protopterus > Protopterus annectens. The sequence goes on along the minus strand of NC_056728.1, from coordinate 765,709,950 downwards.
AGTACTGCAGTTGACGTCACTCACCTTCAAACATACCTTTGGACAGCTCTCCAGCATAAAGCTGTCATGGCACTTGCAATAACTGCGTAATACCATAGTGTAGCAAACTCATTTAGTAGGGGTTCTAATCCTTGTCCTGGCAACTGTGAAGATGTGTGAGAGTGTGTGAATCTTTGTTGACACCTGCTTTTATGGTCATTCACACTTACTGCACTTCCCTCACCCCTCCTTTAGCACTGCAGGTGATGTCACTCACCTTCAAAGATACCTTTGGAGAGTTCTCCAACATATAACCTCTGTGATGCTTACGATAACTGAATAACACTATAGCACCAATACATAGCTAGGTAGGGGTTTGAAACTCAGTACTCATGTGTGTGTGCATATGTTATCAGTATCCTGGGTGGGTGTTGTTGTGATTGTATAACTAACAGGATTCATTGCAGCGTGGGGTTTGCTACATTTTCATACTGAGGACCTATATGTCCCAATGTTGCATTACAAGGCCAACAGTTGTCAAACACCGTAGAGGTTATTGTACACAATACACAGCCATACATTTATATATAGGTAACCATTATAATACCCAGAAACCTCTTTCTACCCACAGATCATACACAGACACGCTTGGCTCTTTCCCTCTTCCTGTTTTTCTTTCCCTCTGTCTTTCTCTCACCCCCTCTCTGGTAGATGTTGCATTGGCAGCAGCTTGACTTTGGTAGGTAATGCTCATGATCAACTGATGCCCTGTGCATGAATTGGAGTCCTCCACTTGCTAATTGCATGTGGAACACCTGTGGAATCATTCCTATAGCCAATTGCATGGAAACACACCCCTATAAGTAAGCATTGCAAGTGGGTGTTGGCCCTTCTCCCTCACTGTAAGCAAAACTTCATGTGGGTGTGTGACAAACAGCATCACAGAGGGTAGTTGGAAATACTTGTTACAACAAACACTGTGGAGATAGGCCAAAAACTGGAGGGGGATGTTCCAGACATGGGGACAGAATGTAAGTATTGCTGTTCTACATTTGACGTAATGTTGGTTTAACAGGGTTTGTGTGGATATGGCTGTTCTGTATGATTTAAAGTCTGGCATGACAGTGTCATGCAGTTGGGAAAACTCTCACCTGTATCTACAGACTGGCCAGAGTTTGGATCTTGAGATTTGGTGTGTTACTCACACATTTTCTGTCTTCATAAATGCAGCAGCATACTCTGATTATTATACTCAGGAAATGGTAACATCCATGTGTGTTACTGACTTCATATCCCTCAGAAGAGATATGTCACAACAAACCCTGTTACACCAGCAATGTTCTCAGTTTATAACTGCAATATGGTAATATTGGCCCTGTGTCTGTGCCTCTGTCCCCCAAGTCTGTCAACCTTTGTTCATATGTCATACAATAAGAGGTGGATATGTACAGTATAGCATTATTTAATGACATAATTCCTGATATCAAGCCAGTGATATATCAGACTGCCAGACATGTAATGTAAAGGTCTAATAGTTGTGGTCAAAACCTGGATATTCTGTGGTAGTCTATACAGTAGTGAGGTCTGTGTACTTATGGTGATTATTGACACAGTGTCTGTATTATGTAGCAGTGTATTGTGATCATGTTATTTGGCCTGCGTACAGACTGGGGTAGATGTCAGTGTTCTTGGGCCTGTTCTGTCTGACAGTGCATGCTGCTCCAGTGTCTGATACCCTATCAGTCTATATGTTTGTAGGGCCAGACTGAGACATGTCCCATACCACAGTCAGGCATCAGACTACACTGTGAATTTGGCCAGTATATTTAGGGTTAGTGTGTGAGTGTCAAATATGATGATGACTTTTGTGCACACAGGCCATCGACTGTACTATTACTTAGGCTTACCATTATGTGACTGTGACTGTGCTAATATCAGTTGTGGGTATGCAATTTCACACTGGTGTCTTTTATCCCATGCTATTACATGTCTGTAGTACCTGCGATATTTGCAGTTACATGTGTATCCCCCCATAGGTAAATTAAGTTAGTGTTGTGGCAGTCTGCCTGTAGTGTAGACAGTGCTTGGTGACATGCCTAGCAGTGCAGTGTATTTACCCTAGTGTGATGTTATGTCCAGATATTTATCAGATGTACTGTTGCCTGGCCACCATACGTGTTGTGTATTTCTGACAAAGCAGTGGGCTTGTGTGAAGATGTATGCCACTAACTAGTATGAAGTATTTGGCTTGGGATCTCTGCTCCTCCTTTTAATATGTGTTAGGACAGACAGGAGGATGTGAATGCATCAACTGTGTAAGCTTATATAGTCCAGTATTTGTGATATACCCCCATTTTCATGGCTCTAAACATCCCCTTTGTCAGGCTTGTTCCACATTTTTTGCACTAAGGCATTCTGTGTATACCTCCTGACTGACCAGATTGTTTCAGAATCTCCATGTTTATTGCTGATATTGCTTCTGTATTCCATAGGATCATTCCTGTGATTTGTGTGGTACTTCACTATGATTATTTTACGATGTCTGTCAGTAACTGATGGTGTACATGTCAGTCTCAGAAGAGCCTTCCTTCACAACATGTATGTTGACACAACCTGCTAAACATAGCTCAGTCCTGGAAAACATTGATCACATTCACATCTGATAAAATAGCAGGGTAAAGACATCTTTAATTAATGTATTTAATTCCATGTACATAACATGCTTCTATGTGCTGTCATTACAGTAGCAAGGGGTGTGGGAATACTGTATGGAACACCTGAGTATACATGGGTAGTGCCACAATCTTTTCTCTTTGTATGTGTTTCATACTTGGGTAGTATCCCAGGTTTTATGCAGTCACACACGCATGTATTGTATCATTACATTACCACTTTTAACAGTGCTTTTCTAAGTAAGAGTAGATTGCAGATTATAGTACTGGAACCATAGACCCCTGCATGCAAATCTGGACTCTGTGTACTGACTATCATGTTCTTGGTGTTTGATCTGTATGTTTTTATGCATCTCCTATTGGATATTGATCTGATATGTTGATATTAACTGTAGACTATCATGTTTTATAACATGTCATTGAGGACTGCTGTCATGTAGTAATGGCATACCTATCAGTTTTAGATGTCTATCTGTCAGAATATTCATCCTAATGCATGACTTGTTGGCTAGCTACTTTCTTTCTGTCCTCTGTACAGATGTGCAGATGTCAGGTATTCATCTTGGCTGCTTACAGGCAATCTCTGATTGACTGACACTTACATGTTTGCCCAGCTGTCTCGTGAATGCCACAGCTAGGAAACCCCACTCTGTATGCACCACATGCCATGGATACTTCAAACATACTACCACAGTCCACAGAACATGTTTGGGTACAGGTCCCTAACCCAGACACTGGCCATGTTATGCAATATATGTTGCATACATGTCAACTGGAGCACCTCACTGGCCCTCTTCAAGAAAAAAACAGAGGAGTGGATGTTGACTTTGACTGTCACTCTGGGGATCACTCATGTGGCATCAGTTGATAGATGTCTTGATGACAAATGTCAGGTGGCATGGTAACAGAACAGTGTACTCACATGCCCTACTCTTGTCACCTCTCCATGAACATTAGGCTGGTACACACCTAGGAACACCTACACCTATGGACCTCAGTACTGAGAAATGTGTGTGTGTGTGCATTATTGAGTATAACAGTGTCTGTGTGTTTGTAAATTTGTAGTTCAAAATCCGCTGAGGGCCTTCTCACCCACTACACCCCCCCCCACTGCTATACTTATAAATGGCTGCTGCTGTAATTCACATTAAATGTACCTTGTTACACTCTTTACCGTATGGGCTACCTGGAGCTTGCAATACCAGCATAACACTGTCCTACAAATGGGTACATAGGCATGGGTTACCCTCTGAGTTCTGGCAAATGTGGGTATGTGTATGTGTGTATGTGTGTGCAATTGTGTCTGACTACATATTTGTATGAGACAGCATTCTGAGGCCACATTCTCCAAATACAATAAACCTTGCCATACATTATAAGGGATGGTGATGTTGTCTGCATTAGGAGAGCCATGACAAACCCTCACCCTACTATCCCTGTGGCATGTGCAATAAATGAATATCCCTGTGGTAGCACTGATTAGATAGACAAGGGTTTGTATTGTAGTCCTGGTCAATGTGTGATTGTGGGTATGTCAGAGGATTATCATGGGTTTCAGTGAATACAATATCCATTGTGCAGTGTGGGTGCTGGGTATACTGTCTTTACACCATGGTACCCTCAGTACATGTCCCAAGGTCCGCTGGATGAGGACCACTGTCACCATCAACCATACAGGTAACTAATTACACTATCCAGCCCACCAATGATGCATGTGCTGTGTGCAAAAACTCTCTAACAGTATAGACTCACTGGCATGGTAGTTAACACTGCTAAACCCAGGACTGTCAAATGTGTCTGTGACTATATGTGTTTGTCATTGTGTATATGATAGTATATCATACTATGTATTGTTCATTAACACCCAGTGCATCCCCATTACCATGCTGTAGAAGCCTGGCGATGTTCTTCACTTAACAGGAAACTCGGGACACGCCTTATCTTAAAAGCTCTGTGGTGTCTGCAATTAAGGCCAAACACATTAGTAGCAATAAGTACCTAGGTAGGGGTGCTACCCTCAGTGTTGCAAAGTGAAGGGGTCTACTTCAGTTTGCAGAAATTATATGTCCCAGGAGATCATTTTGTCTGAGAACAACCTGGCAAAAGGTAATCTTTCAGAGGAATCATCTTCTGGAAATTCATTCCATCAAAACTAGTAGTGGATGTGTAAATGCCCTCTACCCTACTGTACAGCTGTACAGCGATACTGTAGTTGGTATATATAGTTGGGTGCGGTTGTTGTGGGCACAGCCACCCACATTAGGGTTATTGTTGTGCGTACCCCCCCCCCCGCTTAGTCTACTGTTATACTGTACAGTTTATCTTAGCAGGTTAATTATTTCTTAATCACACTATGTGTGGGTCTCTGCCACCCCTCACCCTCCAAAGTGGTGGGGCTGTGCCACCCACACCAGCACACCTATGTTTACCAATTTACCAATCCGGGACTGCACTACATTGGGAATGAGGATATATACTCTGCCAGTACCATCGTCAATGACATTGAACTGGCAGACTGATTATTTACTGATTTGATGTTTTGGCTATTTGGTCTTGGTGGAATTACATATGCTAAAATGAGTTCACTGCAAAATTAAATAAATCCATGTGTACAGTATTCTCTGTGTATTGCATCAACACCAAAGCCTCTGAGTGTGTGTGTGTGTGTGTGTGTGTGTGTGTGTGTGTGTGTGTGTGTGTGTGTGTGTGTGTGTGTGTGTGTGTGTGTGTGTTTTTCACAAACATTTGGTGTGTGCCACCCAATACACTTACCATTGTCCACTGTAGAAGAGCTGCTGACATCAGCCACCATGCACTCACCTGTATACACCCCTCAGACCTATCAGCCATGTGGCAAATGCAGTAACTGTTATACAGACCTGTTACTTTTGTTCACCTGTACCCAGGATATGACACAGTCAATGTGTCACCACAGTGCCATACCCCTTGTAGGAAAGGACAGCAGACCAACATCCTGCTGACACATAGGCACCTACAACACAAACAGTATACATTATGGAGACCGGAATCAGCCAGTGTTAATAACAGCTATAATGCATCATGGCTGGACAGCTACACACCCTGACATGTAAGCATTAAACATTCCAGCTGAAAACATGTTAAACAGAATTACATTGCTAAACCTTAGTACATACACCCTGTACATCAGAACCATATCAGCATGTCCCTGCATCGATAGTATGGATGACAGGGATGTGGCATGGGTATCATCGTATGCACAGGGTGTGTGGTGGGTTTGGCAGAGGCCTAGGCTGAGCCATTTGGTTGACAGCATGTGTGTGTGTTAGGGTTTCTTTAACAATTGGGTTGTGTAGATGTGGTGTGTAGGTATGGAGGTGCCCTAGCTGTGTTGGTGATGTGTGTGTGTATGTATGTATGTACACAGTTCTGCCATGTGGCTGCCCTATATGGGAGTTTGTTGGACAGCTGCAGACCATACATTGCAGGGTGTACAGTTCACCATCTCTGGTCATGGACACAGGAACTGTGCCTGCCAGGGGTTCTACGGGCAGTACCAGGTAGAAGCCCAGATATGGTACTCTCCCCTGATGATGACAATTGCTCGCTGGATCCTTGTCCCTGTTAGGACCAGCCAGGACCACATGCACATGGTCTGCTGCATTGTGGTGTGGTCAGCACCCCCCCTGTAGTGCTGGTGTTGGTACTGCCACTACAGGAGTGGCTGTGAGTTGTTGCATGCCCACGTAGACCTCCACCTGTTGGGGTTGCTGACCGACATCCACATTTATAATGCCCTGCTCCTGCCACATGCTCCAACACAGACATCACACGGTCATGGATTCCCACCATCTCACCCAACTATCTATCCAAGACATCTGCGAAATAACAGTGGGCACCTGAAAAATCATGGATGTTGTCAAGTACAGCAGAATAAGTAGCCCTCTGGAGCCTCAGACCCTGTCTGGAATACTGTTCGATATGTGCTTGTGCCTCCATGATGGCCTGAAACATGCATCAGGTGACACCTGCTGTGGCACTTCTGCCAGGGATATGATGGCCAGCAGCCCTCCTATGAGCACCCCTGTATGTCTGCCTGTGTGGTACCTTGACGGACATCCAGCTATGGCAGCTGTGTACAGACACACTTGCCATAGTCCCCACACTGTCCTGTCCCATGCCACCACCCGCCAACTGTCCCTCATCTATGTCCACTGGTAATGGGGTATGTATGGGCATTGTGACTGTGTGCGGGCATGGGGTGGATAAAAGTGGGATTTCAACTGATGGCACAGCTTCAACCCCTGACAGCCCTGCCTGTGCCTCACCATACCTATCATAATTGTCAGAGTCTGTATGGACACTAACATCAGTTTGCCTGCAGGAGGGACACTAACACTCCTCGCCACCTGTGAGAGGAAAACAAAAAATGTGATTTAAGACCTGTACGTTATTGCTTACCTCTACAAATACTCACACACACACATACACACACACTCACACACACACACACACACACACACACACACACACACACACACACACACACACACACACTTACAGGTGAGGTGGCACAAAGATATTACACAGACCTCTCATTACCCAAAAGTCAACATGCATGACATATGGCACTCAACAGCATGCACTGCAGCTATACTCAATCCTTGTTACCAACATTATACATCTCTGTGATGCATGAGTTGTGTTAGTAGGTGATGCCCCTTCCCCTGGAACACACTGCACCCATGTATACATTATTACTGTGCACCTGTACAGCACCCTGGCATGTACTGTGCACCATACCTCATGAGTGTACTCACCATTGCTGAATGTGTATAAGTGGGGCAGTTATGTTTGCTCTGTTGCTCACAGCCCCTATGTGTTTGTCTGACACATAACTGGGATGATATGAGGACTGATGCCAATAATTAATGCCTATCCTTTGATTTGCAGATCTCATCAGCAGTGCATGTATGAGCAATAAAATCCAATTACACTGACAACCTTCAAAGCGTAATGTGGATATGAGGAGTGTACACACCCTTGCTGATATGCCAGCCTCTTCCATGATATGCAACGTGGCCACAATACTGCATATGTTAACATTACACACCTGATATGTGACATATGACCTGTGCAATCAAATGCAGTATCAAACAAATGTGTCAGTCATGCAGATGCTGAATCAGATGCATACAATATGTGGGTAGCATAAGTGTGCACACCCTGAACACAATGGTTTGTTGCAGCACATGTTAAGTGAACTACAGCATTCACTATTCCAGGAAAGGGTATACTAGCATGGCCCATCCTCACTTGCCATTATTTGGTCACTCCACCCTACAAATGTCCCCAAACTCTGCCAAACTGCAAGGTCAGCTCATATGCACAGCCCTTGGAGGTCACAGTGCCTTCACTATTGCTGTGGAGTCAGGGTTATGTCTGGCACAATTCATGACCTTGACTGTTTTCAGATACAGCCATTCCTAGGGAGGTTTGGATGTATGCTTCAGGATGACACCCCTCCCCATCCTCAACCTTATTGCAGATGCTTGACAACTATGGGCCACACATGAGTGTTATTTTTCCAGTGTTCCAAATTCAGAATGCCATGTCTACTGGCCTAGTTCATGCTAATGAACATCAAACCTAAAGGTGTACACTGGTACCAGCAAGGTAAAAATGGGGATGATGGTCCTGAGGTGGAGTGAGGTGTTGCTTGTGCACCACATGTATCTTTATTAATACTGTCTGTATGTTTCAGCCTTGGTCTCAGTACACCATTACACATTGCAACACATCCCTTTGGGATACTTGATGTTATGCATATGCTACCTGTAGAGAGCCTTGGATGATGTTTCCTGTGGAACAACTCTTCCATCTGATTACCCTAACCCATAGGCCACATGTATGCAGATTCCAGGTGATTGTCGACACAGGTACTGCACAGGCAGCACTTCCTAGACATTCCTGCAAGTCCCTCAGTGTTGTTGCATTTGTCTGGGCAGCCTCTATGACCAGTTTGCAACATGTGTTGTCATCTGTCTTGGATGGTCATCTGTTTATTTTCTACATTGATGTTGTCCCATACTTCATACACATACATGACTTTATGCCCTGTTTGCCTTGGTATAAGGCTACTTCTCCCACTACTGAATGCTACCTTTTGGATATGGGATCCATTCCATGGTTTGTAAGATGTGTGCAAGCCACGGCTGCCTTTGATGCAGTCGAGTGGGTAAATGTCATGGACATACTTCTTGGATAGCAGACCACCACTTGGTGTGACATTGAGGCCCTGTACTTGGTGGAAGGTGTGTACTCAAGAAGAGTGAATGCTGTCAGTACCTCACAAGCTGCTTCCACAATATGTTATTTGTAGTGCGTGCACACATATGCTTCCAGTGTTTGTTAAGCTATGTATTCCCCATATTTGTTGCCCTAACATAGGATTCCTTATTACACATTCATTGCTCATGTTAGGATCACATTACAGGTTGTAAAAGGTGTGGAATGTGGTATTCTGATTTGCGGTTGTTTACATCAGGAACAGTTGCCATTGTAACAGTGGTGTATGCAATGTTGTAGACACTGTATAAGGGTAATGTTTCAAACATGTCCCTACTGTAGGCCATGTGTTCCACCATTATGTTCATCTCTATCCACACATCTTGCACTGACAGGTTCTTAGGTATACTGCAGAATGCTTACATACCCTTCAGATATGCCACCATGGTGACCATCGTGATGCAGTGCAGTTAACAGCAACAATGAGTGAACATGTACAGCATGCATTATGGGTAGGTGTGTTAAATGCGTGCATGGCAAATACCATGGCAATAACATGGTTGGTGTATTGGCAAACCTGAACAAAACAACTCCATACTCACCAGCTACAGGATGCTGCCCCAGTTGTATACCAGAGGGACCTACATAGTTGTGTGAGAGACATAATGTCAGTAGCCACACCTGTGGCATTGGTACAGGGTGGGAGCAGCATTTCAGTACATCAACAGTACAAACCCACAATACAAGAGATTATGCACATCTGTTCATTACTACACTGCAGTAACAGATTATCTTATCTGACATTTGCATGTAGATACTTTACAAATGAAGATGGATAAGCAACAGTGGTCTACTAATGTGCCTTGGGGCCTTACCTGGATGCTCCTCATCCATTGTGTGTGTGGCACCCACCTCCACAATGCTATCCTCAAGGCTGGCGAGGAGCCCCTCAGCATGTGTTAGTGGGGGCTGGATGGCATGACCCCCCCACCTGTGGCTAGCTGCTCCCTCCTAACAGCAGCAGCATGCTGATGGGCATGGCAGATCAGGTCAGTGATCCGATGCCACACCTGCTCATAACTGCGGTTATGCAGGCCATCATTCACCCTGTGGATGAGCTTGTTCCACAGGGTGGTCCTCTCCTACAGATCATGAGCCCTGCGCCCAAATAGGATGGCATGATGGAGTACCACAAAATGGATTATTATATTGTTTTATTCCGCTGTGAAAACAGGCAGCCATTCCCGTGACAGAGTACCTGGAAGATATAAACAGGAAAAAAGGTCAGAGGACATCATACTGCAAGATATATAAGTTGTTAATTGACAACTCTCCCCCCTCCACCATATCTGCAAAAATAATCTAAACACACAAATCAATGGGTATGTTTACACCAAACCTACTGTTGGGGCATATGTCCCATTGTTCAACAAATATTGAAATGTGTTTCTATTAATGTTCCATCTTGAAACGCTATCATTGGTGGCCTGTTGCTATCAATGTAACCTGCCTGCTGTTGTAATGGCCACTGTGGTTCCATATCTCCTTGTGTTCTGTTTGCTATCAACTGCTCCAAATCTGCTGTTTTAACTAATCCTGGATTGTGTTGACTATTACTAGCCCACATATGTTCTAAAACTGCAACACCATAGCACGTTTGGGAAGGCCGGTCCCAGTGGACCAACCTCTCCCACCTCGTCTGGCCATGGCACCGAGCCAAAGCATGTCTGGGAACCACTCCAGGACCTCCTCATCTGCTGGTCCTGCACCACCTTTGGGTGGAACCGGCTCAGGGAATGGAACTGGTCCCACCCCTGGGAGCAGGCACGGACAGGACCCTGTCACCAGAAATCAGGTCTGGGGATTGGTGTGTAGCAAGCTCCGAAGGGAGTGTGAAGATCTGCTATGCCAGCTTGAGGGCCACATGGCACAATTAAAGGGTCAGCATGCCCCTCCTGCTTAGCCCCCAGCACAGACACCATCAGGGCCATGAAGATGCAGTGGTAACTGCCCATGGGTGGGGACCTCAGTCCCATTGTTTCCATTTAGGGGCTCATGGACTGATTTCCAAACACCCCTCCCTATCCAAGCTGGTTAGCCCCCCCCCACATGTGTCATATACTGGCCCTGTATGCTGTTTTGTCTGTCTTCCAACCCAACCTACCTCCCCAAATATACCTACTATCCTTCCCCAACCCACTCTCACCTTAAAAAAGGGGCAATCTGTTCCCAAAAAAAAATTTGCCCCATACATAACTGTCCATTTTGCATACATTTCCACTGGCCCCATGTAATCTGGACTAATTGGCTTCACAACACATTACTGTTGTCCTCAACCCTCTGTCAGGTATTTGAGTCACCAAATATACCTCCAAATTAAGTATACATGCACAGCTGTTGCTGTAGAAAAAACTGACAGCTATGGACCTTTCCTACACACGTCCTGCACATCCCTTACTATGTTCCCTATTGTCTTTCCATCTTTGTGCCCCCTTTTTCAAGACTTTCCTATCACCCCTTTTTTCTTTTCTTTTAAAGAAATTAGAGCGGGGTTAAGCTGGAGTAAGCACTTTTAAGCAGTAGTAAGTGGGATTAAGCCTGTTTGCATGACAGTAAGCAATGCCTACATAGAATAAGCAATTTACTGGCTAACTGTCTGTAGGCATATTTAAACAGAAGTTAGCATTGCTTGCCGTCACGCAAACCCACTTACAACTGCTTAAAAGTGCCTTAATCACTCTGTATCCAACAGCCCTTGTTCTGCCAAGCAACAAAATAATCAGCCCTTGCCAGTCTCGAACCCAGGGCCCTGCACACCATAGCAATTTTCCACTAAGCCATCTGAGCTGTAGATATGTATGCTGTTTTCAAAAACATATAATTCATCACAGTCATTCAACAGTAGGGAAAATGTGTAGATATATATATATATATATATATATATATATATATAGTTCACTATTGTTTCTTCGAACAGAAAAACATTTTCTGTTCGGAAAAATGAATAGCAATACCGAAATGAAAAATAACGAATGCTGACAATGTTGAAACAAATGCTCGAAGCATTTGACTCGACATTGTTGTCGAAACCACCACATGAAAGACATATAGGAGCTGATGTAAATCAGGCTCCTATACAACAGATCATGTATTTGCAGGAGGGCAAGCCCCCCTGCACCTCCCCACACCCCCCACTGATATATTCTTACTCCGAGATCGCACTACAGTGGGGATGTGGATGAATTTCCATTCCCCATTGTACCGCCATCTCCATACAGATAGTCAGTTTACACTTATGCGAATACAGTCTATTTGGTTCATAAATGTTTGTGCACTCGACATTCTGATTTTTGGCACATTGCAGCCGACCGAATGTCATTCGCACAAACGTATGTAAATATATATATATATATATATATATATATATATATATATATATATATATATATACATATATGTAGGCATACATGTATATATGGAGTGCATTCAGACATCAGATCCACACTCTGAACCTCTCACTGCAGAACATCTGAGCAAAGGCACTATAAATGGGGGTGGAGGGGCCCAAAATGGGGATCCCTTGTAATTATTGACATTAACCCTTCCTCCACAGCTGAATTGTTCTGCCAAACAACAAAGTAGAGCATCACATGTGGACAAAGCCTAACATTAGGGGGATATATAGGGACAGATTGTAGATATGCCTATTACAAACCTATGAAGTTGGTGCATGATACATTTCCCATTACCATGACTACTCTGAAGGTGGTGGGGTATGAAACTCATGTGTCTGTCATGACTTCATTACATCCACTTTCACCTATTTGCCAGACTAATATAGATGTTTGGAGGAACAGAACAAACACTATGATGGCTTAAATTTTGACATTCTGTACAGATCTGCACAGTTGACAGGTATGGCCCACTGCCCACAGGGCCAGATGCTATGTCCATAGCAGTTGCTCAGCAGGACATCATTACAACAAGTCTTGATGGCACATATTAATCTTTCAAAAGCATCTGTCCCATTATTACAGACCAAGTACTACATTCAATTACATGCTGACATGTTTCACATACCTGTTTTATTAGTATGCTCTTTTCTCTGTTCCACTTGAGGATGTTTTTCTTGTTTGGTTTGTTTTTTTGTATTATTTTTGTTTTTTAGTATTATTTCTGTTTTTCCTGTTTTTTTTTTCTCTCTCTCTCTTTCCCTCCCTCTCTCTCTCTCCACTACAGGTATCAAGCTGGTTTGAATAGCTTGCAACATGGCTTTTGTAGGTGATGCTCATGATCAGGTGATGGCCTCTGCACCAGTTGGTGTTCCCCACTTGCTAATTGCATGCAAGCAGCTGTGTAGTTCTTCCAATAGCCAATGTCATAGCAACCCACTACTGTAAATGATTACATCATGTGGGCGTTGTCACTTTACCTTTCCTGTATGGAAGACATCCTTCCTGTGTGTGGGCAGCAGTGTTACAGACAGCAGGTAGCAATACTTCTTACAACAGGACTTGTGAACACAGGCCAACTACATGTTTGTATAAGGTTCCAGACCTAGGGACAGTGTGTGAGTATTGTTGTTTTATGCATTGAATACTGCTAGTTTTACAGGGTTTGTGTGTACATGCTCTCTGTGTATGGAATGCAGTCTGTCTGCATAGCTCTCAACTGTGGGCCTATCCACATGAGGGCCAGTGGATTGGCTGTTATGTTTTGTCTGTTGCCCACACAGGTCTTGTCCCTGACACACTAGTGGCACTCTCTCCGTTGACTGCTATCAGTACATGGCAACATCCGTTTGTGTTTCTGACTTCATATTCCTGAGTAAGGGTATGTTGCAACCAATCTTGTAACATCAGCAACTTTCACAGTGTATAACAGAAATATTTCAGATATGGCCCTGTGTTTCAGCCTCTGTCCTCCACCTATATACCAGGCTTTGTCCAGATGTCATGCAGTAAGAGGCTGATAGGTAATGGTGTATTTAGTGCTGACATTCCTGCTGTCATTCCAGTAATGTTGTGGACTCCCACACAAATTGTGGTTAGGGTCCATATATATGAGGCCTACAGCTGGACAAAACATGTATGACCCTGTACAGTCTGGAGGTCAGTGTATGGAGAACACTGTTATATGCCCTTGTAAGACATTTTATGGGGTAGAGGTATGAAATGTTTTTAACCTAGGCTATTACAACATGTGAGGGATATCAGTAATAACAAACATTAAGGTATATGGCTGTACATTTTCATACATTTCACCATGGGAACAGTGGCAGACTAGACCTTACTGTCTTACACACAGTTCTGTTTGTCAGTGTGATAGTGATGTTTTAAGTTAAGCATTGTTATGTAACAGATACATTTACATTGCAACAACAGATACTTTTCCCTCTAGGTGTTGAGTACAGAGTGTAATTGGAGGTTATTGAACTACATCTGTAATTGCTGATTGATTCTTATCTTCAAGGCAATTGTGTTTTCTACTGTTGTACTACTTGAAGGCTTTAGCCTAGACAGCAATGTATGTTATGTTTTACAGATTACTGTATCATATGTTTTCTTTGAGAGTTGCATTAATCAGTTATTATGTATTTCAAACACCTAAATGCTATAAGAAATGGCATAAACAACTGAAATAATACACAAATAAACATTTCTATATATGCAAACTATGTGTGGTGTCATGTCCTTTGCATTGTGTGTGGGTATAAGTTTCATGCAAGAATTCTCATTTGTAGGAAAGAATCAGACACTGGACATTTGAAAAGGTGGCACCTGTAGGCATAATGGCTGTTTGATATGCTGTGCACCCTCTATATATACTCTCTTTATATTATATCTATAAGTATTTTTATATATATATATATATATATATATATATATATATATATATATATATATATATATATATATATGCGTGTGTGTGTATATGTATCATTAGAATGTTTACTGCTCCCACGTTGTATATTCCCTATGGTAGACTGACTGTTCTGCATGATATGTTAGAGAAATCATCCCAACATCTTTCAGCTGAGATGGCTTACTGGTAACTTGGCTATGTTTTGCAGGGTCCTGATTCAAGACTTGCAAGTGCTGGTTATTTTGTTTCAAGACAGAACAGTTCAGCTGTCCAAATGCACTCCATATATACATGTATGTTTACATATATATATACACACACACACACACACACATATATATATATATATATATATATATATATATATATATATATATGTCCTACTGTTGAATGACTGTGCTGAATGATATGTTTGAGAAAACAGCACACCTATCTACAGCTTAGATGGCTTAGTGGTAAATTGCTGTAGCTATGATGTACAGGGTCTTGTGATCGACACCGTCAAGGCTTGATTATTGTGTTGCTGGGCAGAACAAGGACTGTTGGATACAGAGTGATTAAGGTACTTTTAAGCAGTTGCAAGTGGGTTTGTGCAATGGTAAGCAATGCTAACTTCCAGTTAAATATGCCTACAGACAGTTAGCTGGTAAATTGCTTATTCTGTGTAGACATTGCTTACTGCCATGCAAACAGGCTTAATCACGCTTACTACTGTTTAAAAGTGCTTACTCCCGCTTACCCGCACGCTAATTTCTTTAAAAGAAAAGAAAAAAGGGGTGATAGGAAAGTGGTGAAAAAGGGGGCACAAAGAGGGGAAGACAATAGGGAAAGTAGTTAGGGATGTGCAGGATGGGTGGAGGGAAGGTCCATAGCTGTCCATTTCTTCTGTAGCAATAGCTATGCATATATACTGAATTTGGAGGTATATTTGGACACTCAAACCCCTGAGAGGGGGATAAGGATAACAATAATGTGTTGTGAAGCCAATTAGACCAGATTACATGTGTCTAGTGGGCATGTGTGCGAAATGGACAGTTATGTATGGGGCAAAATTTTTTGGGGGGGGGTTGCCTTTTTTTTAAGGTGAGAGTGGGATGTTGGGAAAGGATAGTAGGCATATTTGGGGAGGTAGGTTGGGTCGGAAGACAGACAAGACAGACAAGACAGCATACAGGAGTGGTATATGACACATGTGGGGGGTAAACACCTTGGACAGGGAGGGGTGTTTGGAAATCATAAGCCCATGAGCCCCCAATTGGTAACAGTGGGACTGAGGTCCTCACCCATGGGCAGTCACCCCTGCACCTTCACGGCCCCGAAGGTGGCTGTGCTGGGGACTGTGCAGGAGGGGTAGGCTGACCCTCCAATTGTGCCATGTGGCCCTCAAGCTAGCATAGCAGATCTTCCAATTCACTGTGGAGCTCCCTACACACCAGACCCCGGACCTGATTTCAGATGACAGGATCCTGTCTGTGCTCATTCCCGGGGGGGACAAGCCCCATCCCCTGAGGTGGTTCCACCCAAAGGTGGTACAGGACCAGCAGATGAGGAGTTCTTGGTGTGGGTCCCAGACATGCTGGGGCCCAGTGCCATGGCCAGATGAGGTGGGAGAGGTGGGTCCACTGAGATCGGCCTTTCCAAACATGCTACGGTGTTGCAATTTTAGAACATATGTGGGTTAGTAATAGTCAACACAATCCAGGATTAGTTATAACAGCATGCATAGATATTCCCATTAACCCAAAACACCAGATGTGGAACAGTTGCATAGCAAACAGAACACATGCATATATGGAACCACAGTGGTCATTACAACAGCATGCAGGTTACATTTATAGCAACAGGCCACTAATGATAGTATTTCAACAAGGAACATTAATAGAAACACATTTAAATATTTATTGAACAATAGGACATATGTCCCAACAGTAGTTGTGGTGTAAACATACCCATTGATTTGTGTGTTTAGATTATTATTGCAGATATGGTGGGGGGGGAGAAAGATGTCAATTAACAACTTATATATCCTTGCAGTACTCACAACTTTAATAATCATTGCTCTACAGGTATTATTACAATACCCTGTGGCCTTGGTTTGGGCAGTGGTATGTTTGTACACAGTGTATAATTCAGCTGTCTTATAGCTAAATTCTACTTGTCTTACCTGGTAGACCTGTGGAGGGAATGTTTGATAACACTACCTGACTGTTTCTACACATATTCCCAGATTCCTAGTTGTAATTATGCACATACCTCTCAAGCTCTTAACGCACAACATCTGGACAAAGCTTGACAACATGGGGGTACAAATAGGGACATATTTTGAATATTACTCTAATAAACTTTTAGACAGTTGCTAGAGTAACCAGATTTGTTTTAATATACATTTTCTGAAGGATTTGAAGTCTGACAATCAAATGTATGTCATTATTTGGTGACTACAATCCTGAGATCATCTCACTGATTTCCCAGGAAAAAAAGAGGAACATGCCAAAAATATTTATTTATTTATTTGTTTGTTTGTTTATTTATTTATTTATTTATTTATATTTGTTGACCAGGAGTGTCCGACTGGACGTAGGTCCATTTTCAGTGGAGGCCTGGGGAGAAAAAGCTCCACAGTTAAAATAAACAGACAGTAGTTACATTGGATTATGTAGCGATTAACAATTTACATAGCAATTACTTACAAGCCAAAATACAAAATATGAGCCAAATATCTGGACATTCTGGGAAAATATGTACAGTTGAGAGGTATGATTTTTCCATACAGCTTATTATCACTCCCAGGATTCAAACCATGGCTGTGTGTGCTAAAAATGCAACAATTTCTGTTTCATCAGAGTGAGCTATTTAGACACTGCTATATTTTTCTTCAGTATTTTCTTTGTAAGTCTCTCTTGGTTGTACAATCTAACCTTGTAATTAAAACAGTCTTATACAGACATACCTAGACATATTATGTAGCACAGTGTGAAAAAAGTGGTTGACACAACAGTACTATTCTGATATCAGATGTTGGTGAATGCTTCATGTCAGGCCATACAATACCAGAGTTAACACTACCAGTCCAAGAGTTATAACTTTATTGCCAGGCAGTTACAGTTTTCATATCTGAAAGACCTGTGGGGGGAATGTTTGTTAACACTTCTTGACTGTTTCTACACATATTCCCAGATTCCTAGTTAATATTCTGCACATACCTCTCAATCTCTTAATGCACACACTCTAGACAAACCTTGACAACATGGGGGTACAAATAGGGACATATTTTGAATATTGCTCTTATAAAGCTGGACAGTTGCTAGAGTAACATGATTTGTTTTAATATACATTTTCTGAAGGATTTTAGGTCTGAAAATCAAATGTATGTCATTATCTAGTGACTACAATTCTGGGATCATCCCAGTAATTTGCCAGGGAGACAGAGTAACAGGCCTAATATATGACCAAAGTATCTGGACATTGTGTAAAACTCTGTATAGTTGAGAGGTATGATTATGCATAGAGTTTACTACTACCATTCCCAGGATTCAAACCATGGCTGTGTGTGCTAAAAATACAACAATCGGAGTTTCATCAGAGTGAGATATTTCAAAACTGCTGTCTGTTCCTTCAGTGTTTTATGTCTAAGTCTCTCTTGTTTATACAATCATATCTTGTACTTACAACAGTCTTATACAGACATTCCTAGACATATTTTTTATGTAGCACAGTGTGGGTAACAGTGGTTAAACATTACTATTCAGAGACTGCAGCACTAAATGCCATACAATACCAAAGTAAACACAACCAGTCCAGGATTTAGAACTTTATTGCCAGACAGTTAAGTTTTTTTTTTTTAACTATTACTCTCATATTGTCTGGTTTATCCAGTACAACCCATACACAGTTTTTATACTGCCAGGTGACTTTCTAATACTTTATATTTATTTGGTATGACTACTACAAGCAGGATTGATACTCACCAGCCTCACGACGCAGCCTTTGCAACCTGCTAACATGGGCTTCTTGATTCACAGCCCGCTCAGCTGCAGCTGTAAAGGGAATAGAGAAATATTCAGGCATACATATCCATCACATACATAGGCTGGACTTTAGTAAACAGTTCTTGATATGGATACTTACACAGTGCTGGGGCATCACCCCTCTGCCTTGCTTCTTGGACCCACTGGTCCAAGACCTCCCTCTTTCTCCGCTTCAAGTTGGCATAGTGGTGCTGGACCTGCTCACCAGTCCGAGTGATACCAGTGGCACTGGTGAGATCACAGGTGAGACAGTCCCAGGCTTTGGCTTTATACTGGGAGCCCTGGTACTGGCCCTGCAGCAGTCTCTCATCATGGTTCTTTATCAGGAGTCCTACCATGACCTTCGACTCCTGTATGCCCCAGCACTGCACCCAAAAGCTCATGCCCTCAGCAACTCCTGCCATACTGCCTACAGTGGGAAGCTGCAACTAGTTATGACCTATATTCCCACCTGCGAGGTTTAAATATGGCCGATTTCCCACCCTTTGCTGTGATTGAGTGGTTTTAAATGTGCTGAGCTAAGCTAAGCTACGGGGAAACCTGCTTAGCTAAGGTTGGCAGTGCTTAAAGGGGCAGGTTCAGCATTGCTTATCAATGGGCAAATCTACTTAACTGGGCTACTCATTGCTTAACAGTCATATTTACACAATGCTTACACCTGGTAAGCAGAGCTGTGCAATGCTTAGTATTGCTTATTTTTTATTTTACAGACTATCTGCTGTATGGGATTGATTCATCATTCATTACATATTATAAATCTGTTTACTGTCCCTGACATCCCCCAATGTGTTTTCATTACATTTATTCATGTGTGTCTATACTGTATCGGGCACTTGTGTTTATATGGGGGTTTCACAGCTTTATTACACTGACACCTCACATCTGGACCTACTACAGTACTCTGGTTAACAAATATATGTTATTTTGTAGCTAATTATAAAAGAAAATATTTATGTACAGCTTTCACATGTAAAATACAAAGTGGTTACAGTGGGGATCAAACCAGGAATGAGTGCTTGCAAAGCATATGTTCTAACCACTACATTATTACAGCACTGCTTATGTTGGATGTCTCTTGCTATTTAACTTCCTGCGCTGTTTAAGCTGGACTAAGCATAGCTAAGCAACGGGCACACCCATGCAGCTACGCATAAACTTTATCGCATTTATAAAAAAAATGTATTTGTTGTGTTTTTTTTATTTGTACCCTTCTGAATATCCCTGCTAATGCTAAACCTGTTATTCTATCAACTTTCTGCTTTGTGGGACGTCTGTCCCTTATGGCTTTGTCCAAATTCCTTACCCTGATGGGTTGGGGGTGTTACGAGCATTCTCGCTCGTTTGCATACCTCTCAAGTGTACAGGTTTTCGCAGACTGTCCAAATTTTTGACTCATATTTTTGGTGTGTTCCTGTTAATATCTGCTGCTTTCTGGCAAATAGCTGAGAATTGAAGTCATTAAATAATGGCAAACACTTGAGTTTAGGACTCCACATTCTTTAGAAAATTCATGCTAATGCAACACCTGCTATTCTATCAACTTTCTAAGTTTGTAACAGCAAATATTTAAAATCTGTCCCTATTTGTCCCCCCATCATTTTAGGCTTTGCCCAGATATTTTGTTCTTAGAAGGTGAGAGGTATGCTCTTGTTTGTAATCGCTGAATGTCAATTCAGGAGTGCAGGGGGCGTATGTATTGTGAGAGCTCTGCTCTCAGACACACCCCCTGCACTCATACACAGAACCATGTCCATTTTACAGCACAGCAGCATGCCTTCATAAATATGCATGGCACGCTGCCATGCTGCATAGAAATGGTCCCCGTCATGCAGGATTACCTTATTCTTGCACGGCTGCTTGCTGAATCTCGGGGAATAGTTTAGGCTGTGGTTGTAGTTTAACTCCTAAAAACTAAACTTGTCCAAAAACACCTCATTTACTTTTTGCTGATTATTTAAAATTATATAGCTCATCAGACAAGTATCTGAATGCATAACTACAAATGGCTAAAATTTTCTCAGATGATATAAGAATGACATTTGGTTTTGATACATGTGCAAAAGCAACATTTATGAAAGGAAAGCTGCAGATCCAACATAATATTGACCTGGGACAGGAATGTGATATAAAAGGAACTTGATCAAGTGGTAGTGTAAAAATATTTGGGAATAGATGAAGGGTCAGCAATAAAACATGAACAAATGGGAATAAAAGTCAGTAAGGAATACTTCAGAAGGCTAAAGCTCATATTAAAAAACTACTTTGATATCGAGGAAGAACGTCCAAGCTATAAATCAATTTGCTTCTCCTGTTTTAACTACAGTTTTGGTGTGATTGACTGGCCACAAAAAGCAATGAACCCATTAGACAAAAAAAAAGCTTCATGCTTATCCAATGATATATAAAACCAATGTATACTAAGATTATGCTTCCTTCATTCTGGAGGAGGTATGGGCCTCCTTGAAACTGACTACACATATAGATCTGTACTTGTGGAACTGCAAACATATTTTCTGACCTCATCAGTTAAAAACAGATTGAAATTTCTAAAGCATGAAGAGAAGAAGTCTAAGATGACATCTTTGTTTAGTTTAGCAAAAACATTTCAGAATAAAGCAAGAATGGAAATCAAACCAGAAGAAGACAAAAATCAGGCAGCAACTAAGTGTGCCAAAAAAAAGAAAGAATGTGAAGAAAAGGATCAAATGAGAAAGAAAAAAAATGGAATATCCTCATTGTATAGTGGCAAGTATATAGAAAGAGAACTTCTGGAACAACCTCATGTTGATCAGGGCTTGATGCAGGGATGGCTAAGGAGAGGTGAACTGAAACCAAAAGATGAAAGCCTAATAACTGCTGCACAAGATAGTGGGCTACATACATGTTGGTTCACAAAGTCTATAGAACAACAGGGGAAACAGACAAATGTAGGTCTGTTAAAAAGAACCAGAAGCAGTTGAACATCTCATTGCTGGGTGTGATGCACTCACATCTGAGGGTCTGTATACTGAAATACACAATAATGTGGAAAGACTGTTACACTGGGGATTGTGCAAACACTACAATATAGAGGTAGCCAAGAAGCATTGGAAACAAGAATCACAAAATTTTATAGAGAATGATGAAGTTTATTTCACATGGGATTGCTCATTACCAATAGTTCAAAAATGGATGTAGAAAAACAGGTAAAGTGGTTCAAGAAAAAAAGGCAACAGTAGCATTGATCACTGAAAGTGCTACACTGAGCAATTACAGTATCTTACACACAGTTAGACACAAAGTTATAGAATACCAAGATTTGCAAGCCAAGACAAGAACAATGTGGAAGAAAGATATTCAGACAGTTCCAATAGCAGTAGGAGTGACAGCACTAATAAAAAAGAATTTAAAACAGTATTTAAATGTGCTACCAATACATGTAACCCCATGTGAACTGCAGAAGGAGGCAATTCTGGGCACATTGGGAGAGTTGAGAAGAGCACTCTTCATTAACAGATTAAAGACTGTCGCTCTCCTACTTTGGATACAGTAGAGGAGTCTTTGTGGGTTCTGTTTAAGCAGCTTTATTGTATACAAACAAATCACTACAGAAGTTTACTGACTTTAACTTAAGTAACTTATATACAAATGTCAGAAGAATATTAATTTTTATATATGTCTAATAATTATTAGAAGCTAAAAGAGTTAACACATTTCATTCTATTTTATGTACAGCTTAATTCTGTATGAAATTATAAGATGATTTTTCAAACTATAGTATGCTTTCTGAAACTGCAAGATGTACCCTGACCTAGTATTTGCTAACACAGCAAAATTCATGTTTATGCCTTTTGGAAATGTACTGAGAAGCAGGTGATTATCTGCTAGGTCAGGAAATGAATGAATGGAGCAATACTGTTTTCTATAATATGATTGAATATGAACAATCAGCTCTGTTCGTGTTATGAGAACATGCACAGCTGCGGAAAAGAAGAGATACATAAAACAAAAGACTGCTTGAAGAATCTGTACTTGCTTTGTGCTCAAATTAGCTATAGTACCTTGAATGATAACATAACAAAGTGGGAAGTTGTATCTAACTGGTGGTCACCAAGGCCACGTTGTTTTTCTTCGGAAGTTTTTCATAAAATTGATAGTGCAAGCAGAAAGTCATGGACAAACAGCTGTTATGTAATGATGATGTTAAAACTTGTGATCTGTTACGTCAGCTTGGTAGGCAATGTCTTATTAGAAAATGTATAAAAATATCTGCACTTCCTGATTCTAGTTAGACAAACTCTGTATTAGCATGTTTTTGTCTCCTTGCTGCAAGATTAAAGTGCCTTAACCTGAACCTATCGTGTATTGATCATTTTTAAAGTTTATTTTTCCTATGACAGATTGGTCTTTCGAGCCGGATAACTCTCGCTCTAGCTCAGGTCAGATGGGCCCGGTGGCATGTAACCGTACGGGGAAGAGGCCACATCGGTTCTTCTGCTCTGAAAGACCTCCGACTGAATTGTCGTTCAAAAGAGGCCAGCCACTGTTTCTGATCTGCGATTGGAGGACGAGTCAACAGATCCGGTGAGACGATCAATCACGGAGGCTCAGGTAAGGAGGAATTTAGCTTTTCTTTGTTTCAGGTCAGGGACTTGTTACAGTATTTGTTTTTGTCTGGGAGATTTTATATAAATCAGGGACAAAAAAGATTGCTGTCTTGTCATAGATCAGGGAAACAGGATAGGTAGGCAGTTATTCTAGATAAACTGTGAAAAAGTGAAAATCATGGTACCATGTGATAAAAAGGGTTACGTAACAATTTCTAACTAAATTAAGACAACATGGGAAATAAGTGCACAAAAAGATCCCGAGATCCGCCTTTAACCGAAGACGCAAAATATATGCAGTTACAGCGTGCCGATAACGTTAGGTATTATACAAAATGGGTTAATAAATACAAATTTGATGGCAAATTAGATAAACCTTCACTTATCAAACTCGTCAAACAACTTAAAACAGATGCAAAAGGTCAGGTAAAAAAACAACGTCAATTGGGAGTTCCTCAGGCACACGGGTGGCTTGAGGAAGCAAACCGCAGGGAACAAAAGAATAAAAATTCAAAAGCAATGTTTTTAGATAAAGAAGACAATAACTTGGCAATAGCATTGGCCCCTCCGCCCCCTCCACTTCCCTTACCGGAATATGAAGTGAGTGGACAAGCTGATCCACCTCCGCTATATCCAGCTGTCCCTGCAAAATCAAAACCATTTGTCAGAGATCCTATCGAGACTAGGTCTCGAACACGCAACTTAAGAGGGGATATTGAATTGTATGAAATAAATAAAAATTCACGAGCTATGAGTGAAGAAGAAATATGTCCACTCATAGAAGTACCAAATCCATAGGCAGGACAGGCAGGACAGGACCCAACTCTTCTAGTATATAGACCGTGGACACCGGAAGACATCCGGAAAGCCACAGAGGGAATTCCCCATCCGAAAGTTAATTTTAGAAAATTCTTAGAAGACTTCCAGGGTATGAGGTTAAGTTACCATTTAAATGGAGAGGAAGTAGAGAAAGTAGTCAGACAAATCGTAGGTCCAGATTGGCACATGATCAGTGGCAACTGGAATCCCCGTGATGCAGAACATGGGCCACTCCCACATAGTAACGCAGAACTGGATAACAGAGTGAAAGGTCTGACAGACCGAATCTCTGAGAAATGGAAGCCTAGGGCTGACTGGACTTGCATTAATCAATGCATCCAACAAGAAGGTGAAACTGTTGATATATATTATGCCAGATTATTAGAGTGTTTTAATAACCATTGTGGAATGCAAGTACCTGAAGACCAAACACATGATTCCCCATATGAGCAGCAATTAAATAATGCATTTTTGAAAGGCAGTATTGCACCCATTAGCAGCTTTATTACAAAGCACATGGTAGATCATCATACGAGTAGATTACAGTCATTACTTGAATATGCAAGACATGCCGAAAGGCATTTTAATAGCAAAAAGAAAAAGAAAACTCAAGTATTTGCAGTAGAAGATGGATCAGAAGTCTTTGTAGTACAGACTGGGAAGAAGGGTAAGAAAAATGCCCAGGGAAACAAACAATCTGATAAGTGATCAGAGGAATTTGAAGAGAGAAAGAAAAGGGGTGAATGTTTTAAATGCGGAAAAAAGGGACATTTGGCAAGGGATTGCAGGCAAAATAAAAAGGTAACCACGGAAGACAAGGAGGGTGAGGACTGACTATATGATAGTCAAGAATCACTAGAAGGGAATAATCAAGAAAAGACAAATGCAAATGTGATAGAAGGAGTAGAGAATGTGAAGAAATAGAGGATGTGCATGAAATCACAGATAATGAAGAAAATGAAATATTGGATTTAGCATTATTGAGCCTAGAGCTCTACTTAGCAGACACAAAACCGGAAGTTACACTTCTGGTAGAGGGGAGGGAAGTTAAATTCCTGTGTGACTCAGGGGCTTCACGGACCCTGATACATCCTTCCAAACTACCAGAAAATTCAGAATCACTTGATTACATATTAGTGAAAGCAGCTAATGGACAGCTGTATCGGGAGCCACTCTCCCACAACATAGCAATAACTGACCCTGTTTCAGTGATGACCCAGAAAAGCTAAATTGTTGTTTCTGCAAAATGCCCAGTAAATCTTTTGGGCAGAGACCTTATGCAGATATTTGGCATAGCAGTAGTTCCAACTATGCAGGGTATGGAAGCACAGCGACAAATGGATACTTTTGTGGTGCGACCGGAGGGTGAAACATTTTATTGGTACAGCCAGGTCTTGGTTACGACTGCTCCAGGGGCAGTAACTGAAGAACTGATGAACATAGCCATCAGTAAATCCCCCTCCCTTGACACTGATAAACAGCATTTGTTCATTGCACTCTATATTACTGTAGCAAACCAGGACCTGATAAAGAATATGAGCAAGAACTGTTTAGAAACCATGCTAACAGATTAGTATTACGTAATCTGTACTGGAACACAGAAGGAAACAGTGTAGTTAGCTGTTCATTGCCCCAAGAATTCCTAGCCCTTTACAAATCTAATCAATTACCACATGTTAGTTTAACTAAAGATAAAAATGTGAAGTGGGCAGACCTAGGAGAAAAAGTCACAAGGTGGGAAAAACAGACAGAATTAGAACTTTCAGAACAGGGAGTACAAAAGCAGAAGTTGAATTGGATAACACAGACACACCAAGCTGTGCACTTGCAGGCAAGTGAGGACAGCTGAGTAGCACTCTTACTAGAGGAAGAGGAAAAAGCCTTACGAGACATACCAAAGACTCTCTGGTCAACAGGGAAATCAGATGTAGGACTTATTCGTACAGCAGGGCCAGTCACTATCACACCAAAGTCAGCATTTAGACCTCAAAAGAGACAGTATCCCTTAAGAAAAGATGCAGAAATAGGAATCAAACCTATAATAGCAGCCTTACTTAAGGAAGGAGTATTGATAGAATCTCCCAATTCACCATGTAATACACCCTTATTTCCTGTTAGGAAAGCAAATGGAGAATGGCATATGGTCCAAGATTTACAAGCTGTAAATGGTGTAGTTATACCTAGGGCACCTACGGTGCCAGATCCACACACTTTATTGAATGATTTGAAACCTCAACAGAAGTATTTTTCTGTGGTAGATATTAGCAATGCATTTTTCTCAATACCGATACACCCTGACAGCCAACATTGGTTTGCATTTACATTTCAGGGAAAAAGGTATACATATACGAGATTACCACAGGGATATTGTGAGAGTCCAACAATATTTGCACAGGAAATGGCAAGTAACCTGGCGGGATTTATCCCACCGAAAGGCAGCCAGATTTTACTTTATGTAGACGACATTCTGCTGGCAGCCCCCACCCAGCAAGAATGCAGAGAAGATACCATAGCATTACTACAATTTCTAGCTACTCAAGGACACAAAGTAAACAAGAACAAACTGCAACTTTGGAAAAAGCAGGTTAAATACCTGGGATATGTAATATCCAAAGAAGTCAGAATATTAGACGAAGACAGAAAAACAGCAATATTACAAGCACCCAAACCAACTACCAAGAAGGAAATTATGTCCTTCCTAGGTACGACTAATTTTTGTCGGAGTTGGATTCCAAACTATGCCTTGGAATATGCTCCACTGACCAACTTGATATTCAAGAAGCCTATGGCAGCACAAGATTTATTACAATGTACACCAGAAGCAGAATCAGCTTTCTGCAAATTGAAACAACTGATAGCATCCTCACTAGTTTTAGGATTACCGAACTATCATAAATGATTTTTCCAAACTGTAGATTGTAAGCAGGGTTATATGACATCAGTGTTAACACAGCAACATGGGGACAAACAACGCCCCATAGCTTACTATTCATCACAGCTAGACCCAGTGGTGCGATCCTTGCCCCACTGTGTACAAGCAGTAGTCGCAACTGCAATGGCAGTGCAGGCTTCAGCCTCAGTAGTGTTATTCCACCCTCTACATTGAGAGTGCCTCATGCAGTCGCGATTATTTTACTGCAAGAAAAAGTAGCATATCTTTCTCCTGCTAGACATCTTTCCTGTATGACTATACTGTTGAGCCAACCCCATATGACAACTGAATGATGCACAACTTTGAATCCGTCAACCTTGCTCCCAACCCCTGCAGATGCCAAACCACACTGCTGCCTGCAGGAGATTGAGAAAAAGATACTGCCTAGAAAAGATCTCACGGATGTTCCCTTGGATGATGCCGAGGTGACTTACTATGTGGATGGCTCGTGTAGGAGGGGTCCTACAGGACAGAATCTAGTGGGGTATGCAGTAGTTTCTGATACTGAGATTTTAGAAGCAAAGTCTTTACCACACAACTTATCTGCACAAGCAGCAGAATTGATTGCTTTAACAAGGGCATGTACCTTGGCAAAGGATAAACGTGCAAACATTTTTACTGACAGCCAGTATGCTTTTTCTACTGTACATGTTTTTGCGTAGCAGTGGAAAAATAGAGGAATGATAAAATCTACTGGTAAACCGATTAATCATGCGCAATTTATTTTAGATTTGTTAGAATCTATTCAGTTACCTCAGAAAGTAGCTATTTGTAAATGCAACAGGATAGGATTTCAAAAGGTAATGCGAGAGTTGATACAGCTGCAAAGCAAGCAGCTTCAGCTTCAGAAGTATTTCTTTTGAGTGATGAATTACAACCATCTGAGATTTTAGATTTAGAAATGTTAAAAACAATGCAGACACTTACTACAAATGTAGAAAAACAAAAATGGATAAAACGAGGAGCAATTCTAGAGAAAGGGCTGTATATCTCCAAAGAAAGAAAACCAATTTTACCATCTAACTTGTTTAGATATGCAGCTTTGTTGAGCCATGGGCAGTGTCATGTCTCAACAGGGGGGATGGTACAGTTAGTGAATCGAGTGTTTACAACTTATGGATTTACAAACTACACAAACATTTTTTGTGCAGTATACCATGTTTGTAACAAGCATCATGCACAGGGGGCACTGAAGCCTAAGCAAGGGAGTTTCCCTACACCACCGTATCCGTTCCATACTATCTGTGTGGATTTTATAGAGCTAAACAAATGTGAAAATAAAAAATACTGTCTTGTCATTATAGATATGTTTTCCAAATGGGTGGAAGCTTTTCAGACTAAGAATCCTGATGCAGCTACTGTTGCAAAAGTCCTCGTTAAAGAAATTATTCCTAGATTTGGCATACCGGAAAAGATTTATAGTGACAATGGCACACACTTGAGCCGTTATTTCGGGATTTCTCTGAAAAAACATTGTGCATACCACCCCCAATCTGCAGGATTAGTAGAGAGGCATAATGGAGTTCTGAAAAATAAGCTTAGGAAATTGATTAGTGAGACACAAAAGAACTTGGTGCACTGTCTGCCTCTGGCACTTTTGAGTATGAGAACTGTTCCAAATGTAAAAGGGTTAACTCCTTTTGAAATTCTGTTTGGGAGGGCATATTATACACCTCAGTGGAGACCTCTCATGCCTGCAGACCAGGAGGCTGACAGTTCACTTGCAGAGTATATGAGGCGATTTTTGAATAACAAACTTCTGCAGTTAAATTCTGTTTCAGATAAAGAACAAGCCAGACCATCGGAAGCAGCAGTAGTCCCAGGCACGTGGGTCTGGGTGAAGGTCGTGAAGAAAAAGAATTGGAGTTCTCCGAAGTGGGAAGGACCATACCAAGTGCTACTGTCAACACCCACTGCAGTCAAGATCACAGAGCGAGTGTCCTGGATTCATCTGACACACTGTAAATTGGTTAAGAACTTTGAACTGGACAAAAACTTTGTTACTGTTGTACAACGAGAACAAAATGACCAGGTATAGAGTAAACAGGGATGCAGAACAACCTCAGAAAAATTGCATGATCATCCTGTTAGCAATACTGATAACAATGATCTTTTTGCTGTGGCCTTTCCTTTTTCCAGCCACACGAGTTGAACTGAACAAACGTGGTGCATTACTCATAGACTGGCATCCAAACTTTAACACTTACCAAGCAATTAAATATGTGTATGCTGAGACTTTTACTGTTTCGAACTGCTGGAATTGCACAGCTATACCAACAGCATACGGGGGATTATTAATGACTGCTGTCCCCCTAGGGGTCAATGAGACCTGGGAAAACTTGATTTTTGATACTACACCTGTGAAATCACAAGACAAAATAGCATTGTACCTACCTGTTACACAAAAAGGAATTGTATGTTTTTATAAAAATGACATTATTCAGGTGGGTTGGAGCAATTGCAATGTGACTGTTTCTTATAAATGTTATATTAAGGCTAATAAGGCAGAAACTATCTGTGATACAAACTATGAGTCATACTTTGAGAAAATGAAGAGAACTGTTAGTGAAATACAGCATAATCCTGTTCTTTTGAAGCAACTTTCTATTATTGACAAGAAAATGTTTCATGCAGGGCGAGCATATATCAATACTAAAGTAGAGAATTGTTATTTTGTTTGTGGGAAAAAGGCATACAAATGGCTACCTGAGAATTTGACCGGCAGTTGTTTTTTGGGTTACCTGGTTCCAGCCATATGACACACTGCAGCTTTGCCTCAGGGGAAAATTCAAAACGTCAGAGAGGTCAGCAGTAAACCTAGAAGTCCAATCAAGAGACGTGAAAATCCAGTGGGATGAATCGAAGCAGGGTGGAGAAACCATAACTCCATGAAAAAGAAAGATAAACTGACACATATGGACTTGAGTGACACTATTATATCATGGGCAGGCATAGTCCCTGCATATGGAGCAGTGAAATCGATTTGGGAGCTGAGAAAACTGTCCAAACTTCTCGAAGTTATGAGCAATGCAACTTTTTCTGCTCTCGAATTAGTGACTGATGAACTAAATGCTATGAGAACTGTGGTGCTTCAAAACCGCATGGCTCTTGACTTCACCCTAGCGGCGAGAGGTGGTACGTGTGCTTTAATCAAAGAAGAATGCTGTTTGTATATTCCTGACAACCAGCACGAGATAAATGACCATCTTGAGGTGATCCAGCAAGTGTCGACCATGACCAAACCAGGGCCAAACCCTCTGATGGACTTTTTCCAGAATTTGTTTGGGGGTGGGGTTCCATCCTGATGAACATCCTGATTGCCATTTGTGTGGGATTACTCCTATTAGGAGCATGCATTTGTTGTGGTATTCCCTGCATGAAAAAGTTGATCAAAGATTTTATAGACATATCAGTTTCTAAGACTTTGCATCAAAGTACTGAAATTGAAGAGTTGTTGAAAACTGAAATGCTTTCATAAGTCTAAACTAAATGACTCTCTTAACTGCAAATCCAAAATGGAAGAGGTTAGGAGAAGAAGTAAACTGTTTATGCTTTTGAAAATAGAATAAAAAGTATTAACAGGGGGGAAATGTCAGAAGAATATTCATTTTTATATATGTCTAATGCTTATTAGAAGCTAAAAGAGTTAACACATTTCATTCTATTTTATGTACAGCTTAATTCTGTATGAAATTATAAGATGATTTTTCAAACCATAGTATGCTTTCTGAAACTGCAAGATGCACCCTGACATAGTATTTGCTAACACAGCAAAATTCATGTTTATGCCTTTTGGAAATGTACTGAGAAGCAGGTGATTATCTGCTAGGTCAGGAAATGAATGAATAGAACAATACTGTTTTCTATAATATGATTGAATATGAACAATCAGCTCTGTTCGTGTTATGAGAACATGCACAGCTGCGGAAAAAAAGAGATACATAAAACAAAAGACTGCTTGAAGAATCTGTACTTGCTTTGTGCTTGAATTAGCTATAGTACCTTGAATGGTAACATAACATAGTGGGAAGTTGTATCTAACCGGTGGTCACCAAGGCCATGTTGTTTTTCTTCGGAAGTTTTTCATAAAATTGATAGTGCAAGCAGAAAGTCATGGACAAACAGCTGCTATGTAATGATGATGTTAAAACTTGTGATCTGTTACGTCAGCTTGGTAGGCAATGTCTTATTAGAAAATGTATAAAAATATCTGCACTTCCTGATTCTAGTTAGACAAACTCTGTATTAGCACGTTTTTGTCTCCTTGCTGCAAGATTAAAGTGCCTTAACCTGAACCTACCGTGTATTGATCATTTTTAAAGTTTATTTTTCCTATGACAACAAACTAACAACTGCAATCATGCATGGTCTCACTCTGGCTGCTCTTACCAAATGGCACTAGGGATTGCACATGTCTGGAATTTATATGTGCATGTACAGCACACTTCACTTGCATTCTGATCTACATCCTCCTTCTTTGAGAAATAGATCATATAATGTTATGAGTCTATTTAGCATGTAGAAATCACAGGTAATTCTTTGTCATGCATTATACAATACTAAGTACACACACACACATACACAGACACACATGCACACACACACACACACACACATATATATATATATATATATATATATATATATATATATATATATATATATATATATGTATATATATATATATATATATATATATATATATATATATATATATATATATATATATGTATATATATATATATATATATATATATATATATATATATATATATATATATATATATATATATATATATATATATATATATATATATATATATATATATATATATATATATAAATATGGATTTAGGACGTTTGCTCAAGTGAGCAAACGACCGAAACCCAAACGGCTGGGCATACTTATGCGAAAGTGCTTTTCACCGAAGAAGCACTTTCACGTAAGTATACCTGTTGCTGAGGCTGTACTACGGTGCAGGTAAGGGAAATTTCACTTTTCCCCACTGCAGTGCGGACTCGGAGGGAGAATATTAAAGTAGGGGGGGTATGGGGAGTGCAAGCCCTCCTGCTAAAATGTAAATGTAGTGTTTTATTTATTTTTTTTGTAACACACTTTAACAAAAGCACTTGTTTGATAAAAGCGCTTTCATTAAAGTGTGTTTGGTTATTATGGATTCAGATGTTTGCTCACTCGAGCAAACATCCTAGATCCATATATATATATATATATATATATATATATATATATATATATATATATACATATAAAATATCAAGTCCACACTACTGCGTATTTCACACTAGACTTTGATACTCATCCATATCTTTTGACATAAAACTGGGAATTAGATTTAGCAACTGGAACTGTCTCTGCAAAATGTTTGACCTGTGGAATGGAATCAGAATTTTGAACACATTCTGCTATGGAAACAGTGTCTGATTCACTCTTAAGTTTGAAGTCTGCATCACAGAAACAATGTTGTGATGGTGATGATGTTTCTGGTACAGGAAGAAGATGTCTATGGTTCCTCTTATATTCCACACCCTCGGAGTCTACCAGATAGGACCTTAGCTCAGCATAGATGCCTGTAATCTGTCTAATTCATTCAAAACCTTTCATTGTCTGGATTCGTACCATCTCTCCTTCCCCCAACGGGCATAGTAAGCTGCTCAATATGTCGTAACTAGATTTCTGAATATTATGCTTTTTAACCAATTGCGCTTTGATGGTTTTACTGCTCTTAGGTTTAAGCTTTGATAAACTGGAAATAATGGGTAGCTTAGTTCTAGTTTGCCTGGAAAGTAGTCTTTGAGCAGGTGAGCCAAGAATATTGTCAGGATCCCAATCGTTTGCAAATTTCCAAAACAACTGGCTAGTAAATTGAGTACCATTGTCAGAAAGAACTGTGAGTGAACTACCATGAAGTGAGAAATGACATTTCAGCTTAGTAATATCAGCTGTGGATGTTAGGTTAGGTAGCAGATCAATCTCAAACCAATTTGATTAAGAGAGTCTACCAAAACTAAATAGTGTTGATTGCTCCACTCGAAGATATCACTGGCTACTGTTGACTAAGGTAGTTCAGGAACTGGACTTAGCTGAAGTGGTTCTCTTTGCAAATGTGGTCTAGTACTATTGCATACTGAACAAGAAGAATGTACTGTATCAATGTATTTTGGTAATGAATGCCAAAATACTCATTTTCTCACTGTCCTCTTAGTGGATGCAGATCCTGGGTGACCACGATGCAAAATCTGAATATATTCTTGCTATAAGGAAACAGGAACAACAATTTTAGAACCTTTGAAAATAATGCCATCTTCTATCAACAATTCATCTCTGTAAGGAAAATACGTTTGCACTTCAGGTGGCACACTAGATTTCTTTGATGGCCATCCAACATTAATGTAGTGATTGAGCTTCTGCAAAATTGGATCCAGTCTGAGTGTGATCTCTCAACTCATCAAGTCTAATGGTAAAAAAATTACACACTAACATCAAATCAACATCAAATCAAATTCAAAATTCTCAGCGTCAAGTTGTTCTGTCGTATTACTGGGTGATCTGGATAAGATATCAGCCAGATAGAGCAATTTGCCTTTTGTATAGACCATTTTGAAATTGTACGTTTGCAGTTTGAGCATCACTCTTTGTAATCTCGCTGGAGTGGAATGCATAGGATTTTTTAAGAATAGTAACTAGAAGTTGGTGGTCAATTTCAATTTGAATAGCTCAACCATAAATATAATCATGAAACTTGGAAAATGCAAATACTGTACTATTGTCAAAAGCTCCTTTTCAATCTGAGCATACTGCATCTCAGTTTGAGTTAGTATGCTAGATGCATAGGCTACTGGTCTGCCCTCTTGAAGTATAGCTGCACCAAGACCAAATTTTGAAGCATCACAGTAAAGAGTAACTGGTTTGTTCACATCATAGTATTGTAAGGTAGGTGGGGTAGCAATTTTCTGCTTAAGATCTTCAAATGCCTTCTGGTGTTTTTCCAGCCATGACCATGCAGTTCTCTTAAAGGTGCTGTCAACTCACTGAAGTCTGGTATAAACTTGACTAAATAGTTGACCATGCCTGCAAAACATTGTAGAGCTTGTACATTGTCTAGTGCTGACATCTCAGGAATAGCTGCTTGCTTGGTCGGGTCTGATCTAAAGCCTGTACTCTTGAACAAATGGCCTACTTATGTAATTTCTGGAAGTCTGAATTTGCACTTCAGAGGACTGAGCTTCAAGTTTACCTCATGTCCTCTGTCTAGAACTTTCTTGAGGTTGCTGTCATGCTCTCCATCACCATTGCCTCCAACCAATAAATCATCTACTATTATGGCACAAGGATAACCCAAAAAAAATTGCTCCATTGCACACTGAAATACTCCACTTGCAGAATGTATTCCAAATGGAATCATTAGGAATCTGTATCTGCCAAATGGAGTACCAAAAGTAGTTAGAAATGAAGATTTGCGATCAAGCATCACTTGCCAAAATGAACTGTTTGCATCCAAGACAGAGAAAACAGTGGCATTCGGTATTAAGGTTGCAAGCTCTTCGACTGTTCACATTGAATGATAGGGTCTCTTTAATGCTTTGTTCAGATCTCTTGGGTCAATACATATTCTGATTTAATCTGAGCCTTTTTTGTGAGCTGCTACCATGGACGACACCCATTCAGTTGGTTCTGTGACTGGACAAATCACACCTTGCTGCAGCATCTCAGCCTTAACTTTATCTTGCATAACTATCAGAACTCTTTTTGCTGGTCTGACTACTGGAGTGACCTCTGGATCTAACATGACGGAATACAAAACTGGAAGTTTGCCTAACTTGTTATCGAAAACATCAACATACTCTGAGAAAATGGCGTCAGAAAAATTAGAACTCGAAATGCACTTACATGATGGACTTCTTTAGCAAAAGAAAGAAGATTCATTCTTAAACTATCTTTGAGACCCAGTAAAGATTGCACTGATCTTTGGACTACATAGAATAACAAGTTGTAACAATTCTCAGCCAAATAACATGAAAACATCACTGAACCTTCGGCTTGAATTTCTTTACCTCCATAAGCAACAAGTCTCACACTACTGGCTACATTGAGTTGTTTGTTAGTTCTCAGTTTAGCAAATGTGTCTGCTGATGTAACATTATACTTTGAACCAGTGTCTTCTTTAAGCTCTGTGGATTTTCCATTAATCCAGATAGTACAAAACACTTTGCTTCTTGTTAAAAAATTCATTGCATCAGCTCTTTCATCAAGCACAGATACACCATCTACTTAGAAAACTGACTGCTTCCGCTCTAGTTGATCAACTTGCCTTTTTGTGTGACCTTTCTTTACAACTGTGTGAGGCTTACTTGATATGCAAAACTTCTGGAAGTGGTTCCATTTTTTACACCTGTAACATTGCTCACCAAATGATAAGTACTTTTCTCTTTAGTCTCATAATTTGCACCACAATTGTGACAGTTAACAATAAAGCTAGACCTGGGTTTTGCTGATTCGTGCTTGTACTGCACTGAGCTGGAGCAAGCTCTTTTCTTAGAACTTACCGGAAAGTCATGTGTCTTCCCTGGAAACTTTGTAGCTGCCATGTGCTTGGACCTGCTTTTGTTTGCCACGTGTTGCATACTATCTATATTTGCTCTGGAGCCAACTGAAACCATGCTCTTGTCACGTGCGAGCATAACTGTGTATTTTTCTGTCACTTCATGAATTTGACAAATCTTTGGTTTTGCTCAACATTAAATCATTGTCACAAAGTAAAATCTTTCTCGCAACACTGTTAATACCACATACAAGCCTGTCCTTTATCAGCTCATCTTTGAAGTCAACAAACCGATACGTTTTAGCTTTGTTTCTCAGGTCAGTTATATAAGCTAAAATAACCAAATAAAATTCAACTGGATAAACTAGTTAAAACAAACAAAAAAAGTGCAATAAAGTAGGAAAGCAAGCAGCTATAGTACTCCAGACCCCAACTTTATTGGTTTAGTGCTTTTGTCAAGTGTAAGACATGGTTTTCTCAAAACTGGAAGTCTTGTCTTACACTTGAAAAAAGTGCTAAACCAATAAAGTTGGGCTCTGGAGTACTATAGCTGCTTGCTTTCCTACTTTATTGCACAGTTATATAAGCTGCACATGTTTCCCCTGGTTTCTAATCTCTTGTGTAAAACAGATGCCTCTCTAATGTAATATTTGTCTGGAGGTTACACATTTCTCTGAATCTGCATTTCAAACACTCACAGTCTTCTCTTGATTCATCCAGTACAATAACATGATGGTTTTCACCTTCTCCTTCATATACTGCAGGTGCATACACAAATGAACGCTCTCTTTCTATGGCCTCTGACCCAGCTAGGTTTAGCAAAATGAATGCCCAGGTGTGTACATCTCTATCTACATAAGCTGCTTGTATAAAAATATTATACTCTTGCTCAAATATTCTCCAGTTCTCTGCAATATTCTGATCATATTAACACATACCAGTGAAGAGTTTTGCAAATATGCGCAAAACTTATGCACATATGACAGAAACTTATGCCAGTATTTGTAACTTTGTCCAATGCCTTTGTGCTTCTGAATTTATACCTTTTGGGCTTTTTGAAATTATGCTAATGAACAAACTCGTAGTACCTTTGAATTACCGAACTTTGCGAAATAAACTTCTTGGGCTCTTTAACACTCTTGTAATATTGTTTTGCTATGCTAAAGTCATTTATCATCATTTTAAGAAACATCTCAAACAATTTTACGATGTGAGTGAAATAAACTCTCGGACACTGTAATACTCTTATAATATCGTTTTGCAAGAAATCACCTCTCGTCAGTGTAGGAAATATATTAAATAACTGCATGATGTGAATAAACTGGACCTCTCTTGCCCAAAACTCAATAAAATTTTGAAGTAATTGCACTTTGCAAATAACTGCACACAACACACTGAAATGTCCCCAAAATGCCGCTACCTTGCTAGGCAACTCTTTACAGTGCAAGAAACACACTGTAATGGTGACACTTTGCGAGTAGGTACTCCCAGCACAAGAAACTTTACAAAATGGCTATACTTTGACTGTATTTCATGACATAGTTGCACTTTGCACACAATAAACTCTTCAAAATGCATGCACAGTATTAAGCACACAGTGTAAGCACTTTTACACACTTTGAGATACTTCAAATAATTTTAGTTATGCCCTTGATACAATAGAAAGTCATATTTATGCCAAAACATAGCACTTTGCCAAAACACATGCAGTTGCTTTACTTTATTTTGCTTAATGTGGCCTTTTTGCACTTATTATATTTGTTTTGATCATTTAAGCCCTTTTTATGCCCAATATACTTTTCTTGTGCTCGTTTTACTCTAAACATGCCCAGTTTTGGTTTAAACACACTCATTCTGCTTTAAACATGTTCATTTTATTTTTAAACATACTAGTTTTGCTTTAAACATGCTCATTTTACTTTACTGTTAATCATTAATTGTTTCATCAGATACCTTTGTTTTAAACATTTTCTTTAGCCATCAAACTTGCTTGCTCAATAATGCGGTTTGTGCCATTGTAATGCCCTGTTTTGTTTCTTCTATCAAATAAACAGTTTGTGCTACTTCTCATTACCTTTGATTCTTTTCTGGCTCTGCTTGTGCTTGTTTCTCCTAGTTTTACCTTCACTGTCATCTCTGCATCTCATGGCTCTGGATCTTAGTATCCTCCATCCCGATTCTGACACCATGTCACTCTCCTACTTTGGAAACAATAGAAGAGTCTTCATGGGTTCTGTTCAAGCAGCTTTATTTTATACAAACACATCACTATAGAAGTTTACTGACTTTAACTTACGTAACTTATATACAAACTAGCAACTGCAATCATGCATGCCCTCACTCTGGCTGCTCTTACAAAATGGCACTAGGGATTGCATGTGTCTGGAATTTATATGTGCATGTACAGCCTTGACATGCTTCTTAAAGATTCAGCAAAATTCACTTGCAGTCTGATCGACAAAGACTGAAGCAGTACTAATTTCATAAACTCTAATTGTACCCTGACTTAGTAATGGGGTCCATTTGTTTCATGGTATTAGAAACTCAATACATTTGGAAAATTAAACTGAGGCTATGATTTTCTTTAAATACTATGTTCCAATCAAACTGAAATTATTTTGTTCTAAGATAATTGACTTTTTATTGGAAGTTAATTTGTGATAAGTCTAGCCACAACCAAGCAAAACACATTAATTACTAGCAGTCATATGTAGCACAATGTCTTTCTTGGTGCAAAATAGGAAACACATAATGCTTCCTTTCTCATACAGCTTCTTAAAGGTACATAGCCCAGAGTGCCAATTACATACAGCTAATAGTCACAACTAGGCTACCCAATCTCATTCTGTAAAATCCAAAATACTCAGATATGGGGTATTCAGTACTCAGATATATTTAATTCAGTCTGTTGCCAAATTCACTATCCCACCATTAATAAATAATATGTTCCTTTTGTCCAGTAATGTCCTTCAGATCTACCTTATAGTAACGGTAACTACATGAACCACAAAAATTCCAATTAATAAAATATAATCGCATGAGCATTCTACCACAAATTAATTGTGGAAACCCCACATCTCGTGTACTATAATAAAAATGTAGATCTCTTTTAACTAGTCAGCAGCACTATACAATCATAATCAGTTCAACAAATTTCAACCCATTCAAAGGCCTTCAAGTCATGTTGGTCCATCACACATCAGCACCTCAAAAAATATTTCAGCAAGCACTCTATAGTTCAACCATAGCATCAAATCCAGACTTTATCTCCTTTAACCATATATAGCTGAAAGAATTATATCCATGGAGATTATTGGAAACATTGAAATTGTAATATAGCACTTCATGTTTGAAATTAACATCTAAATTAACTAGTAAATAAGTATTTCAACTAAGAAACAATGTTCAATAAAAAAATAGTTTTCCATGCAGCAGATAACAGAAAACCCATTCTCTTTTATTAACACCTCAGGAGTGTCTCCATTAATAACTTCTTTTGAAATAAATTATCCATCACTTTTCCATAGCAAACTAATAGCATTATACTTTTCCAAACAAGTATTACTCTATGTAAAATTCAAGACAAAATATAGACATTAAGGAGATCATGAAATCTCCAATATTACAGTTGTATAAGTAAAACAGTCAGTCACAATCATTACTCCTGGATGATAAATTTCCTGCCTTTTACTTTCTTCTATTCTTTCCAAGCACTATACCCTTATTTATTGGTCCAAAATCTCCTCCTTGGTTGTCTGCCTCTCCCTCTTCTTCTTTCTGACCTCTTAATACTAATATTTAATTTTCCTCCTTTTCTCTCCTTCTACCAAGTTAATTTCTAAATATGTTCTATATCTCTTTGGATATGGTCACCAACACTATAATTAATGATACTCTGATTATGTGTTGTATATTTGCTGACTACTTGTATAGCTCTGTTTGCTTTGTTCTTTATGTAATGTATTTTCCAGAGTTTTTCTTCTAGAAAAAGTTTCATAGCTCATTACATGATGCTGCTATTAATTAATGATACTCTATTTAAATTGTGTATGTTTGTTGATTACTTGCATACCTCTGTTTACTATGTTTTTTGTGTAATGTTGGAATTTTTCCTGAAGCTTTTCTACACAGGCCATCCCCTGTAAAGGGATGACTTTCTGTGCAGTCAGACTATCCTGGTAAAATGCAATAAATAAAAAAATAAGAAAATTATATGTAATTAATATGAAGTCCCAGGAACTTATCCACATCTGTGCATTTATCATAAACAAATGAATTAGGTATTCAAAATAACCACTCAGTAATCAACCTTGTCATCATGTCACGATCATCAATGACTCTTGCCAAAGCATCTTTCCATAATTAAAGAAAAATTATATTCTTGGTAGTCCTGTCTACACTGCAAACAACAAGTCCATGTTCACATCTCAGTACACTAGTTAAATCTGCATTGACAGAGTTTTTGTCTCTTCCAAAAAATCTAACTCTTAACTTCTAGTCCAATTTAAAATTTTAAAGTTATAAATTCTACTCAACGGTCTGAATCTTGAAAAATGTTTAAGAGTACCAGGATATAACATTTTAAAAATAAGTTTATTTTGTGTCTTTCTTTCATAATATCAAAGAAATC
The DNA here is from genome assembly GCF_019279795.1 of Protopterus annectens. Taxonomy (NCBI): domain Eukaryota; kingdom Metazoa; phylum Chordata; order Ceratodontiformes; family Protopteridae; genus Protopterus; species Protopterus annectens. The sequence goes on along the minus strand of NC_056728.1, from coordinate 765,669,611 downwards.
AAGCTCATTGATGAATCATTTGCTTTAAAAGATCATGATCAAACAAGGCCCTTCTTCCATCTGCCAAGCGTATTTAATCTGGTATCTAAAGCTGAAACAATGGCCCCTCTTTCAAATGCTAGTTTTCAAACTGGACCAGAATAACTATATATCACGCACTAGCCATGCCCACTTCCAATGATGGAAATCATAAAGCTTTTTCAATTTCATTACTTTTCATTGGAAAATAAATCCAGGCAACACATATCCCTTTCATGTATTTGACACAGTTCAAAATGTCTTCATGTATTTGATTTGATTTGAATGTTCTTCTCATTTCTGGACAGCGATCACTTGTACATTGTTTCTTGACTCTTATCTTCTAATTCAACCAACTCATGTCCAGTTGGAAATCCAGAAACAGTTCCATCTTTCTTTCTTTCTTTCTTTCTTTCTTTCTTTCTTTCTTTTTAAAGGTAATATGATATTTGCTTCTGCACAATCTTTTTCAATATCTCCCCCTTTATCATGAGTCAGTCTCCACAGGTGACCATTCAGTTTAACTGTGACTATTTGAAGCTCCAACCAAGTAACACAAAACTGGTTCCAACATAACATCAAAGGCATCTTTGTGTGTGCTTTTGTCAACTTGGCTTTTAGCAGACACCATCACAGTCTTGCTGTGTACTAGTATTTCAGAAATCACAAGCATTTCAGTGCCTCTTTATGAATTTCCAACTTTTGCAAAAAAAAAAAAAAAAAAAAAAAAAAAACAAAGGTAAAAGTACATATAACAAAATTGTTACTAATCTATTTTATAAACATTCATGGATATAAGTTATACAATATTAAAAAAAAATCGACAATATTGATAGGAATGGCTGGGGAATACTGATTTCTTACAGAAGCACCATGAACTCTTAAGAATTTATACTACTTTAATGGAAGTTAATGACTAACTTTTTTCTTAATTGTAAGGGGAGGCATATTCAAAAATTGTGGAATATGTTATAAAATAGACTTGTAACTTTAATCTATTATTGATATACATTTCACTATTAGATTGTCAGATGTAGAACTAACTGTCTCATTGGTACAAACAAAACCAGATCAAACATTCCCAGGCAGACATCATCTCTAAGAAACCACTAAGAAACAGAATATAATGACAATTTCTAAAGCATTTCTGAGTGGTTCAAGTTTTCCAATCCTATGATTGTTTTTTATAACTAAGGAATTGTTGAACCATTTAAAGTTGTTTTCAGTGGCTTATTTGAAGTCAATTGCCTACAGCACTGTATTCAACAACATATTGTTACAGTGAGTTAGAAAGTCATACAATGTATTCCCTGTAGTGACTAGACATGCCCTATAGAATTAAACAGACTTCAGAATATGTTTTTCTTACTTTGACAGATAGGCACTTGTCAGTTTAAATTTTTGTCCAGTACTGACCCTATACCTTTAATGGTGATGACTTTTCACAGTTTGATAATTTTGTCTGTAATCATAATTTATATAATTATTGACAAATCTACAGATGACATGATTATTTTCATTATAGATATGTGTATCACTAGAGTATCAGGACTTGTGTAAACCATCTTTGTCAGCCACAGCATGTTTTAAAACCATCAGCATATTTCATTTTCCAGAGTCCATTTCAAACGTTTTGTATTTGGAAAGAATAGTCCACAAAGAAAAGTTCCAGTACAGACCCTGGTATGATACCACCTGTAATCTTCCTTAATATAGGCAGGAAACCCACTTGCCCAGAATTGCTGTGCCTGTTGCTTAACAAGAGTTTTCCACATTGAACTATGTGTGGATTGAAATTTAATGCTTTTAAGTGATTTTTCATATCCTTTAAGTTCAACTGTGTTGAATGCTTTCACATGGTCAGAATCAGTAGCACTCAGTCTCAATCCTTTATCAAGTGCTGATGTCACATTTCCAAAGAGTGCCACAATATACACAATGCAAGATCTCCTCATGATAAACATGCACCATTAGGTTTACTGTGTGTTGAATAGGCCCCAGTATGGCTGCCCCCAAGATTTTACATAGAACACTGTTTAGACTGATAAGTGTAAAATTGTATAGATGTCTGGTGTGCCCCTTTTAAGAAATTATATGATAAACTGGTAGAGCTTTAGTTTGATTTGTCATAGACTACAGAAAACCATCACATATGTCTTCTTGTCCCATGGGACTAGAGTTTTTAATTTTATTTGTAGCAGCAGTTACTTTATCTGTAGTTATATAAGGGGGGGGTTATATCATTATGACAAATCTCTGCGTATTGGGAAATTAACAAAAATATTTTTTAAGCAAATAATTTCACTACTTCCTGTGCTGAGTGATTGCATTATTATTTACTGTTAAATAGTTCATAATTTTCTGTTTCAGTTATCCAGAATTTAAAGAATATTGTTTTGCTAAGTTCTTGAATTAATCTAGAATACTTGATAAGGCAAGTAAATCATGATTGCACTATATTTGATCTCAGCTTGCTTTTCATTCTAGTACAATGTCTGAAAGATAAGAATCATGTGTGTGTGTGTGTGTGTGTGTGTGTGTGTGTGTGTGTGTGTGTGTGTGTGTGTGTGTGTGTGTATGTGTGTGTGTGTATGCGCATGTGTGCATGTGTATAGTATATCTTAATAATTCTGCAATGTTGAACAAAGTTTTTTTTTATTAAAGTTGTATGTATGTATATATATATATATATATATATATATATATATATATATATATATATATATATATATATGTTTTACAGGTATGAGATCAAAAGATGAGGATCAGTGGACACCTGCTAAGAATCAAGCTCGTACACGAGAGTAAAAGTCAATCCTTTATTCCACGATAAAACAGTTTAGCGCTTTCAACTGGTGAACCCAGTCTTCTTCAGAACAATTAAAAAATACTCACATACAAATATTTATAGTCAAAGTGAGTCAATCAATTAGAAAAGTCCACCAAAACTTTTAAAGGTATACTTTTTGCTTTATGACTGATTCTGAGTCAATAAAGAGAATACAAATATAAATGTATAAAAAACTATATATCTATTTAAAAACATAACATAAAAAGTTTTATATATGAATATCCAAATATATATGTAAAACATGTGTAAACATCTGTGCAATCTAAAAAATACAACCCAATGAGCATATGAAAACTTTAGTTTCCTAAATAGATGGGCTGAAAAGGATACATCTAAGCCAAACAGTAAATATAAAAACTTAGTTATCTAAATACACGAGCTAAGAGCATATGTCTAGGCCAACTAAAAGTACAATATAGGGCTAACCTATTAATAGGTTGTATGAACAAAGAATCTAGGCCTATTGAGAAAGTATCAAAAATGGTTTGATGCTTATGAATTCATTCAGTCCAGGTGCTCTAGTAGCATCTAAGACTATCTGCCACCTACTCTCCAAGGCAGCCAACTGCATCTTCCAATTTCCTCCAAATAAAGTGCTCTTCACTTGATCTATAATGGCAAAACGAAATTGGTGCTCTCCCCCATGGTCACTTATATGTCTATATAGAGCATTTTTGGAATCTTTTTTCTGAATACGGTATAAGTGTTCATAAATACGTTTTTTTAGATGTCTTTCTGTTTTGCCAGTATAGTACGCAGGGCAGGATGTGCAAGATGCTAAATAGATCATCAGATTACTAATTTAGCAACCAAAAATGAACATAATTCTAATTTACCACCTTTAAGCGATGTCACCCGTGAAAATATGCTATTAACATCAAAAAATGGTGAAGGGGAGGTGGCATCTATTATTCCGACAGCGTACAACTCTTGTGAACGTGCACGCTCACAGAAGAATCTGCCTACGCCAGAACGAGGGTTCCCAGAAGTCCTCCGGGAGACCGAAGACGTAGCCCATACATCCAACGGCGCATTAGATCTTCCTGATGCTTGTGATGATTTACTTAAAGAACACTGCCGTCTTACCATCCAGGATGATGAGCGTTTGTTTCACGACCCGTTTGGACTTTCACCGGCTCAGGACTTCACATTTGATTTCAGTATCGTACGGGCTAGACGAGAGGCTGAACGTACCGGCGCTAGGCCGAAGACTACATATCCGAGTAAGCAACACGGAAATAACCAGCAGAAGTTAGATAATGGCCACAAAGGTACTGTTCAATATAACATTTCCAGCCCTAATAAGGGTTTTAGAACTTTCTCTCGTCATGGCAGTGTCGAGTTGAATAGGTACAATTTTAATAAGTTACAAAAATCTGCTAATGAAAGAGAACTTATGGAGCATTTTTTGAATGATAAACAGGATACATATGATTTTGCTATGAAAGGACATCATGATAACAACATCAATAAAGAATATGTATACACTTCATTAAAAGAAATGATTTTTGATTTTGGTAAAAGATTAACTTCTTACAAAAACACTAAAATTGATATCAGTTATTTAAATAATTGTTTGAAAATTAATGTTGTGCCCAAGGGCTTAAGGTTTTTTAAATTGCCATTGGGCATTTCATACAAACAAGATGTGATGAATGAATTTAATGGGTTGTTTGACAACTTTGGATGTGCTTATATGCAACTTTTGCTTAAATACCAACATGAGAAATTGTATTTACTAGCTGATGAACTGGAAAGTATGTATGAGGTCATTACTAGTAATGCTGATTTTGACACTTGGAAAGATTTGTTTAAGAAACAATTCTTTCTAGCAGATAGCAAAGCACACAGTATTTATGATAGAAAAAGTAGGAAGTTGACCAGAGACATTGAGCTATATAGTGCCAATAGGGCATATATTTGGCCTAAGGAAAAAGTTAAAGAGCAAGGTCCAAACACAAACTCCACTAGGTCTACTTATAGGGGTTTCAGTAAAGAAGGAAATTTTCAGGGGGACAAATTACTACCCACAAGGAACCCCAACAGACAGTGGAGCAAGTACAGGAAATAACATATGAGGCCCACACTAGAGTCAGTGATAATACAGGGGATAGGTTACATAGGTTGGACCACCCCACATTGAATCCTTTGACTGTTGAGTACTCTGACAATATCGAAAATACGCAGGGCCTTGAACTGCATACACAGATACATTCATGTACTCTTACCAGTCATGAAGGCTTCAATGTTTATAATTACACTGACGTGGAGGTTGATGAACAATTTATAAGGATTATGAGTAAAGGTATGAAGTTTATACCTACAGTCCGTAGTGACTTATTTGATAACATCAAACAAGTAAAGTTATACTGTCGCAAATTAAATTTAGCTATTCTGTATGACAACAAAGAGGACAACCTGGGTAGGAAAAGGAACAACCATCTGAGCAGTAAAAGCTCTTATGTTCCAATTTCCAATCCCAGCATATCCAGTTTTGAGAAACTGGTGTGTAAGGATATTTATAGGTTACATAGGAATCTGAGAAACAAACATAACACATATTATGATATTCAGAACAACCTGTCACATTCAGAAAGAGAATGTTTAAATAAAGTGATACAAAACAAGGAGGTTCGAATTATGAAACCTGACAAGGGTGGAGGGATAGTCTTATTTCATACTGATGTGTATAATTCTAGTATTTATGATATTTTGCACCAGACAGATAATTATGAAAGTATTTCCATTAATCAGATTAACATTGGCCATAGACGTATAGATTTGGCCATTGAGGAATACTTAATAGATAATAGGATTACCAATGAGACATATATGTTTTTGAAAAATGACTACCCGATTTTGGCCAAAATTGTTGGGATTCCTAAGATACATAAATCTATACAAAAACCTCCGTTTAGACCCATAATTTCTGGGTCTAAGTCAAAAACATTCAAGGTTGGTAGATGGATAGACAACCAGCTTAAGCACATCTATGGGGCTATTCCACACATTATAAAAGATTCTTGGAGTTTTTTGGGGAAGTTAACTAAAGACAACTGGAACATCGATCTCACCCTTTTAACCATAGATGTAGCGGATTTATTTTCATGTATACCTAAAGACGTTGGCCTAGAATATTTCTCAAACAGCCTGAGGAAATATTCTGGATTAAGCTGGGACAAAGTCTCTTTATTATGTGATATGATGGGATTGGTCCTGGATCACAATTACATTGTCTTCCAAGGAGAGTTCTTCAGACAAATCAAGGGGGTTGCTATGGGAGCATCTTGTGCTCCCATCTTTGCTAACCTCGTGATGTTCGAATGGGAGGATGAAGTTCTATTCAAAAGCAATTTCTTTGCTGACATAAAATTCTACGCAAGATATTTGGATGATATATTTATTTTATGGCAGACATCTTCCGAGAGGTTGCATGAATTTATGTCATACCTCAATAGCTCTTCTCAATTCTTGAAATTTACTTATAACAGCAGTACAGCAAGTATTCCTTACTTGGACGTCCTGGTTGGACTGGATCAAAATGGCTTCTCTTCTAAGATTTATCAGAAGCCAACCTTTTCTAATGATTATTTACATTTTTCCAGTAACCATCCACCACACGTTTTTAAAAATATAGTCAAGGGCCAGTGTATAAGAGCGGCCAGGATGTCCTCTACTGAATCTGTTATGAGGTTAGAACTTGATGTCATTAAAAATCTATTTCTTAACCGTGGATACCCAGAAAGCATGTTAAAAGATGTTACATGCTATGTACAGAAGGAATGGGGAAAAAAATACCCACCATTACTGGGTAAATATGTAGTAAGTATGAGAGCAGAAGGAGATGAACAAAAATTGTTTGGTCGGGCTTGTATTTTAACATACACACCACACACTAACATTATTCAGGACATCCTGAGCCAACATTGGGATATTATTATAGCTTCTAATTTGGATCAAATTGTGGGACGTATACCCAAATATGTATATAAGACAGGAATTAATTTAAAAAGAATTTTGGAGAAAGGTAGCAACAACATTGACAAAGCAGACAAATACAATGGTACTAGAAAATGTGGAAGATGTAAACAATGCAGCTCTATCAATGAGGATAGATATATTCGACTTGAAGATATAAATCATGCCTGCATTAAGACTAGAACAGGGAACTGTAACACTAGCCAGGTGATCTATTTAGCATCTTGCACATCCTGCCCTGCGTACTATATTGGCAAAACAGAAAGACATCTAAAAAAACGTATTTATGAACACTTATACCGTATTCAGAAAAAAGATTCCAAAAATGCTCTATATAGACATATAAGTGACCATGGGGGAGAGCACTAATTTCGTTTTGCCATTATAGATCAAGTGAAGAGCACTTTATTTGGAGGGAATTGGAAGATGCAGTTGGCTGCCTTGGAGAGTAGGTGGCAGATAGTCTTAGATGCTACTAGAGCACCTGGACTGAATGAATTCATAAGCATCAAACCATTTTTGATACTTTCTCAATAGGCCTAGATTCTTTGTTCATACAACCTATTAATAGGTTAGCCCTATATTATACTTTTAGTTGGCCTAGACATATGCTCTTAGCTCATGTATTTAGATAACTAAGTTTTTATATTTACTGTTTGGCTTAGATGTATCCTTTTCAGCCCATCTATTTAGGAAACTAAAGTTTTCATATGCTCATTGGGTTATATTTTTTAGATTGCACAGATGTTTACACATGTTTTACATATATATTTGGATATTCATATATAAAACTTTTTATGTTATGTTTTTAAATAGATATATAGTTTTTTATACATTTATATTTGTATTCTCTTTATTGACTCAGAATCAGTCATAAAGCAAAAAGTATACCTTTAAAAGTTTTGGCGGACTTTTCTAATTGATTGACTCACTTTGACTATAAATATTTGTATGTGAGTATTTTTTAATTGTTCTGAAGAAGACTGGGTTCACCAGTTGAAAGCGCTAAACTGTTTTATCGTGGAATAAAGGATTGACTTTTACTCTCGTGTACGAGCTTGATTCTTAGCAGGTGTCCACTGATCCGCATCTTTTGATCTCATTCCTGGTTGGTTGCAGTCTATTTTTTTCTTGTTTTACAGATATGTTAACTTAATAATACTGTATAACTCAATGACTCATTGATAGAATCATGATCAAATTTATGTCATTAAGGACAATACCTTAGGCATTTTTCACAAGTATATCATTTATTGCACTACATTTCCCAATGGCAAATTCTAGGAAGTAAAGTTTGATCTGATGTTGTTAATCTTCATTCATTCCTTTCTGATGGGTGTCAGTTCCATCCTCTGAACCAAATTGGACGTATAACAAGCTCATTCCAGCCAAAAAACTCTTCATCTTAGCTTTCACTCATAGTGCCCCTTTCCCTGTTATCTCAGGTCTCGTTTGCCGCATAGATATCAAGATGTGTCAAGCCAGCTGTCAAGTGCTATAAAATGTATCATTCTTAAAATGTTTTCCACTTTTTTTCTCTTTATTACTTCTGTAATTTCCTTCTCTCATTAGTCGCTAAATTTTTATCCATATTGAGTGCTTTTTTCTAGCTTTCCTTACCAACATGATAATCTCAGTACCATCGTTGGTAGAGGCCTTCCCTCTCCCTACCTTCTTCCCCTTATCTCTTGAGGTAGTCTAAATACCATTGTTGGTATTCTTTCCTTTCTTCCTTTCTTCCCTTTAAAAAAAAAAAAAAAAAGACCTCTTCTATTTTATTTTCCTAATCTATCAATATATAGAGTTTGTTTGTCTTTCGGCTTTTCCCGGTTAGGGGTCACCACAGCGGAACTCCGGTCCGCTAATGATTGGCAGTTGGTTTTTATGGTGTCGAGTTGCCAGCCCGATGCCCAACCTTCAACGAAGGCATGCCCATTCAACGCATGTCTTTCAAATGCCCACTCGACCGCAGGGAGGACATGCAGACTCCACACAGAAGGCACTCCCAACCCAAGCCGAGAATCGAATGGGAGAACCTCTTGCTGTGAGGTAACAATGCCACCGCTGCACCACCGCAAAACTGCAATATATATAGAGTTTCAATTTTGTGTATTTCTGGTTGATGGTAACATTTCTGCTGTAAGTTGTTCCCGCCATGTCTGAAAAGAAGGTGACAACAGGTTTCAAACATTGTGACCAATGCGGTTACAAAATGCCTAATTTGGACACTCATCTATCATGTGTCTACTGTCTGGGTATTCTGCACCTCTCTACCCAACCACCATGTGAAATTTGCAAAGGGTTCAGTTCTTGTACCCAAAATGAGAGGAAAAATAAGCTGATACTAAAAGGCCTTTTAAAAACTACTTATTCAGAGGCTATTTCTGGGTCAGGGGACTCAACCCCTCCAAAGAAAGAACACAAAAGAAGAAGTCTTCTGAGCCAAAACCAAAAATCCCTAAATTGGCACCAACGACTTCTGCACTGGGGGCCTCAACTGCCCTCCACGGTACCTTCCTCAGTTCCAAGACATCGATTATCCACTTCAGTACCAGACACTGTCTCTGGCACCAGCCATGGTACCGATAATGTCCACTGTACCAACCATGTCTTCATCTACCATTTCAGTCCCATCCTATTTGGCACCAATAACGCTACACCCAACACTGGTCACTTCCCCCCTCCCTGTACAGCTTATTAGTCCTGAGACCATGGTGCCGATAGAAGAAACTGTTCCTCAGATGTGATACTCCTCTATGGCAGATCCATTCTTTGGGCAACAATATAGCCCTTTCTTGGAATGACCTGTTACTCCATTGGTGATATCAACCCACTCCTCCAGGACCCTCTCGGACTTGGACATGGTGTGACTTGTAGATCCGCTACCGACAACCAGAGGGATTTCACCACCTTCCAAAACTCCCCTCCCAACCAGAGTTGGACGTTTTTCTCCATGGACTCCTGCATATTCTATTCCTTTGACCTCCTTGCAGGTATCGAGGCACCCGACACTGATGCCTACTTTAGTTCCCACTTCTTCAGTTCCACTGGTGGACCCCACCATGGCTCTGGAGCTGACCCTTTGGTCATTGACTCCTTCAGAGCCAACCCATCCTGGTGATTGTGACTGGGCTGCCGGCACCATGCCCCTTAGTATGGTGCCAATTTTTTCTATGGTACCATCTACTATGGTTCTGGGAGTCTTGGCAGCACCAAGTCTTCTTGGGGCTCCTTCCTTAAGAGTGGGTTCAACAGAATGGGGTGTGACCCCAGTTCCAATTTTGTCCTTCTCAGTTTCAGGCTCCCATCCCTCTTCAGGCAGGCCAGCTTTCCAAGTGATGGAGAGGGCCCTTGCCTCTGTAGGCAAACCATTGGCATTGGAGTACCAGAAATCATCCCTCTGACCCACAGCTGACACAGTCCACCACATTGGGACACTGAGCACAAGAGCCTCAAGATATCGTACTGCAGGGCACCCTCTCTTCAGAGTTCTCTTCAGCAGCCCCCGCTGAAGAGGTACCAAGTAAGAGATCATGCAAGAGGAAGCATGTGGACTCCCCCAAAGAGTCCCTCACTGAAGATATGGACTACAATGAAGGAGAGGGGTCCCCACAGTTGCCCCTGAGGATGTGTCTTTCAGAGTCCTACTGGAAATCGTAAAGCAGCAGAGAGGCTGGAATCCCACCAACCCCAACTCTGAGGAGTCCATATTCTTGCAGGCTTTTCATACTCAACCCTCTACTTCTTGGGTGACCCCCACCTGCAGACAAACTAGTCCAACTCATGGTGCAGCATACATGGAAGAATCCTGATACTGTTGAACCAATCCCTTGGAGACCATATAAAATTCTGTCCCTGCTTGAAGAAAGTCCACACTGGTCCAAAGGTCTACCGGTAGATGTTATGGTGGTGGCAGCAGCCACTAAGAAAAAGCTCGCTGAGGAGAGCCATACTGTCCACCCCCCAAACAGGGATTCTCAGGTGATGTACAGGTTAGGGAAGTGAGTGTTTGCCTCATTGACCCTTGCCATTTGGTCCTTGAATTACTTGGCACACTTTACCAGGCTCCAGAGAGACCTAATCCCAGAACTCTCCAGAACCTTAAGAGGATTAGTTTCAGACAAGGTACATGACAAAGTTGCCTTGCAGCTTGTGACCCTGGAATCTATATCCAATTCGTCCATGCAGTTAATCTCTCACACTACTGAAGGGACGGGTAGAGCTGTGGGTTCAGGCATTGTCATGAGACGTCACTCCTTGATGCACTTTTGTGACTTTGTGGACCCTTTTAAGTTTTCTTTCTTAACACTTCAGTGGAAGCTTCTTCCCTCTTTGGCCCAAAAGTGAAAGACACATTAGCCAGGTGTGAAAAGGACGGCAAGACCCTATCTGCAGTGGGCGTACATTTTTCCACCCCCCCCCCCAATGATCCTACTCTAGGAATCAAAGGAGTGGAAAGATGTGGCACAAAAAATCCCAGGGTTCTTTCCATGACACACATGGCAAGTTTACCCTCAGGGGCAGAGGGGGTAACTCATTGGGAAGATGCCCCTACAGAGGCAGAGGGGTCCATGTAACCAGGGGTCCAAAGATTCTTTCTCGGGACAGCCCTACCAGTGCTCCTGAAGAGTAGCCCGATTGCTTTCCTCTGGAAGCAGTCAGGGGACATTTCTCTCTGCACCATCCTGCCTGGCAAACAACAACCACAGATTTTTGGGTGCAGAGTATAATAGCCAGGGGTTATCACATACTCTTCAATATTTGCCCATAGCCATTAAGATACATTCCTGATGTTCCACCCAGTCAAAGGGAAGCAGCAGTTCAAGAAATACGAAAGCTATTTCAAAAAAGAGTCTTCCAAGCAGTCCACCAGATCAAATAGGATCCGGATTTTACTCAAGGTTCTTTTTAGTGCCAAAAAAGACAGGGGACTGGAGACTGATCTTAAATCTCAGCATTCTGAACAAGTTTGTCAACCAAACAAAATCCTAGATGGTAATGGTTCAGTCTATCCTACCCTTCCTGGAGAAAGATGATTGGGTGTGCTCAATAGATCTTCAAGATGTGTATTACCACATAAAAATGGACAAATGCTCCAGAAGATTTCTCCACTTCTGGCTGGGAGCCAATCATTACCAATTCCAGACGCTGCCCTTTGGACTCTCTATGGCCCCCAGAGTGTTCACCAAATGCATGGCAGTGGTAACAGCTCACTTGAGACTGCAAGGATTCTGAGTGTTTCCATACTTAGATGATTGGTCCTTACCGCCCCCACCAAGGGTCTACTGGTTACAGCCTTAAATTACACTGTAAAACTAGTGAAATCCCTAGGAATCTCAATAAACAGGGAGAAATGCAAGTTGATTCCTTCTCAAATCTGGTTCCAACTCCGGGTGATACTCTTTTTATTTTATTTATTTTATTTATTTATTTAATTTATTTTACATTTGTTAACCGGGCTAGTCTAACTAGATATATTTCCATTTTCAGTAGAGGCCCGGGGAGAAAAGCTCCAATAGTAGCAAATAGAAATTAAAATGAATGTTGTTACATAGTAAATGAAAGGATTACAATAATAAATACAACAAGTAATAATAAAACAGAATAGGTATTTACACTAGAAAAAGTGACAATAAGTATAGGATAAATTATTATACAGTATGATTCATCAGGAATTTCAGTACATCAAACAGGATAGACTACACACAGTATGTTGATTTGAGTTCACCAGTTACAGTCCTGCTTCCAAGGAGTAAGCATTAAAGTTTTGGTAAATTTAGTGGGAAGAGGAAATATCAATAGTGAAAGCAGAAGATTAGTCAGGGTTGCTGCAGGGGCATAACCAGTGTGTTTTGAGGTGTCTTTTGAGGTTTTGTTTAAAGAGAGGCAAGGAAGAAAGTAAAGCTAGTTCATTGGGCAGTAGGTTCCAGTTTTTTTTCCACTGTGTTAAAAAAAAGTGAATTTCCAGCCAAGTTGTTAGACTTGCTTATGCTAGCAAGAAGTTTGCTAGAAGAGCGTAGGGAATTTAGATTTTTGTAGGGGATTATGAGATTGGAGAGTATAGGAGTGCTGTTAGGTTGGTAAAATATCTTGCGGGCAACTGTGAGTTGGGAGACTATCAGATGGTTTTGAATTTCAAGCCAGCCTAGCTGCATTAGATTCAGACAGTGGTGAGTTCTAAAGGGATTGCCAGTTGCAAATCTGGTGATGTTATTATAGGAATTTGTTAGTTTGATAAGATTATTTTTCTTTAGGTTAGTATATATGGGTGAGGTGTACAGAAGAGTTGAGATTAAATGGGAGTGAGCAATCTTGGTTCTGGCTATTGGAGTTAGAAAAGGTTTGATTCTATATAAGGAGCCTATTTTTCTGTTGACAGTTTTTATGGTGTTATTTATATGGCTATCAAAATTAAGGTTATTGTCAATAGTAATTCTGTTAGAAAAATATGTATTAGTAATATGCATGCTTAGTGCATGCGAGGTTTAAAAGGGTTAATACATTTATTCTGTTCACACTGCATGAATCTGCACAGCTACTAGAGACATTCCAATCCTGCTTATGTCATGAAGATATGCGCAGCTATGATCTGCTTATGCCATGGAAATTAACAAGAAGCATTTAACTTCTGCTAATGTCATGAAAATAACAAGAAGTGTTTTCTACTAGTGTCATGAGACTTAGCAAAGAGTTATTGATTTTCTGCTTATGCCATGAGAAAGTACACAGCTGCTGAAGCTATTGATAATGAAAACAAAGGCTGCTTGAAAGTATAAACCGTAGTCAGCATTACTTGTACCTAAGCTAGAAATATACCTTGAATCTAGGTAAAATGTAACACATATATATTAGAACTGCACAACTGAAGAATAGAAAGATTGTAGTGGGCTAAAAATAAGCCCCAAGGCCAGGTTGTTTTTCTCAAATGTTTTTGTAAATCAACAATAATCCAGTCATGTCAGCAGGAAATCTAAGTAACATTTTCTATGTAACACATAGTGAGTTTTAAATCTGAACATGTCAGCAGGAAATCTAAGTAACATTTTCTGTAGAGTAATACAGAAAGCTGTGTCTAACTACGTCAACAATAGAATAGTAACATTTCATAGAAATGTATAAAAGTAGCATACTGCTCACTAATAAATCAGACAAATCCTGTATCTGCATGTTTTGTCTCCTTGCTGCAAGTAATAAAGTGTGCCATACTTGAACCTTACGTGAATTGGTCTTTGAAGTTTTTTCCTTTGACAGATTGGTCCTTTGGACCGGAACCCCCTCTTCGCCTTGGATCAGACGGGCCAGGTGGTTGAAACTGTACGGGGAAGAAACTAAATCGGTTCTTCTTATTTGAAAAGCCCTCCGACTGAATTGTCGTACAAAAGAGGCCAGCCACTTTCTGATCTGCGACTGAAGGACAGGTCTCCGAATTGGTGATCAATCACGTGGGCTCAGCTAAGGTGAATCTACTTTTTTCTGTTTTCTGTTTTAGATCAGGGACTAGATTTGTATCGTTTTTGTCAGGACTGTATTTTACAAGTCAGGGACAGAAAAGATTACTGTCTTGTCATAGATCAGGAGAAACAGATTAAGTAGGCAGTCATTCTGAAGAGACTATAACAAAATCTGTGGTACCACTTTAAAAATAAGAGAAGTTATGTAACGATCAAAAGGGTAGAACAAAATGGGTAATAATTGCACAAAAATACCCCAAAATCCGCCGTTAACAGAAGACGCAAAATACATGCAGTCGCAGCGTGCCAACAATATTAAATATTATTCAAAATGGGTTAATAAATATGAATTTGACGGAAAATCAAACTTGTCAAACAGCTCAAAACCGATTGCAAAGGTCGGGTAAAAAAGCAACGCAGATTAGAAATTCCTCAGGCACACAGGTGGATTGAGGAAGTAAACCATAGGGAACAAAAGAACAACAATTCAAAAACAATGTTTTTAGATAAGGAGGACAATAACTTAGTAATAGCATCGGCCCCTCCGCCTCCCTTACCAGAATATGAAGCAAGTGAACAGGTTAGTCCACCCCCACGATATCCTGTTGTCACTGAAAATAGAGACATTGTAAAAATAAAACCATTTATTAGAGATCCCATCGGGACCAGGTCTCGAACAAGGGCAGGTAACTCAAATGAAGGCATTGAATTATATCAAATGGTTAAGAATTCACGCTCTATGAGTGAAGAAGAAATATGCCCACTCATAAAAGTACCCAATCCTCAGGCAGGACAGGACAATCAGGACCCAAATATTTTAGTGTATAGACCCTGGACTCTGGAAGATATCCGGAAAGCCACTGAGGGAATTCCCCATCCAAAAGTTAATTTTAGAAAATTCTCAGAAGATTTACGAGGAATGAGGCTGAGTTATAACTTAAATGGAGAAGAGGTAGAAAAAGTAGTTAGACAAATTGTGGGGCCAGATTGGCACATGATTAGTGGCAACTGGAATCCCCGTGATGCTGCACAAAGACCCCTCCCACATAGCAGCGCAGAATTAGACAACAGAGTAAAAGGTCTTACAGACCGCATCTCTGAAAAATGGAAGCCTAGGGCAGACTGGACTTGCATTAATCAATGCATCCAACAAGAAGGTGAAACTATTGACCGGTATTATGCCAGACTATTAGAATGTTTTAATAACCACTGTGGAATGCAGGCTCCTGAAGATCAAACACAAGATTCCCCATATGAACAGCAGTTAAATAATGCATTTTTAAAAGGCAGTATTGCACCCATAAGCAGTTTTATTACAAAACACATGGTAGACCATCGTACAAGCAGATTACAGTCATTACTTGAATATGCTAGGCATGCCGAAAGGCATTTTAATAACAAAAAGAAAAAGAAAGCTCAAGTACTTTCTGTAGAAGATGGAGCAGACGGTTATGTAGTACAGTCCAGGAAAAAGGGCAAGAAAAATGCACAGGGAAACAAACAATCTGATCAACGATCAGAGGACTTTGAAAGGCAAAAGAAATGTGTGAATGTTTCAAATGCGGTAAAAAGGGACACTTGGCAAAGGATTGCAGGAAAAATAAGAAGGCAACCACGGAAGACAAGGAGGGTGAGGACTGACTATATGGTCAGGAGTCACTAGAAGGGGATAGCGAAGAAAGGACAAATGAGAATGTGATAGAATGAGTAGAGGATGTAACAGAAGAAATAGAGGAAGTGCAAGAAGTTAGTGACAGTAAAGAAAATGAAATATTAGACCTATCTTTATTGAGCTTGGAGCTCTATTTAGCAGACATGAAACCAGATGTTACACTCTTGGTAGAAGGGAGGGAAGTCAAATTCTTGTTTGACTCAGGGGCATCACAAACCCTGATACATCCCTCCAAACCGCCAGAAAACACAGAGTCACTTGATTACATATTGGTAAAGGCAGCTAATGGACAGCTGTATCGGGAGCCCCTCTCCCGTAATATTGCAATAACTGATCCAGTTTCAGGATTGACTCAGAAAAGCAAAATTGTTGTTTCTGCAAAATGCCCAGTAAACCTCTTGGGCAGAGACCTCATGCAGCTATTTGGTATAGCAGTAGTCCCAACCATGCAGGGTATGGAAGCACAGCGACAAATTGATACCTTTGCAGTGCAATTGGAGGGTGAAATGTTTTATTGGTACAGCCAGGACTTGGTTATGACTGGTCCAGGGACTGTGACCAAAGAATTAATGAATGTAGCCATCAGCAAGTTCCCCTCCCTTGACATTGATAAGCAACACTTGTTGCACTGTACCCTGTATTATTGTAACACACCAGGACCTGATAAGGAATATGAGCAAGAATTGTTTAAAAATCATGCAAACAGATTGATATTACGTAATCTGTACTGGGACACAGAAGGGAATAGTGTAGCCAGCTGTTCATTGCCCCAGGAGTTCTTTACACTTTATAAATCTAATCGATTACCACATGTTAGCTTAACCAAGAACAAAAACATAGAATGGGCAGACTTAGGAGAAAAAGTCACGAGATGGGAGAAACAGACAGAATTAGAACTGTCAGAACAAGGAATACAAATGCAGAAGCTGAACTGGATAACTCAGACCCACCCAGCTGTACACTTGCAGTCTAGCAAGGACAGCTGATTAGCACTCCTATTAAAGGAGGAAGAGAATGCCTTACAGAATATACCAGAGACTCTCTGGTCAACAGGGAAATCAGATGTAGGACTCATTCGTACAGCGGGACCAGTTACTATAATGACAAAGCCAGCATTTAGACCACAAAGAAGACAGTATCCCTTAAGAAAAGATGCAGAGGTAGGAATCAAACCTATTATAGCAGCCTTACTTGAAGGAGGGATACTAGTAGAATCTCCCGATTCACCATGTAACACACCCTTATTTCCAGTTAAAAAGCAAATGGAGAATGGCGTATGGTCTAAGATTTACAAGCTGTAAATGATGCAGTAATACCAAGGGCACCTACAGTGCCAGACCCACACACCCTGTTGAATGATTTAAAACCTCAACAGAAGTATTTTTCTGTGGTAGACATTAGCAATGCGTTCTTTTCGATACTGATACAACCTGACAGCCAGTATTGGTTTGCATTCACATTTCAGGGGAAAAGGTATACATATATGCGACTACCACAGGGGTATTGTGAAAGTCCAACAATATTCTCACAAGAAATGGCAAGCAACTTGGCAGGATTTACCCCACCAAGAGGCAGTCAGATTTTACTTTATGTTGATGACATCTTGCTGGCAGCCCCCACCCAGCAAGATTGTAGAGAAGATACCATAGCGCTATTACGATTTTTAGCCGCTGAAGGACATAAGGTAAACAAAAATAAACTGCAGCTTTGGAAAAAACAAGTCAAATACCTAGTATATGTAAAATCCAAAGAAGGTAGAACACTAGATGAGGACAGAAAAGTAGCAATTTTGCAAGCACCAAAACCCACTACCAAGAAGGAAATGATGTCCTTCCTGGGTACAACTAATTTTTGCCGGAGCTGGATTCCAAACTATGCCTTGGAATCTGCACCTCTAACTGACCTGATATATAAAAAGCCTATGGCAGCACAGGATTTGTTACAATGGACACCAGACGCAGAATCTGCTTTCTGCAACAGTTAATAGCATCCTCATTAGTTCTGGGATTACCAAACTACCATAAACATTTTTCCAAACTGTAGATTGTAAGCAAGGTTATATGACATCAGTGTTAACACAACAACATGGGGACAAGCAATGCCCCATTGCTTACTATTCATCACAACTAGACCCAGTGGCATGGTCCTTACCCCACTGTGTACAAGCAGTAGTTGCAGCTCCAATGGCAGTACAGGCTTCAGCCTCAGTAGTTTTATTCCACCTTCTCACTTTGAGAGTGCCTCATGCAGTCGCGATTATTTTACTGCAAGAGAAGGTAGCATATCTTTCCCCTGCTAGGCATCTTTTCTGTATGACTATATTGTTGAGCCAACCTCATGACAATTGAAAGATGCATGACTATGAACCCTTCTACCTTGCTCCCAACCCCTGCAGACAGCACCCCACACCGCTGCCTGCAGGTAATTGAGCAAAATACACTACCTAGAAAAGATCTCACGGATGTCTTCTTGGATGATGCCAAGGTGACATACTACGTGGATGGTTCGTGCAAAAGGGGTCCTGTGGGATCCTGTGGAACAGAACCTAGTAGGATATGCAGTAGTTTCTGACACTGAGATTATAGAAGCAAAACCTTTACCACACAACTTATCTGCACAGGCAGCAGAATTGATTGCCTTGACACGGGCATGTACCTTAGCAAAGGGTAAATGTGTAAACATTTTTACTGACAGCCAGTACGCTTTTTCTACTGTACATGTTTTTGCGCAACAGTGGAAAAACCGAGGAATGATAACATCTACTGGCAAACCTATAAATCATGCACAGTTTATTTTAGATCTTTTAGAATCTATTCAGTTACCTCAGAAAGTAGCCATTTGTAAATGCACAGCTCACACCAAGCAACAAGATAGGATTTCAAAAGGTAATGCGAGAGCTGATACAGCTGCAAAACAAGCAGCTTCTGAAGTATTTCTTTTAAATGAGGAACTACAACCCTCTGAGATTTTAGACTTAGAAATGTTAAAAACAATGCAGACACTCACTATGCAAGCTGAAAAACAAAGATGGGTAAAACTAGGAGCAATTCTCAAAAAGGGGCTGTACATCTCTAAAGAAGGGAAACCGATACTACCATCTAATTTGTTTAGATATGCAGCTTTGTTGAGCCATGGGCAGTGCCATGTCTCAACATGGGGGAATGGTACAGCTGGTGAACCAGGTGTTCATAACGTATGGATTTACAAACTACTCTAAAAAATTTTGTTTGATGTGCCAAATTTGTAACAAACATCATGCACAAGGAGCGTTAAAGCCCAAGCAAGGGAGTTTCCCTACACCACCATATCCTTTTCACACTATCTGTATGGATTTCACAGAATTGAACAAATGTGAAAATAAGAAGTATTGTCTTGTCATTGTAGATATGTTTTCCAGATGGGTGGAAGCCTTTCCAACCAAAAATCCAGATGCAGCTACGATGGCAAAAGTACTTATCAAAGAAATCATCCCTAGATTCGGCATTCCGGAAAGGATCTACAGTGACAATGGTACACACTTTGTAAACCAAACCATACAGCAGTTAAGTAAGCATTTTGGTATTTCTTTAAAAAATCATTGTGCATACCATCCGCAATCTGCAGGGCTAGTTGAGAGACATAATGGAATATTAAAGAATAAATTAAGAAAGTTAATAGCTGAGACAGGGAAGAACTGGATATATTGTTTGCCCCTGGCACTATTGAGCATGAGAACCATTCTGACTGCAAAAGGATTGGCTCCTTTTGAAAAACTATTTGGAAGGGCTTGTTATACACCCCAGTGGAAACTTCTCATGTCCTCAGACCAGGAGGCTGATCTTACACTAGCTGAATATATGAGAAATTTGTTGAATTCTAAACATCTGTTGCAGTCAAATTCTGTTTCAGATAAAGAACAAACCGAAACATTGGAAGTGGCAGTGATCCCAGGGGACTGGGTGTGGGTGAAGAATATAAAAAAGAAAAACTGGTCATCACCAAGGTGGGAAGGTCCATACCAGGTGCTTCTTTCAACACCCACCACAGTCAAAATCGCAGAGCGAGTTTCGTGGATCCACCTGACACACTGCAAACTAGTTAACAACTTTGAACTGGACAAAAATCTTACCTCTCCATCGGGGTCCTCAGCACAAAGTCTGGCTACACAGGGGGGTCAGATCAATAGGACTGATCCGTCTCAACCCCAGTGAAGAAACCATCGGTGCTGAAGGTCCTATTAGGGCAGAGAGTAAGAACGCATGTCCAAAATAAAGATGACAGGATCCAGTAAGATCCAGATGTACCTATTCAGAAGAGTCGGAGAAAACAAGAATGCAGAACAACAGTTTCCTCAGAAGTATTGCATAATCATCCTGTTGACTGTACTAGTGACAATAATCTTTTTGTTGTGGCCATTCCTTTTCCCAGCCACACAAACTGAACTGAATAAACGTGGAGAGTTGCACGTAGAGTGGCACCCAAACTTCAACACTTACCAGGCAATCAAATATGTGTATGCTGAGACCTTCAATGTTTCCAATTGCTGGATTTGCACAGCTTTGCCAACAGCATACGGGGGGGTTATTGTTAACTTCAGTCCCCCTAGGAGCCAACAAGACCTGGGAAAATGTAGTCTATGATACATCAGATGTTACATCACAAGATAAAGTAGCATTGCACTTGTCTGTTCGACAAAAGGGGACTGTGTGTTTTTACAAAAATGATACAGTTCAGGTGGGTTGGAGCAATTGCAATGTGACTGTTCCCTATAGATGCTACAATAAAACTGATAACACAGGTTCCTATTGCAACACAAGCTATGATTCATTTTTTGAACTGATGCATAGGACAACTGATGAAGTAAAACATAATGCTAACCTTTATAAACAACTAATTATAGTTGACAAAAAAAATGTTTCATCCAGAACCAGGACATAGTAAAGTTACTACCAAAGTAGAAGACTGTTATTTTGTATGTGGTAGGAAAGCATACAAGTGGTTACCTGAGAATTGGTCCAGCAGTTGTTATTTGGGGTACCTGGTTCCGGCCATATGACACACAGCAGTTTTGCCTCAGGGGAAAATTTGAAATGTTCGACTAGAAATCAAGAAGCCTGTCAATCCAGTGGGGCAAATCAATGCGGGCTGGAAAAACCATCATGCTGTGGGCCTAGGGAAAAATGGACTGTCGCATATGGACTTGGGTGATACCATCATCTCGTGGGCAGGTGTATTGCCAGCATATGGAGCAACGAAATCAATCTGGGAACTGAGAAAACTGTCTAAACTTTTCGAAATAATAAGCAATGCAACCTTTTCCTCTCTAGAATTGGTGACTGATGAACTGACTGCCATGAGAACTGTAGTGCTTCAAAACTGCATGGCTCTTGACTTCACCCTAGCGGCGAGAGGAGGTACTTGAGTGCTGTTCGTATATTCCTGACCACAAACACGAGATAGACAATCACCTTGAGGTAATTCAGCAGCTGTCGGCTATGACCAAGCCAGGACCAAATCCACTGACGGACTTTTTCCAGAGACTGTTTGGGGGGTGGGGCAGTATCCTGATGAACATCCTGATTGCCATCTGTGTAGGAATGATCCTACTGGTGGTATGTGTTTGCTGCTGCATCCCCTGCATGAAATGACTGATTAAAGACTTTATAGACATGTCAGTTTCAGAAACCTTGTACCAAGGTGATGAACTTGAAGAATTGTTGAAAAATTGAAAATGCTTTCATAAATTTAAACTGAATGACTCTCTTAACTGCAAATCCTGAGTAGGAAGAGGTTAGGGGAAGAAAAAACTGTTTATGCTTATTTTGAAAGTTGAATAAAAGTATTAAAAGGGGGGAAATGTTAGAAAAATATGTATTAGTAATATGCATGCTTAGTGCATTCGAGGTTTAAAAGGGTCAGTACATTTATTCTGTTCACACTGCATGAATCTGCACAGCTACTAGAGACATTCCAGTCCTGTTTATGTCATGAAAATATGCGCAGCTATGATCTGCTTATGCCATGGAAATTATCAAGAAGCATTTAATTTCTGCTAATGTCATGAAAATAATAAGAAGTGTTTTCTACTAGTGTCATGAGACTTAACAAAGAGTTATTGATTTTCTGCTTATGCCATGAGAAAGTACACAGCTGCTGAAGCTATTGATAATGAAAACAAAGGCTGCTTGAAAGTATAAACCGTAGTCAGCATTACTTGTACCTAAGCTAGAAATGTAGCTTGAATCTAGGTAAAATGTAACACATATATATTAGAACTGCACAACTGAAGAATAGAAAGATTGTAGTGGGCTAAAAATAAGCCCCAAGGCCAGGTTGTTTTTCTCAAATGTTTTTTGTAAATCAATAATAATCCAGTCATGTCAGCAGGAAATCTAAGTAACATTTTCTATGTAACACATAGTGAGTTTTAAATCTGAACATGTCAGCAGGAAATCTAAGTAACATTTTCTGTAGAGTAATACAGAAAGCTGTGTCTAACTACATCAACAATAGAATAGTAACATTTCATAGAACTGTATAAAAGTAGCATACTGCTCACTAGTAAATCAGACAAATCCTGTATCTGCATGCTTTGTCTCCTTGCTGCAAGTAATAAAGGGTGCCATACTTGAACCTTACATGAATTGGTCTTTGAAGTTTTTTCCTTTGACAAATTCCTAACAATTTTAGTGGTAGAGTCGGGGGATATAATAGTGCCATTATTGGAAATGACTGAGAAATCTATGGGGGAGGACTTACTGGTGGGTGTAAAGAGAAGGATCTTAGTTTTTTTAGCATTGAGAAGGAGGCAATGTTTCGAGAACCATATTTTTACTATGTTAAATACAGTCTGAGTTAGAGAATGTAGTTCTGATGGGGTGTTTGCTGAGCATATTAGCGTAGACTCATCTGCATATTGAATGCAGGTGGCTTGAGGAATTGCTACATGGAGGTCATTGATAAATAGTGAAAAAAGAAGTGGTCCTAGAATAGAGCCCTGAGGGACACCAAGGGTGACTGGCAGAAGGGATGATATATTATTTTCCCAGAGAACTGCCTGTTGTATATTGCTAAGGTGGGACCTAAACCATTGAACAGCCTGAGAGTCAAGGGAAAGGAATTCAAGAATGTTGATAAGAAGGGCATGGTTTACCATGTCAAAAGCTTTTGAGAGGTCAATAAAGAGTGCAGATGAGAGGTTGTTTTTATTGTGATTTCTATTGATGGCATCTGTAAAGGATAATAGGGCAGTTGTGGTACAATGTGATGGCCTAAAGCCATGCTGGCAGTTTGCTATTATGTTATGTTGAGATAAATGGTTTAATAGTTGTTGGTGAATGCATTTTTCCATAATTTTTGCTAAGGTTGATAAAAGAGCTATTGGCCGATAGTTAGAGTAATCATTTGAGTTACCACCTTTGTGTAGGGGATAATATGGGAGATTTTCCAGATGTCTGGAATTGTTCCCTCCTTAATGGTCCTATTTATGAGGATGGATATAGGGTAGGCAATTACTTTAGCTGCTTTTTGCAGGTATTCAAAAGGTAGCTGGTCAGCAAAAGGAGTACAAGGCTTAAGTTTTTGGATGAATTTGTAGATGAGAGTGGTAGAGATGGGTTGCAGATGGAATGTTGGTGGAGTGCCAGGTATGGTGGTGGGAAGGCTTGAGTTGCCTGGGATTAGTTGACTGACTAGTGATTGTATGGTCTCTGTGAAGAAAGTATTGAAGGCATTAGCAGTTTGATGGGGGTCATTTGGATCGGCCTCAAGTGGGGTAGGTGCACAAGAGTGCCCTGGGAAAAGGAGTTTATTGATACTAGACCAGAACTTCTGGGGATTGCTTTGGTGAGTTTGCTGTAGTTTACAGTAGTAGCTCTTTTTTATCTGTAAGTCTTGCCTTTTTTGTACTATTTCTCAACTGCCTAAAATTTTGTTGATCAGAGATATTTTTGGTAGCTCTCACCTTAGCCCAAGACTTGTTCCAAAGCAAAATTTTCTGTCTGGTTTGGACTTCATTCTGATAGACCATTTAGATGCATGCTTATCAAGGATAGATAAGAATTTAGAGTTTCGATACTTAACAGCCTCTTCAAGTGGTAGAGTTTTTAAAGGGTTCCAGTCACAGGCACTAAGTTCATTTTGGAATAATTCTGGGTTAAAGTGTTTGTTGGTACATGCAATCCTACATGTGTGTGTGTGTGGGGGGGGGGGGGTTGAAATATAAATTTTTTGCCTTATAATGTAGGCCAAAGTATGACCACTTACATCGTCTGGCAGAGTTTCTACCTTATAAGCTTGTTTCTGTCTATAAGTATCCAGTCTAAGGTGCTCTCTTTTTTGCTTGGTTTGTTGATTCTGGTTGTGAAGGTGATAGTTTGACTAAAGCCATGAAGGTTGATATGGGAGGTAGGATTATCAGCGTTGACACCTTTCCAGTCAGTATTAAAATCACCCAGTATTATTGTTTCTTGTGGGTAAGTTGAGGACACCCAGCTTAGAATATCCTCTATTGTACTGATATTATTACCGGGAGGTAGGTAGATACAGATGATATATAAAAATTTGTTTGGGTTGATTTGAAATCTGATGATAAGGACTTCTGCCTTACCATCCTGAGGTGGGTTGTATGGTAAGGTGGAGATCTGAAGTCCATCTTTGAATAAAACTGCTACTGCCCCACCCTTACATTTTATCCGGTCTTGTCTCAATATATTATATCCTTGGGGAATGATTTAATTGTCTTTAGTCCCTGGTTTTAACCAAGTTTCTGTCAGGCAGAAGATGTCAAAGGAGTGAATGTCTAGAAGGGCATGGAGATGGGCTACTTTGTTATTAATACTGCGTATATTAAGATGTCCTATTAGGAAAGAGTTAGGGAGTTTAGCGTGGGTTACTTGGGTAGCGGGACTGGTAGGGCCAGGGTTAGGGTGGATGTCACCATCTTTTAAGGAGGGATTATTTAGTTTTATTGCAGGGTTATATATAAAGTTAGTTTGATATTTCACTTTCTTTACTGCGAGTTTATTGTTTTTAATCACATTTATTTCAAGAGAAAGTTCCAGCTTGGGCTGTCCTCCAACTACTAGGATCAATGGCAGCATCAATTACAATAGTTCCCCTGGTGAGACTACACATGAGACTGCTTCAGTGGCTCCTGCTAACACAGTGGTCCCCTTCACATCATCCTATGTACTTCCAGATCCACATAACAAACCAATGCAAACAAGACTTAATTTGGTGGATGAAGCCAGAAAAAAGACCTATGGAGTTGCCCCTTCTCCCCCTCTCATCCCAAGGCCATAGTGATCACTGACATTTCCCTGATAGGGTGGGGGTGAGCACTTCCAGGAAAAGACAGTCCAAGACACTTGGTCCCCTCTGGAGGCCAATCTGCATATCAATGTTCTAGAACTGAGGGTGGTGCTTCCAGTGTTGCAAGCCTTTCAGTCTGTCCTCCTATCAGAGACAATTGCTATCCAGTCCAACAACATGTTGGTGGTCTGGTATATCAACAAATAAGGGGGAACCAAGTCCAATCTGTTGTGTCAAGAGACCATGAGAATTTGGCAATGGGCAACAGCTTCCAGCCACTTTCTGATAGCAATGCACATTCTGGGGATTCCAACGTGATTGCAGACAAACTGAGCAGATGCATCCTCCTGCTTCACAAGTGATCCCTCAATGCAACCATAGCAGTGAAGATCTTCAACCACTGGGGCCAGCCTTGCTGTGACCTTTTCATCTCTCCAGCAAATCACAAATGCAGCAGCTACTTTGCCCTAATTCCCCCACAGGGGGAGTCCCCGATGGATGCTCTAATACATGATTGGCCCATGGGACATCTTTATGCTTTCCCTCCCCTTCCCCAATCCCACAATTTCTAAAGAAGGTCCTTCGGTTGAGAAGCAGAGTAATCCTCATTGCATCCTACTAGCCCCGACAAGTTTGGTTTCCCTTCCTTTGACTTCACCTAATACACTAACCATGGATTCTGGATCCAACTCTGGAAACAATCTCACACCCGCAGGGGTTGATACATCCAAATATATCCAGTCTCAAGCTGACAGCTAGGTTTCTCCTCTTCCAATAATTGCCAGGCAGAATAACCTTACCTCCCCTGTATTTAACATTCTTCTTGTTTCATACAAACCATCCACCAGGAAAATCTATCTTAGCAAGTGGAAGAGATTCCTTATTTGGTCTCGACAGAAAGAACTAGACCCTTGTTCAGTCCCTGTTAGTGCAGTATTGGATTATTTGTCAAGCCTTCTTCGTGCAGGAGCAGCAGCCTCCACCATTCGGGTACATTTGGCTGCTATCTCAAACTTCCATAATGGATTCCAAGACTCATCCTTAATTTCCCATCATCTCTGTAAAACCGTCTTGAAAGGGGTCTCGCACATCAGACCACCCTTCAGAGAACCAATTGAACCTTGGAGTTTAACACTAGTACCTCTCAACTGTACAGATTTTCGCAGAATGTCCAGATTTTTGCCTCATATTTTTGGTCTGTTTTTCATAAAATTGTGGTTTTCTGGTAAATTAGTAGCAAATCATTAAACACTAAATTTAGAAAATAATGGCAGGCATTTGAGTTTTAAACTTCATACCCTTCATAAAATATATGCTAATACAAAACCTGTTATTCTAGCAACTTTCTAAGCTTGTAAGAGCAATATTTAAAAATTGTCCCTATTTTTGGGCCTTTGTCTCACTTTTATTTATGGCCTTGTCCAGATTTCTTGCCCTAAGAAGTTGTGAGGTATGCTAGTACTGAAATCCCTGACATGATCACTTTTCGAACCTGCTGCCACTTCCGATATAAAGCTCTTATCCTGGAAATCCCTATTTTTAGTAGGCATCACCTCAGCAAGACGCATATCCTTGTGCATAAAATGCCCTTACATGGTATTTCATAAGGACAGAGTATCACTCTGGACTAACCCTTCCTTCCTGCCCAAAGTTATTTCGAAATTGACTATTAATCAGACAACTGACCTACCAGTCTTTTTTCCAGACTTCTCCAATAAAGGAGAATACCGTCTTCATTTACTGGATGTACATAGTTAATTACGATTTTACCTAGACAGAACTAAATCCGTACGTAAATCTGATGAGTTATTTTTTTTTCCTATTCATGGCCAAAATTGGGAAACTCTGTTTCTGAGGTAACTCTAAGTGGTTGAGAGATTGCATATATTTTGTTACCAACATAATAAAATACCTGTACCGTGCAAGGTCAAAGCACACACAAACAGATCAGTGGTGACTTCTGTTGCTTTTCATTTAAAGGCTTCAGTGGATGATATCTGTGCAGCTGCAATATGGACTACCCCTCATACCTTTATCACTCATTACAAATTGGATTTGGTCTCCAGGGGGAGAGCATCCTTTGGTTCAATGGTACTCAGGAACATCCTTCCATAAGGGCTTCCCAGGACATAAAGTAGCTAGGGACTTTGTCCCATCAGTAAGGACTGAATGAAGATTAACAACATCAGATGAAGTTATGTTCTTACCATAATGTTCCATCTGTGTTGTTGATCTTCATTCATTCATTGTGTCCCACTCTCCTTCCCCCTCCAAGGGGCTCCTGGAGGTTCAGATCTGGTCCAAATCCCGTGTTAGGGAGCTTGCTCAGAAAAACCTCAGCTTTCTTTATCACAGGCAAACTCAATTTGAGGTAACAGGGAGAGGGGCACTATGGGTAAAAGCTTAACTTGAGTTTTATGGCTGGCATGAGCTTGTTATAAGGCCGACTTGGTTCCAAGGATGGAACCAACACCCATCAGTAATGAATGAATGAAAATCAACAACAAAGATGGAACGTTATGGAAAGATCATAACTTTGCCCCCCCAGGCTGGATTGGCAGACTTATGTGGACCAGACTCCATGGCAATGAGGCACATGCTGTGTATAAGATATTCTTTAAACTCTTGATGTCTGTGTATCTCCAAACTCTCTGCTCTTCAATCTTATTCCAGCCGATTCCGCCTTTCTGATTGTAGAGGTTACTGACTCAGCAGAGCTGAGAGATGGAGGGATTCTGCAGTACCATCCACGATTTCTCCAGATAGGTTTACTACCTCTTCCATTACACTGATTACAACCTGAACCCATTCATACTAGCTGACATATTAATAGGTGTGCAATGGGTATTCCCCAAGCAGTGACCCCTACATCCACTGTAACATGCTTCTCAGTTGCCATGCTCACCACAAAACTGTCTGATGCTTTGTTATTTATCTCCTGGTTTCGGCCTAAAGTTATGGCATTATCACTCTTACATCTGTTAACCACATGTCAGGGTAAGCAGATATCACCATATCATTCTTCTCCTACCTGGTACCGACTCATCCAGGGTCTGCATCAGTAATCAGAGTCAGGTCATCTGAGTTATATTCAGGGCTTTGTCAGTCTATGCCACACAGCCAGTCTACTCTTTCGTTAAACTTGATAGTAATACCATATGTTAATTACAAATGTTATAACCAGGAGGGGGCACTACTAGAAAATCCTTAGTTAACCAAGATAATATCTAGGATATTACCATTGCATAGGCAGATGTTGTACTATTTGTTCCAAATTGTTTTGTTAATTTTGTTGATTAATATTAGTTTATCAGATCTTGGGTAGTATTTCTAGTCAGTGTTTGGGGAGTTAAAATCCAACATAAAAATTATGTTTTCACAGTTTTTTTATATGCTGCTGTTAGTCGTGCCATCTTCATATTCTCTAGGGTCAACAGACTACATATGGTGAATTCCTCTATTTTGTTCAGTAATACTCTTCGTTATTGCTGTAAATAATATCTAGTCCTGAAGTGCCTTTTTTGGCATGGCATGTGGGATTTTAGTGTTCTTTTACACATATTAAGGCACCTCCATATATTGCATTACATCTGCAGCAGTAAATGGAGATATACCCTGGGATTTGTAATATGCAACCAGAAGTCTTACTCTAGCTCAATCAGAGGACAACATAATACATGAACTGAGATGTCACATAGATGGGGAAGTGGTATTACAGAGGCCTGCCAACAGACTTAAAAAGTATGACAATGTTGTTTCAGTTCTTAGACTCATGACCTGGGGTAATTTGCACATTAGCATCAGATATTCAGCTAAAAAGCAAATTAGATCAGTAAAACTTAACTCACAATAAAGTGCTGCTTTGCACATCCTATTACATAACTTTAACATTGTGCTGTCACTGGGCACTGTGTTTCCATTCTGAAGATGAAGGTTCAAAACCCTGAACTGATGTGAAAGAAGCTGCAGTCTTGAGCACACAACATAACCCTTTCCCAGAGGGTATCTGACCTCAAACAGAAAATAAAGCAGCAAAAAAGTGTCTGTAAATACAATTAAAAATGTAAAGAACCATTTAGACTTGAGGAAAGCAAGGAGTTTTCTTGTGCATGCACACACGCGTATGTGTGTTTGAATTGATATAGTTATAGCTGTGTCTGTGTCTCTTTTCCAATATGGAAAAAGAAAGTTAGTGTTTGAAGGAGTAGCATCCCTTTCTGAGCAAACAGAGACCCCCCCCCACACACACACACACAAAGCAAGAAACACTGTTTAGTAATTATCTTGTGTCCATTGTGTTGATTTGATCTGGTTTGGGTTTATCTTCCTTTCAGCGTTTTGAAATGTAGGCTTATGTGGAACCTGCAATTGCACTCTGTCTCTTTTTTTTTCTACCAAGTGTTAAACTATCGAAGCGTAATACATTTTTTATTATTATTTTAGGTTGCTTTAGTTAAAATCTTCAACTCAGACATAAGCATTCTTTATGTTCCTGAAATTTTTCAGAACAGTAGCTGTGATGTAATCTTGTTATGGATCATGTCCTTCTTATGTGATGTCTGCCATCTGCTGGCAGACTGAAGAGTAACTAACATTCTACTGCTTCTTCTGCATGAAAAGGAGTTGTGAACTTCCACTCTGCCTCGGTGTATTTACAGAAACAGGTGCATTGGATCAATTCATGATCCTTGATAGCAAATAAACAGGCAAATAAATAAACAAGCCAGTATATGTATGTAGTTTGTGAATAGCCTGTTATATTTATGAGACTTTATGACACAGTACTGCTCTGTACACTCATAGGATTATAGGAAGTTACTAGGCTATTGGCCCTGAGGCCCTTATAAGCCTAGCCAAGACTTTAGCCCATGTATAGACAAATCAGCACCTGATGCCCCTGTCCAGCAGGGACACAGATGGAATCCCAGGGATGTATTTTCAGTACTTACGTATTATCGCAACCAGATTTCTGAAGTCGCAGAAATCATTATGTTTGTGAGAAAAGTGGTTTATGAACCTTTACAGGGTTGTGTATGCAAGTTAGTAGTAACGTTTCACTGAGAGTTTGAGGCAGGGACAGAAATAATGATCCAGTTCTGTACTCCTGACTGCCGTGTAATTTTTTCGGTGAAGGGCACTACGGTACGTGCATCAGAAATCCCGCTTTGCCGATTACAACATCAGCAAAGGGAAGTCACACAGGAATATTCCAAACATGTGACTGTTCAGGTTCAGTAAACATGAAAATGAAAGATGCCGGCAACAGATACGGGCAAGGGGTCACCGATTCCTCAGTCACTGCTGTCTCTCTCCCCAGTGCGGTAGTCCCGTGCCAGGGGTGTTAAACGTTATCCCATTTCACACACACTGGCCTGTTCATCTGAAGTCGTTTACTGGCAGCAGCCACTTACAGTAGTAGCAAGAGGTGCTGTAAATATTGAATAAGTCACACCCACATTTCCCAAATATAGCATTCACACATTACAGCGTGTACATGTAACCACATTTCAAATGGCCTGGTTGTGTTGTAGGGAACGCGGTGAGTTCTATGACTTCAAACAGTATCAACGACTGAGAAGCAGCAGTCCTGTTTATAAGTCGGGAAAGGGTGTTACCTAGGAAGAGGAATTTACACATTCTTCCCATGTGAAAAACAATCAGACAGAATACTACTGAAGACTTTATACACTCCTTCTTAGGTTAGCAGACCTCGTTTCACACAAACATTATGATTTCTGCACCTGGACAGATTTGTGTCCTAGAGACTCCCCCATCTATGGAATAGACTCCCTCTCCAGGTTAAGCAGAGTACCTCTTTACCCCTTTTTAAGCACAACCTGGATAACTGGATGGGAAATAGAAAATACGATACTTACGTATTATTGCAACCAGATTTGAATAGGCGCAGAAATCGTAATGTTTGTGTGAAACGAGGTCTGCTAACCTAAGAAGGAGTGTATAAAGTCCTATTGATGTTACCGACCAGGTTGAGGACATGTGTGTGGGTTACTCGAGTAGAGCTTGACTTGTGGATATGCAGCAGTCCTATCAAGGCGGGGTCCAAGATCGCCTTGTATGCCAGACAGAGGTCACCTCTGAGGAGTGAGTATGAAATAGAGTAGAGGGAAAGGGCTTTTAGCCTATCTGTCTATGGTAGATTTTTGAGGCCCTGGATTCTCCTGGTGAGGAACCTCTGTGGTCTCTCCAGCTGCTGCATGTGCTTTGCGAGGTACATGTCGAATGGGGCGTTGTTCTCAATAATGGGCCTTATAAGGGAAGAAAACAGGGATGTTATGACCTCCTTGTCCCTGGATGAGATACCCTTACCTATGAGGTGGGCCATGTAGAAAGCTTTCCGTACAATGGAAGCAACATGGTGGTCAAAAGTCAGGTTGCTATCAATCTGGGTGTCCAAATCCCTCACGACTGACTGCATGCTTAGGACATTGTTATGAATGTGATAATTTGTGGGGACATCACTCTCCCCAAAGGGGATGATGATGCATTTTTTGTATTCAGCTTGCGGCCATATTTCTGGCACCAGTCATTTTTTTGTGTGAGACCCTCTTGGAGGATGTCCATGTCACTAGGGGAATTGATGACAGCTCCCAGCTTGCAGTCATCTGCAAACTTGGTCATCCATAGCCCACTGGTTTTGGCCTGCACCTTAGAAAAGTATATCCCAAATAACAGAGGCCCCAAGACTGAACCCTTGGGTACGCCACTTGATATGGGTCTACTGCTCAAGGTGTCTTCCCCTATATTGACTAGATGGGTTCTATCAGTGAGCCAGTTAGCTACCTATCTGGTAACATATGAATTGATGCCTAGTTGAGAGAGTTTATATGTTATGCCCGAGTGGGGAATAGTGTAGAAGGCTTTGGCCAGGTCAAGGTAGGCAATGTGCACTGTCTTCCACTCAGCCATAGCTTTGGTGACTGTCTCAAAAAAGTTGACCAAATTTAACAGACATGACTTCCCCTTGACGAAGCTAAACTGTGTGGGGTCAAGTGTTTGGAGGTTACCAATGTCCTTGGTAATGAGGTCCATGATAATCCATTCCATGGCCTTGCAGATCAGGCTAGTTAGGCTGATGGGTCTATAATTTCCCAGATCAGTGGACACTCCACCTTTGTGTAAAGGCTGTCCTCCACTCAGCTGGGACAAAGCTTTTATTCAGGTTTCGGTTGAATAGGGGGCCTAATGGTGCTGCAAGTTCCTGCCTGAGTTCATGTAGGATGCAGCCTGGGATGTTATCAGGTCCCATGGAGACTGTATTTTTTGCCTTTGAGAGAGCAGTAATGACCCGATCCCTAGATATAAGGGGAAGGGGGGCAGGTACTGGGATTGTCCTGATTCACTGATGGGGGGAAAGAGGGGTGACATTTTCATTGAATCTGTCAGCCAGCAAGTTTGCTATATCTACGGCATTTGTATATGTAGTGTCTTTGACTACTTACGGACATATGTGAAGAAGGCCTTATGATTGTCTCTAGTAGTTGTGGCTAATTTGGACTCGAAGTTTGCTTTGGAGGATTTGACTAGTGCTTTTATTTGCTTGTTTAGGCTAAGGAGAGACTGCTTCCAGTTGGGCACCTGCTCCTTCTTGGTCCAGAGCAGCAATTTTTTCTTTTGTTATAGAGTTTATTTATTGCAGATGTACACCATACAGGTTTACTCCTCCTTGTGGAGGATGATTTAGTCCTGTCAGGTATTCCTGATTCCATGCATCTATATAAATGTTGATATAGTAATCTGGTATAGTTTTGGATACTGGGGCCAGTTCCTAGAGAGGGGGAGGGGGCTGTGAAGCTGTTTTTACCATCCCTCAGGAGGCTGTATATCTTTTAGTCACAGCAGTTTAAGTAAGGCCATGATATTCTATCATGCAGAAAGATAATTTAATAACTAATGTAATAATTGATGATGATTGTTAAAGCTCCTGCTACTACTGCTAATAGTATCTGGTAGAACCAAAATAATCTGATTCCGCAGGTTCATGCTAAACAAAAGTACAGCAGGCTGTGCAGATATATCAAAGTGAGGAGGAGAACACACTGTTGCAGGCTATTTGGGCAGTAGGATATTAACCATCATGATATGCAGAGGACAATATTACCCCCCCCCCCCCAGACTGTAAACTAATATTGAGTGGCCTAAATGTAACAGCTTATCTAGCAGAACTGGGCTGAGCTGATATGGGAAAAGAAACAATGCCATAAATGATAAGAGGAACACAGATTCATTTCCTTCAATTACTAATGTAGCCCCCCCCCAACACTTCCCAAGTCTGCACAGACATCTTGGCATCAGTCAGCACCTTACACAAAAGAGTGCTGCCTTAGTATGCTAAAGCTCAGATAGCAGAGAACTGCAAATAGTGATCAGAAACTTGAAACATTTTTTGAAAAAGAACTGAAGAAATTAGCTTCCTGATGGTTCTAGGTAAGTACATTGCATGCTTGGTGATAAAAAACAGCATCTCTCTGACATACTTTTCATTTTTAACTAATAAGATAAGATATAGCATGTAGAACCTATGCCAAGGAGACCTCACTTTGTTTTGCAGCAACAGAAGTGCTTTGCAGGGAATAGTAAGTTAAGCAGAAGGTGCATTTTGCTGTATGCTTCCTTTAAGGAAACTGATTAAAATTCATCAGTCCAGTTAAACTGATTA
>NC_056728.1:765488173-765630673 GCF_019279795.1 Protopterus annectens | reverse complement strand
AGTATGACAGTGAGATGATGAGACAATTAATGGTTTAAAATGTCCCTTACAATTAGTTTCTCAGTCACTTCATTATTTTGAAGCAAGAATTCCTCTATTCTATACACAGTTTACTATAGTTATAGATAATTGTGAACCAGATTTTGAATTCTAACAATGTCTCCAGGTCATAACACTGACAATGCCTTGATAATCTAGTGTAGTAGCCTGATTTTCTTCCAGGCAGAATGCACTGATGAAATTTTCTCTGACTGAAGCAGAATAAAGAATTGGTTACTTTACTTTCATTCTCCTGTCCATCTACAGTTGTCAAAGAAAAGATTTTATGGGCAGAAGTTGAGTGTTTTGGTACGCAAAAAGAACAAAACATGATCTTTTTTCAAACTGACAACACTTTTTTTTTCAAGATATACTTTACTGTTTTGATAACTCTTTTTTCTTGACCCTTAGACTGAAGATACCTTGGTAAAAGATAATGTGTTGGCATTCAAAATTTTGTGAAAATGCACAAAATTCTTTACCAAAAAGTTGCGGAATTTAGCACAATGACAATATAAGGGATACAAAGATGTGAAAAAATGCATTTCCTATGTGTGATGATAACTTATGAAGAATGTCTGAGGTGTTAAATGGTACATTTGTTGACAGATATCACAAGCACTGAATGAAGGCATTGTTTATTAGGGTAAATTTTATACCGGCTACAGCTAGACATTCTTGAACAGTTATCTGAAAGGATATATTACCTGTATCTTAGGTTCATAGGTAAGTACTGGGCTAGCTTCCCTTGCAGGGCATTTTAAGCCTAGCCAGTTTCTCCTTTTGTGCTCAAAATAAGCTATCCCATTTGGTTATAGATTGATCTTACCCATTACACAGCTAATAATTATATATATTACCCATACTGAGAAACAGATGCTTGGTGCCAGAGCCATGGGCTCAAGTTCAATGCCAAGAAATGTATAGTTATCTCCTTTGAGAAAAAAACATGTACCCATGAATTACCACATAGGTGGCAGTACACTAAACACCGAAAGTGTGATAAGAGACTTAGGGACACAGGTGGACAGTGGTCTCACCTTTGATAACCACATCGCCACAACAGTCGGGAAATCCTTCTATGTGGCACACCTCATCACTAAGGGCTTTTCATCCAGAAAAAAGGAGGTCATTGTCCCACTGTACTCATCCCTCATTAGACCCATTATAGAATACAATGCCCCATTTGGTATGTACCTCTCAAGACATCTGCAACAACTGGAAAGGCTGCAGAAATACCTCACTAAAAGAATCACAGGCCTAAAGCAGATGCCCCTATGCTGACCATCTTAAAAAACTCCAGCTATACTCTATCTCATATCATCTACTCAGAGACGATCTCTGCTTAACATACAAGGCCATGTCAAACCCAGAGCTGTTGGACATGCTACACTTAAAGAAGTCCCAGTCCCTCAGAACAACACGCTCCAGGGATCTAAACTTTGTCATCACAATAAACAAAACATGCTGGAGAGATAGATTCCTGACCCAGAGACTCCCAAGACTCTGGAATAGACTGCCCATACATGTCAAGCAAAGCACCTGTTTGGCCCTCTTCAAAAGGAACCTTGATGATTGGATGGGAGAAAGGAAATTCACCGCGGGGATCACATCAGTCGCCCTGCTAGACAGGTGTCCATGGAAGTAAATAGTGTGGGAAGAAATAGCCAGGGAATTGTTATGGCTAGGCTTGTATAGGCCCTAGGGCCGATAGCCTAGGACTAACCTATGAACCTATAACTGGGATCTTACCATTGATAATTTGGGTCTACATTAGTTTGCCGAAATGCAATTTCAGCAAAGACCTAAAAATTGACTGTGCTTCAATGAAAATCATTTCAGTTATTCACTGAATTTACCAAGGGCAAAGAAGTAGTTGGCCTACTATTCAACTTTGCCCTTCTCTCCACTGTAGTGTGATCTCAGAGTTGTTATTTACAGTTAGGGGGGCCAAGCCCACCACTTGGGTGGGTTTGATTAACTTACATGTTGGTGCGTTGTGCTGCAGGGCAAGTATTTACTTGCCCTTGGTAAATTCAGTGAATCACTGAAATGATTTTCACTGAAGTGCAGTATAGGTTTAGGTGTTCTCTGAAATCGTATTTCGGCGAACTAATATAGACCTGATAACTTGAGGGAACAAATCCATGGGATAAAACATTTAGGAGCTGCAGCTGTCCATTAGTAGTACAGAGGGCAGTCCTGGGGTAAATGTTTCTACTTCCCATCCAGTGATCTAAGTTACACTTGAAAATGGACAGGGATGAACTTTGTTTTACTGGGATGGAGAGTCTGTTCCACAGTAGCAGCATCCTCTGTAAAATATACCTGCCCCTCCAAACCTTTCTGTTGATGTTGCAGAAGAGGGTTATATCCCTAGACCAGTATTTCTGATGCCATTTGAATTGCTGATGTACAGTAAATCCATCATTAATTGGTCAGACGATGCCTTGTATGCCAGACACAGGTCACCTCTTAGCAGTCTGTAGATGCAGAGTATAGTGAGATGGCTTTGAGTCATTTCATGTAGGACATGTTTTTTAGGCATTGTATCCTTTTAGTAAGGTTCCTCAGTGGGCATTCCAGTTGTTGCATATGCATGGACAGATACATGCCAAGGGGGGCATTATATTCAATGACTGGCCTAATAAGGGCTGAGTAAATTGGGACAATGACATCCCTAGATCTAGATACAATCCCTTTGTTTATAAGCTGTACAATAAAGATGGAATTTCTTACCACAATAGGTACATGTTGGTCAAAAGCTAGGTTACTGTCTACATAAGTTACCAAATCCCGAACAACTGGATCAGCTCTTTGGGGCATATTGTCAATGTGGTAGTACTCTTGGGCAGATGACTTCCTAAAGAATACAATATGCATTTGTGGCATTTAGTTTCAAACCAGGATTTTGACACCAATTATTTATTTAAGACAAACCTTCCTGCAAGATGGCAAACTCATTTGGGGATTCAATGGCTGCTCCTAGCTTGCAGTCATCTGCAAACTTAGTTAGCTAGAGCCTGTTTGTATTGGCTTTTACTGCAGAAAAGTAGAAGCCAACAGGAGAAGTCCCAGCACAGAACTCTGGAGACTTCATTGGTGACTGGTCACTTTGTAGAGGTAGCTACCACTATTTTGATTATCTGTGCCCTGTCTAAAAGTTATTTGGCAATCTGGTGGGTAACATAGGGGCTTATTCCCATCTTATTTAGCTTTTCTACTATGTCTGAGTGGTGAATTGTGTCAAAAGCTTTGGCTAGGTTGAGGTATGTAATGTGTACCATTTTGCCTTCATCCATTGCTTAGGTGACCTTTTCAAAAAAATCCACCATGTTAAGTAAGCATGACCCACCTTTGATGAATACAAACTGAGATGAGTCCGGTGTTTAGAGGTTCCCAATGTCCCTGACTGATTAATTGCATATGAGGCTGGTCAGACTTATGGGTCTATAATTGCCTGGGTCTGTGTAAGATCCCCTCTTATGCATTGGAATGCCTAGCTTTTCTCCATTTGCTTTGTACAAAACCTGTAAGGAGGCTGAGATTCAACAGTGTTGTTAAGGGTGTGGCTAAATCATGCTTCAAGCTGTTTAGTATGCATCTAGGGATATTATCAGAACCAATCAATGCAGTATTTTAGCTTTTGATAGCACTTTTAGGACTCTGTCTTGCGTGACAGCTGGAGGTGAGCTACTTTCAGGTATATCTTGAGGGACAGATGGTAATGAGACAAGGGTAAAGTTAGAGCTAAATTTATCACCCAGTAGGTTAACTATATCTTCAGCCTTAGTATAGGTAATGTAGATCAGAGTGTGAATGTTGATCCTAGTCAGCCACTGTAGCTCGAGAGTACATGCATATAAGTACTGAGCACATGCAGGAACAGTGTCATTTTGTGTAGTCAGCCAGAGTGTCCTTGTTGTTGCTAAACCCAGTTCGAACTTCTATATTACTAGGTCAGGTTGAATATCTAGACTGAATCCAAACTACACAGTGATTGGACTTAAATGTTATTTGTGAATATGTTTTCCAACTTGTACAAATGTTTTGTCTTTTGTTCTCTATTGTATGATGAACAAATTAAAGAGGGAGGGTATAGACCATAGTGTGTATGTTGGTCCTAGTCAGCCACTCGAGAGCATGTGCATATATGTACTAAGTACATGCAGGAGCAGTGCCATTTCGTATAGTCAGCCAGAGTTAAAGCATGTATGAATGGAGATGCATTGTGAGAGTGTTTGAAGTAATAAGTCAGTTGGCTTAAGTAAATGTTACAGTTACAACTCCTGATGTGTTTATGCATAATAAATGACTTGAACGCATACCCATCCTCATTGTCTCATTTGAATAAACAAGACAAGCAACAGATAACATCATTCACAATCAGCTCAGCACTTTGCTGTGTTGTGCTTTTGAGATTACGAACATAACTAAAAAACGTCTTGTAATTGCATATTAGTGCAAATAAATTCAGTAGAAAACTCACACTCCAGTGACAGTGGTGTAACCTTTATAAACCATGAGATCTGATATGGTATTGTAAGTGCTGTGACAGTATTAAGAGTAGTAAAAGAAAAAGAAAGCAATTGAAAGAAAAACTGTTGCAATATATAGCTGGACAGAAAAAAATATTACTATTACTAGAGATAGATAGGCATTTGACAGAGCATGCATGTTCATATGCCATCTAGTACCACATTCTGTATACAACCACCAGAATCTTTCACTTTTGCAGATCCACAAGAATAGAAAAGGAAAATAAGGATGTTTGAAAGATTTCATCTAGCAAACAAACTGCATCTGTCATTGGAAGTGAATCAGGTAAATCCGCTGACATACTGTAAGGGAGGTGAAGCAGAAGATGTATTCTGTAGCAAAATGTAACTGACTGTGAGAAGCATCAGTATAAGGGTGTAAAAGACACATTAAAAAAGTTGTTTCCAAAAAAAAACGTTTAACCAGAAAGAACAGTTACTTAAGCATTCTTGTATGTACTGTCCGAATATTGTAAGTATGGTCTTCTCCATGATATGAGCTAATCCATGACAGGTTAGTTGTTGGACTAAGAGACACTATGTTGTCAGATAGAATGCATCTGGACAAATATCTCTCCCTGAATAATCAGTGAACGTAGCAAGATATTTTGAGGCAAGTAACTATAGCTAAAAAAGCTGAGAAGCAATTTTGTTGGCGCTTAAAATGCTGCAGAGGTTGATGCTATTTCCTCAAAAGGCAAAAATAAGAAGTCCATAAAGCAGAAGACAGACATAGATCAGCAGCAAAGAAGCATCCTACACAGCAGTCTTGGAAGTCAAGTCACCCAAAATGGCACTCCCTCACCAAAACCATCATGTACCGCTCATGTAGAAAAAAGGAACATTACAAGAAAGTCTGCAAGTCAGTCTGAGAGCTGCATGCTGGGGAAGTTTAATGGTCAGTAGCAAAGAACTTTACCTTGTCTGTCACTTTAGATCCTGAGTCTCCTTCCAAACATATGCAGACACTAACTGCTTACCAGTCCAACAGACATAAAAAGCAAACGGAAGGAGTACTTCCAGCAGTGTCTGAATACAGAAAACCCCAGAGAGGCTATACTACCAATGCACAACCTATGTTGAAAGAGAATGAAGGACCTAAGAACAGCACTAAGGAAAATTAAGTCACTGGAAGCAGCAGGCTCAGGTGAGGTCAAAATAGATATGATCAAGGTGTTTGTTGAGTTATGGGAGAAATTACTACTGATGGTATTCATGGTGGTATGTAGAAAAGGTGTATCCCATTGGATTACATAATAAGCATTCCTCTGCTACTGCACAAGAACAGAGGTCATTCACAACTATGGGTGGTACAGAGGTATCAAACTCCTGTCACACTGCATGACAGTGCTGGTGAGGGTGATTGATAAATAAAAACAAAGAATAGTAGAAATTAAGATGCTAGATGAGCAGTTTTGATTTAGATCAGGATGCAGCACAGCCCCATGAAAAAAGTTCAGTTGGGTATTGCTTAACTTGGAGGAAGCATATCACAAGGTCCCAAGAAAGCTTATTTGGGCAGTTCTGTTATGGTTCAACAGAAACACTGATATAATTAGTGCAGGCTATGTCTGAGAACCCAATGGCACAAGTATGAACAGTGTTCAGACTCACAGAATTCTATTACAGGGATGTCTTGCTGTGCTTAATGAGGATGGGTGTTGTCTTCTTTCACTGTATGTACCATGAGTAATTAAGTTTTTTTTTTCTGGTGATTAAATAAAGTAATTCATTGTGCATGATGGAAATTGTAGTGTATGAAGGATTTGTTGTTCAGCTGATGACAAAAAAAAAAATGAAAACTAGATGAAAATGTGATTTTGGACAAGGAAACATACATTGATGAAAATTAGGAGGGCTGCCAACCACAGAGCAGTGTAGAGAGGATGATAAAAAACTGAGCTAAATGTGAACAAGCAATAGGAATTCTGGAAGAAGGGAAATGTCTTACAGTATATGTCTGAACTATTAGGAGTATACAAAAAGACTTTAAAAAAGCTTACAAATGTTTGGAGCTGATAATTTTGAGGTTTTGCATGCTTAATAGGTCAGAAAATGATGATTAAGCAACAGTTGGGTGAAGTGCTAACAAATGGAGGATAATCCCCTTACACATTATTTGAAACTATGCAGCACCACACAAGTGTCCAAACTGTAAAATACACAACAAAATCAAGCCAAGTGAATCCGGTCAATCACAGATATGAGCAAGTTTTTTATTAAAATAAAAAAATCTGTTCTATACAAAGAACACAATTACTATTCTGTAAATAGTCTTCTTCTTCTTTTGGCTTTTCCCAGTTAGGGGTCACCACAGTGGATCATCTGTCTGCTCATGATTGGCAGTGGAGTTTTACGGTGTCAAATTGCCAGCCTAACCTTCCACAGAAGGCACACACACGCACTCACACCTAAGGCCAATTTAGTGTCTAATCCACCTACAGCATGTCTTTGGGATGTGGGAGGAAACCAGAGCACCTGGAGGAAACCCACATGACCACAGGGAGGACATGCAGACTCCGCACAGAAGGCACCCCAGCCAAGGATTGAACTGGAGAACCCCTTGCTGTGAGGCGGCAATGCTAACCGCTGCACCACAGTGGCCACCCTTCTATTCTAATTTCTGTAAAAGTACAATAGTAAAAAATAGTAATTGTGTTCTTTGCACAGAATGGAAGATTTTTTTAATAAAAAAAACCTGTTCGCATCTGTGATTGACTGGATTCACTTGGGTTGATTTCGTTGTGTGGTTTACAATTATTTGAGACTAACTGAAAATGTTGAGAGGAGAATAAGGCTTTAACTTTCTAAATTGTGGCAAAACCATCACTGGTAATTGAGAAATTGTGTAGACTGCCTTTGGCTCATCAAAGAGGTTCTCTCTGAATGGAGAGATGATAAAAACAGTAAGCAAAGGACAGCAGCATTGCTGGAATTGAATTCATCCTCAGGTCTTGATGAGTACCTTCACAAGGTGGACCATGGTTTTACAAAATTTTACCAAGACAGCAATGATGTATAGACTATCCCTGGGATTCACTAAAGCCTACACACCATTTAGGCATAGTGGCATGGCTCAAACACGGAGTTTGGAGCCTGTGCGATTCAGTAAACAAGGCTAAGGGCATGCACGAGCCTCCCAGCACTATTCCAACACAGACAAGATGGAATAATGCAAATCACCTCATTTGCTGGTGAAAACCATGCAAATGGGGTGAATTTGTGTGCCAGGAAGCAGACAGGCATCCATGTTGGAGCCGTGTCCATAGCAGAAATGTATGTGGTTAGTAACCGTATACATTACTGCAAAAATAAAAACAGGGGCATGACAATTTAAAGTAAAGCATGTATTATGTTCATTAGACATGCCAATGGCCAACACTATGGCCAATGGCATGCCAAACTGTTGAAAATTTGTAAAAATCAAAAGGTTTTTTTTTTATGGCAGATTTCAGCTGTTTAAGTGGAGCACAGCAATGCACAAATGCGATCATGCAGAAAATAAAAAATCAGTAAAAAGGCAATTACATGTGAAACATTAATTTTGCCATTATACTGGGCAGCATGCAGACTCATAATAATGACAGGTAACAGTGGTTGCTAAGGACATAGGCTCCGGTGTAGTGGTGTAACTAAGGTATAAGCCAGTAGGGGTATGTAAATGAGATACATTTATTGAATAGCAAAATGAGAGACCATGTCTGGGGGTACATAACCGTGTAGGAGCTATAATGTGGTGGTTTAAGCAGAAGAAGCAGCTGACATGAAAAGGGTGTTTGTCATGCTTGGTGTAAGCACATTGGAGCTCAGCAGCTTCTATTTGCACTCAGCTAAGCACAGCTAAGCAAGGGGTATCTGAGGCTGCTTAGCTGTGCTCAGCTGATTCAAGAAATGATGAGCGTGTTCCTGTCCAAGGAAGGGCCCCTTCTGCTCAGCAATGTTT
Organism: Protopterus annectens; assembly: GCF_019279795.1. Lineage (NCBI taxonomy): Eukaryota > Metazoa > Chordata > Ceratodontiformes > Protopteridae > Protopterus > Protopterus annectens. The sequence goes on along the minus strand of NC_056728.1, from coordinate 765,622,153 downwards.
GCACTAGCTGAAACAGTTTGTGCAATGTGCCATGGGGATTAAAAGGGGCGGAAATGTGAAAAAATAAAGGGAAATAGCAGAATAAAGGCAATCAACTACAAATAAGTAATAAGACCTCTGCCACTCACAGTGGCCCATTCAAACCCCTCAATAATATAACTACTAAGTGGAATGTATCATAGTCAGCCAATCACACAGGTGGCATCTGCAGCACACCAGTATAAACTATGCAAACACCCTTCAGTCTGGTTTTTCCCACAAACTCTGCACCACTGGAGTACACACTTGAGAATTTTAACTGACAAAATGATAGGGGCTGCTGCTGGTTTGCTACATCTCTACGTGCTGCAGGCTGAGGGTGGTGATGAGGATGATGCTGACAACTGGCCCAGACTGAGGAGGAGGAGAGTGTTCAGACCCAGGGTAACCTTTCAGGGGCTACATGAACTGGGGATACTAGAGCACTACAGGGTGGACAGAGACATACTACAGTAACTCACTGTGCTCTGCTGGCCTCACCTCAGACACAGAGCCAACAGAGGGGAACGCATCCCAGTTGAAACCAAGGTATGTGTAGCCTTAAGCATACTAGCTACAGGTACTTTCCAAAGGCCTACTGGGGACTTCATGGGGGTCTCTCAGGCATCTGCATCCAGGGTACTCCATCAGTTCACATGCCAGTGAGCACATTTATTTCCCCAGCACCCCTGAGGAGAGGACCAGCAATATGCATCTCTTCCACTATGTAGCACACTACCCAGAGGTACTGGGTGCCATAGATTTCACTCACGTTCACATCAAAGCACCACCCGGTGAAGATGGTAGAGTGTACATCAACTACAAGGGTGATCACTCCATCAACTGCCAGGTCGTGTGCAATGCCCATGGCATTATCATGAATGTGTGTGCTGGCAGCCCTGACAGTTATCATGACTCCCACATCTGGCATGCCTCACAACTGTACCAGGCATTTTCCAGGGGGGACATTCCATATGGCCATCTTGTGGGGGATGCCGGCTACGCACTGGAACTGTGGATGTAAATATAACATAAAACAAGCAGTCCTCGGTCTTCTTCTTATCGGAAGACTGAGGACTGCTTGTTTTATGTTATATTCTTTTTTATTAAAGTTTTGATTTTACTATTAAGTTTTACTGCCGTGGTGAACATCAGGAGTTTTTAGTAGTGTTTGCCTTTTCTTTTCCTCGTTGTTGTCCTTCACAGTGTAAGAAAGTTTTTCACTTACAGGCACAAGGTAAGTCACTCTTCTTAACAATAGATGAATGGAGTAGTACGTTTTGGTAGCATATCTAAGGTATATCTGCATGTATGCAAGGGAATGGGGTGGCCTACCGGGATAGCAGCAGACAACTGAAAGCTATGTGGGACAACAGGAAATGTCCACCCAATACTGGCATCCCCAGAGTATGCAGTAGTCCCCTAGATGATAAAACTCACTGCAGTGTATGTGGGGGACCAACAAACTGGGGGGGTCATTGGTCACATGCATGGATGTCAATGTTGGGGTCCCATACTCACCCCTCAACCTCTCCCAGCAAGTCAGCCATAAAAAGCCATAAAGAAATGTCTGGCAAAGGCCCACAAATAGGGACAATAATGAAATATTCCTCTTACAGACTTAGTGATATCACAGCAGGTCTTGCAGTTGCATTAAGTCTCTAAAGGGTAAGAAGTCTGAAACTCAAATGTCTGCCATTACATTCCAGCCTTTGGTCTTTAGCGATATGGCAGTATTCTCCAAGACAGGCACAACACTATGCTAAATGGAACCAAAATGTAAAGTCAACATCTGCACAGTCTGTGCAAATGTGTACAGTTGACAAGTATGCCCCCCAACACACCCCTGTTCCCATAGAAATGCAGTAGCATTTATGTTTGTAGGGTAATAGCAGCAGAGCACACATTCCCAGGGCTGTCCCAATTTACTTGATAGCTTGTTGCATATCCACAATATGCAGGTGTCAATGAGCTATGTATATGCGTGGTTAATACTGTCAGGAAGTGAGCAGCACATACTCTTGGCTGTTGTGGCGTAGTGGCCTAGGTACAGTACTGTGATTAACAGGGTCCATGTTCCAAGACTATCTGTGCCAACTATTTTGCCTGTCAGCTACACCTATGGTAGGAGTTGTACACACTGTCCAGAAGTCAATATGCATTACTGCAGGAAAGCTGGAAAAGTTAGGGACAAGGGGCCGCACATATGGACAGTACACAGCTCAGAGTAACCTACACAGTGCCTAGCAGGACTGCAGGTACCTGAAAGTCAGTGTACTGCCAGGTTATAAATGGCTGCCACCTTACTGTGTCAGCATTGACAACAAGTCACTGCCCACCATCCATACCCCTAGAATGACAGGTTCTCACAGAAGGACCACAAGTATGCCTCGTACAGCTGTTTTGCTTGTCCTAACATTGCATTTGCCTGCCAAACTATTTGCAAAACAAGAAAGGTTCATGTTAAAACATCAGTGGCAGACAGTGGAGAAGCAGACGTCATACCCATAAGAAAAAGCAAGCAAATACCAAATAGGTCTCCCAACTGTCTATGTTTGGCAGAGCATTATTAACACCCTGTCCTCATGTGTGGGCCTGTGTCTGACTGTCATATATGAGCCTGTCCAGATGTCAGTCTGTGACAGTTTGACAGTTAGGGCCAACTTGTAGCCTCATAATAACATATTAACACAAACTGTCTGAGGACCACAGCAGATGTAGTGATGCAATGATGGACAACCTGCTAAAGAGGTACACTCAGAGGTGTGAAGTCCATAACCCTGTGTGTGATGTTACGGCATCTACCCTGCTCATACCAGAAATACAAATACATAACAGCAGCCACTGTGGTCAAAGCCTGTCACTGGACTACAGAAGGACAAAGAGACACACATAAGGGGAACCACTGGCCAGACAAATGGAGAATGTGCACACCAGAACAAATTGTGCAGTAACATAGGTGCCCTGCAGTTTATGGAGTCAAACATCACCCACAACTACACAACACATACTCATGTAAGTGGAGGTCCTCAACAAAACAAAAACCCAAACAAAGGACACCTCAGAGGCAAAAACACATTAGAACTCCACAAACCTACACACCACAGACCATGCATAGTCCACACACCAGTGACTCGCAACCATTAAGGCCTTACCATAAATCCAACATATTACTCATAGGAGACTCCATTGTGAGATACACATATGTGCCTCTTTCCAGGCTGGATAAGAAGAAAGTCATGCTTACTTGTTTGTCAGGTGCCAGAATCCACCATATCACACATGCACTCAAGTCACTCCACAACAAGTACTGTTATGACTCTGTCCCAGTCCATGGTGGTGTGAACATCATCAGATGTACCTCCCTGGACTATAGGAAGACAGACATGATTCAGCTTGCTGAATATGTCTCCCATGCAGGTATGTCCCTAGCCTTAAGCAGCATTCTACCATCAGACAGAATGATGGCTCAATGCAAACAGAAAATGATTGTCAGTAACAATTGGCTTACTTACTGGTGTCATCCCAGGGGGATTCACTGCCTGGCAGGCTGAGAACATATGATCAACAGACCACACTGCTTTGCTAGAGATGGCCTGCATCTGTCTCACTTGGCCTTCAGGCCTCTGGCAAAAGCTCTTGCCTCCCCCATAGTGCCTTTTTAGGGAAAGTCATGGGGTCCATACTACCAACATAAAACACTCAACAAAATGCAACTTAAACACCATGCCGCTAAATGCTAGGAGTCTAAACAGGAAAATGCACTCATTGCAAGCATTCGTAACCCTGGAAGATGGTGACATTTGTGCACTCACAGAAACGTGGGCCACAGCTGTGGAGAGCAACCCATCCTTACCTGATCACTCATCCTATCACACAGTCAGACCCCAAAATGCGGGCAGCAAAGCCAAAGGATGTGGAGTATAAATATATATTAGACAGACACACACCTCCAGGCTGGTCAAACAGTCTGACACACACTAGACATTCCAAGTGCAGTTAACTGTTGACAAGACCCCTATGCAAATTATAGGTAGCTACAGGCCAACATGTCTGACTCAGAATACCTACCCCACACATCTGGCCCTCTACAAATCTATCAAGATTCAACCCTATACCCTGATCCTGGCTGACTTATATTACCCAGCCATTGATTGAAAACCCAACCATGCCAGAATAGACATGCACAGAGCTTCCTCCATCTTATCCATGCTAAATCCTTAGGAGAGCTACTTGATACCCTCACAAGATGTGATGTATATCTCGGACTTGGCAGTAACCAATATGATTAACCACTGCAGCATCCCTATGGTATCATCCTCCCTGGCAAGATCCGACAAAAAAGTTGTCACATTCAATATCACCATCTCTCCTGACCCCCCTCTAGCCATGGTAAAATGAAAATATCCCCCAAGCTGATCACAACCACCAGAGGGATGGTATAAACATCTGAACAGCCCCCTACCCCAGTGGAGGAACAGGCACCAACATCCAAATGTACACAAAAGTACTATACCAGCATATATATAGAGATGCATGGAATCAGGAATACCTGACAGGACAGCATCATTGTCCACAAGGGAGAGGAAACCTGTCTAGAAACATCTGCAATAAAGGAACTGTATAACAAAAGGATAACATTGCTGTCCAGGACCAAGAATGAGCAGGTGCACAATTGGAAGTAATCACCCCTTAGCCTGAACAAACAAATAACAGCACCAGTGAAACCTTCTAAAAGCAACTCTGAGTCCAAATTGCCCACATCTAAGACAGACAATCATAACGCCTTCCTCACATTTGTCTGCATTCCCAAAGGAAGCTCCCAGATTTGTGCAGAACTGGTGGTTGAGGACACCACATACACAAATGCTGTAGATATAGCCAGTCTACTGGCTGACAGATTCAGCGGAAATGTCTCCCCTCTGCCGCCCCCATCAGCAAAACAGGACATCCCCAGTACCTGACCATCCAACCCTTATCACTAGGGAACAGGGCATCACTGCCCTCTCAAAGCCAAGAAGACAGCCTCCATGGGACCTGAATACATCTCAGGCTGCAACCTACATTAACTCAGGCATGAACTGGCAGCACCATTATGCACCCTATTCAACCAAAGCCTGAGTACTGCCTTTGTCACAGCCACTGTCATCCCTTTACACAAAGGTGGAGTGCTCACTGCTCCAGGAAATTAAAGACCCATCAGCCTAACTAGCCTGATCTGCAAGGCCATGCAATGGATTATCATGGACCTCATTAACAGGGACATTAGCAAACTCCAAATACTTGACCCTACACAGTCTGCCTTTCTCAAGGGAGGTGTGTCAGTGAAATCTGGTTGATCTTCCTGAGACAGCCAACAAAAGCATGAATGAGGGAAAGATGGTGCACACCATCCACCTTGACTTGGCCAAAGCCTTACACACTATTCCCCACCTGGCCATAGTACATGAACTCTGTCAACTAGGCATCAATCCATATGTTACCAGATGGGTAGCAAACTGGTTCATTGATAGAACCCACATAATCATAATAGGAGTAGCCAACTCAAGCAGTACACCCATAATGAGTGGCATACCCCAGGGATCGTTCTTGGGGCCTCTGGTATATGGGATATACTTCTGTGAGGTGCAGGCAAAAAACACTGGCCTATGGCTGACCAAGTTGGCAGATGACTGCAAGCTGGAAACAGTCATCAATGCGCAAAGTGATGTAGACGTCCTACAACAGGGTCTCACCAAAACAAATGACTGCTGTCAGAAACATCACTTCAAGCTGAATACTTGCAGATGCATCATCATCCTGTTTGGGGAGACTGATGTCCCCACATATTATCACATTAACAACAATGTCCTACATACACAATCAGCAGTGAGGCATTTCGCCACCCAGGTTGATAGCAACCTGAATTCTGAGCACCATGTAGCTTCTGTTGTACAGAAAGCTTCATAGAATGGCCAACTCAAAAGTAAGAGTATCTCATCCAGGGACAAAGAGGTCATAAGATCCATGTATTCTAACTTTATAAGGCCAATTATTTTGTACAATGCCTCCTTTGACATGTACCTCACAAAGCACATGCAGCAGCTGGAGAGACCACAGAGGGTCCTCACTAGGAGAATCCAGGACCTCAAGCACCTACCCTACACAGATAGGGTAAAAGCACTGTCCCTCTACTCAGTTCCATACAGACTCCTCAGAGGTGACCTCTGTCTGGCATACAAAGCAATCCAGACCTCGCCTTGATAGGAGTGTTGCACATCTGGAAGTCAAGGCCAACTTGATCAACCTGTAAGCACAGCATCAACCTGGTCTGTGATATCAATAGGGCTTGCTGGTATGACAAATATCTGTCCCACAGACTCCCCCATCTGTGGAATACACTCCCTGTTCACATCAAGCCGGGTACCTCAATACCCTTGTGAAGTGCTCCCTGTATAAGTACATGGGAAACAGAAAATACAGTCCTGTGAGTCTACCTGTGTCCCTGCTGGACAGGGGTTATGGGTGCTGACATGTCTTAACATGGGCTACACTCTCATCTGTGAGGGTTATATGGGCTTCAGGGCCAATAGCCTAGTAACCTCTTATCAACATATCAACCTATAAACAAATGTCTGTCAGTGGTTTACCACATTACTCTATACTGCTCTGCTACTGACATACCTGGAAATCACAGTGCTATGTGGAAAATACCACACATATAATGGACATCTCTGCTCAGTAGAATTCACTCTGTACCCACACCAAGATATGACTTTTCAGTTAAAAAGAATACCACACAAGCAGGAGATCCCCAGCCAGTATATCACTGAGGTGCTGGACTGTTTACACAGCTTCATCAACCAATCAGCTTTAGCCACACCACTCAACTGACTGGATTGGGCAAGAATGTCTATCGTTTGTCTCATAATGTTGGTCTGTGCATCATACAGCTTGTATTTCTCAGGTAAATCACTGTGATGATCTGAAGATTTCTGTCAGTAAGTAATGACGCAATACATTTCAGTGTCAGATGTCATATATGTCAGAAAATGTCTGCTAAAACAAACCCTGATACTCTAGCAACTTTCTACATTTATAAGTAATTTATCTTTGCCTGAGGAAGTTCATCGCATTTTGATGAATGAAAGCGCTTACAAATAAATTGTGATTTAAGTGAAGTTCCAGTGCCTTCATCGTATATCCCTTGGTTGTGATTTAACAACTTTATACATTTATAAGAGCAATAGTTACAGTATTTCCCTGTGTTTGAGCCATTGTCCCCCCATTTTGGCAGGCTTTCTCCAGATTTCTTGAACTAGCAAGTTGAGCGTTATGACTGTAGCACACAAAACCCAGGACCGGAGTACAGCTATCCCTGGAACGGAGTCTCAGTCTAACTATAGAAGGTCATACTGGACATGCTCCTACATATGTCTTTGCATACAGACATCTATGTACACCTTAACTGTCTCTACTCACACCCATCAAACAGGATTACCCTCAACTAGCTGTAGGTGGCCCATATGTAATACATCTCCATCTGTTGCATGAGATACACAGACATATATATGGGCAACATATAACAATATATCAAGCATACACAAACACAGACATGGGGATGAGAGAGGCAGACAGGGTGATATATATATATATATATATATATATATATATAGAGAGAGAGAGAGAGAGAGACAGGGAGACACACACAGAGAGTGAGTCATAGACAGGGATACTATGAAAGGCATAGAGTGATGTCCTGTGGCAGACAATTACATACCAGTTGTAACCAGTCGCATGTGCCAGCATGAAGGTGAGCTCCATTGTGTAATAGTACTGAGGTAGGGGTTGTGATATCACATCACCCACCTTTGTGTGTGTGTGTGTGTGTGTGTGTGTGTGTGTGTGTGTGTGTGTGTGTGTGTGTGTGCGTGTGTGTGTGTGTGTGTTTGTTTGTTTGTTTGTAGGTTAAAGTACTGTGAGGCCTTTCCCACTCAGTACACTTCTCATTGCTCTACTTTACAAGATCTGCTGATGTCATTCACCTTAGAAGTATCTTTGGGCACTTGTCAGCCCTCTAAGCTCTGTAGCTTGTGTGATAACTGCATAATGATATATCGCAAATAAATAGATAGGTAGGGGTTCTAATCTCAGTCCTGGCAAATGTAAGTATGTGTGTTTGTAGGTGAAAGTATTTTGAAGCCTTTCCCACCCAGTACACTTCCCATTGCCCTACTTTACAAGATCTGCTGATGTCATTCACCTTAGAAGTTCCTTTTGACACTTGTCAGCCCTATAAACTCTGTGGCATGTGTGATAACTGCGTACTACTATAGTACAAATGACTAGATAGGTAGGGGTTCTAATCTCAGTCCTGGAAAAAGTGTGTGTGTTTGTGTTTGTAAGTTAAAGTATTTTGAAGCCTTTCCCACCCGGTACACTTCCTATTGCCCTACTTTAGAAGACCTGCTGATGTCATTCACCTTAGACATACCTTTGGACACTGCTCTGCCCTATAAGCTCCGTGGCATGTGCGATAACTCTGAAACACTATAGTACACATTAATAGATAGGTAGGGGTTCTAATTGAAGTCCTGGCAAATATGTGTGTGTAAGTGTGTTTGTGTTTGTAGGTTAAAGTATTCTAAAGTCTTTCCCACCCAGTACACATCCCATTTCCCTACTTTAGAAGACATACTGATGTCATTCACTTTAGATGTACCTTTGGACACTGCTCAGCCCTATAAGCTCCATGGCACATGCAATAACTGCATAACACTGTAGTACAAATAACTAGGTAGGTAGGCGTTCCAATCTCAATACTGACAACCATGATACTGCATGTGTGTGGGTGAGAACCATATCCTGTGTGGGTGTGTGTTGGTTATACCATTTTGAGGCCTGTTCCACCCAGTACACTTCCCATTGCCCTACTTTACAATGGCTGCTGAAGTCATTCACCTTAGATGTACCTTTGGACACTTATCAGCCCATAAGCATTGTGGTGCATGTGATAAATAGGCAGCACAATAATGCGTACATGTAGATAAGGAGGTGTTTGAATCTCATTGCAGCCTACTATACTAGTGTGTGTGTTTGTGTGTGAAGCATTTCCCCTGTGGCTGTTGTGTGCATTGGTTATACCATTTTAAGGCCTGTTGACCCCCTCCCCATGGCAGTTCTTTAAAGAGCCAGTTGATGGCATCCACATTACAATCACAGTCACACATTTTCTAACACAAAGGCACTGTGGCACATGCAATAGTCATATAGGTCTGTATTGTAAATAACTACAGAGGTAGGTCATATAATAGGAAAAGTGTCAACTCTGTGTGCTTCAATGCATGTCCCCATGCACCTGGGTGTCTGTGTTTCAGATGGCTATACCATGTTAAGGGACTGTGAACCCACCATTGGCAATCCTAGCAGCCCTTGTAATTGCCACCCACTTGAATAGTATGGCAGATACTACAACACTATAGTGCTAAAGTAGCTCTGTGGTGCTTGTGTTATCTATACAACAGTACTGTTTGTACAACTAGGCAGGTTCAGGTTCTGCTATCAGCAAGGGGAGGTCATGAGTGTGTGTGTATGTGTGTGTGTGTGTGTGTGTGCATGTGTGTGTGTGTGCATGTGTGCGTGTGTGTGTGTGTGTGTGTGTGTGTGTGTGTGTGTGTGTGTGTGTGTGTGTGTGTGTGTGTGTGTGTGTGTGTGTGTGTGTGTGTGTCTGTATGCAAGTACATACATCCCCTTGCAGTAGTCTACCTGTGTTATGGCCACCAGGAAAACTCTCAACACCGCACAGAAAGACATCTGGTTAAATCCATATGGAAAAATGGGGAAACACCAAACATTGAGCACAACCTTCACATATTGCTGTGATATCAGAACAGGTTGTGGCATGTGAATGCACTTTCCAAAGTGTATGTTTCATTACATGACAATAGCTGTCATCAATATGCAATGCTAGTCTGTCATGCATTTCCCACAGTTCACCAGAAAACCACACTTTATGACAGATGGAAAGAAAGTCTGTGTCAGGCATAGGAACAATCTGCAGACATATACAGAGGTCACAGGTATGGCCACAATTTGTAGCACCCTGCAGGTTGCAGTCCATGTTTGGCAAGGTGTGACCTGTGACAACAATTAAAACAGCAAAGAGGTCTCAGGAGTGTAGGACAACAAAAATGTCATATGGTCCTGTACTGATTGCATAGAGTAGTTATTGCACAGCAGAAGCACCTCAATGTTATGACAAATAGTGTAAGCTAAGGTAATGCCACACATAGAAGGTGTCATAGTAGCAAACCAGAGGAAGGCCTGTGTGTTGTACTTGCTGTGGCCATGGTATGTCTTGCCAACTGTCACATTACTACAGGTCGTGTCCCACACTCCACATTTCATAATGTAGCAAAGCCATTTATTGTCACGTATGTGTCTGTAATATGTATACATGTGAAGGGCCTGTGGCTACCTGGTGCCTCCAATAACCCACAAGTATATAGTCATGAATGTGAATTAGCTCTACCCACATATGTAGGTACAGCCTAAGGCTGTGTGAACTGTAAGTATTTTGCCATTGTCATTGAACCAAAAACTGCTGTTAACACATTGCGATGAGCTATACAGTGGGTATGGAAAGCTCTCAAGGTCCCAGCCTCAAGCTGTATGCAGACAACAGTGTCAGCATGCCATACAGCAAGTACATGTCCCCACTATGTTCCACATCAGCACCAACCTCATAAACACACAGACTGTGATGACAGGCCTGGGTACCCAGGATGGCAACACAGTTGCATTCTGGCACCAAGTATTGAAACTTGTCAGGACTTGCTTGCATGTGGTTCACCACACAGGTGAAGGGACTGCATCCAGTCAAAAGGTGGACATTACCTCTGAATAGTCCTCAGTCAGTAAAACACATTAGCAGCATGGCCAGTCTTCTATGCACCTATGCAGACATCTGCTGAATCTGTAAAGTCTATGTTAACTCCCACACAGGTCAGCCATGTCCCTCAACACACACACATGTGGCATTGGTACAGGATGATATGTGCATTTATGAACATGTACAGTACAAGCTGTGATACTACTCTAATCACAGACATTCACAATAGGTGTGCACTTGTGTGCATTACATAGCACACCCACAAATGCAGTTTCACCTGACATATACATCCAGGTATGCAAAGGCTACCACTATGAATGCTGCAGTATTGACATGATGACTACTGGGGCCTTACATGTATGCTCCTTGGCTGTTGACTCTGTGCCACCAACCTCCATGACAAATGTGGGGATATGTGCCTGGGAAGCAGTGGCTCCACCAAGGTTGGTGAGGAACTCCTCTATTGGTGTCAGTGGTGCTTCTCTAGCAGGCCCTCCACCAGTGCCAGCATGGTCCCTGGGCACAGCTGCAGCCCTTTGCCACGCATTGTGTATGGCATCTGTGGCATGGTGTTGGACCTGTTCATAGCCCCTGCCATGGTGTCCAGTGTTGTTGATGGTCCCCACCAGTTCTGCCCATGGGGCAGTTCATTGCTGCATATGCTGCCGGCTTCTCCTCAACAGTACTTTGTGATGTAGTCTCAGGGATTCCAAGATCGCCGCAGTCTCAGCCTCTGTGTATGGTGGGTGATATCTACGATACATCCCACCTGGAAGACATGAACAGGGGAACACATCACAGGCCCTCATACATTGCCTACCATCATGTACAGTCCATACACATACACATTTGCTAGCACTATCCACTGTTAACACCCACATTATATCCCTGCCATCTATCAGTACAGTATGTGTGTGAGTATTGTGAACATACAACAATTACAGCATGCGTTACCCCCCCTTATCCTGATGTGTCATTTACTCCCCACTGAGGACCATTAATGTGCATAGTCCACCATTCATCAGTCACATCACACAGCACATGCAGTAGCTGGGGACATCACAGAGGTTCCCCACCAGGGAATACCAGGCCATCAAACATCTACCATACACCTATAGGCTTTAAGGCCAACCCTCTACCCAGTGTCATACATACTCCTCAGGAGTGACCTCACTGTGACATGCAAGGAAATCACGGTCTACACATTGTTGGGACTGCTGGCTGCATGAGTGCAGGTCATTCTCCACTGTGTCAGCACACACACACACACACACACACACACACACACACACACACACACACACACACTCAACCTGGTAAGTGACCTGGACTGGCCTTGTTGGCAGCTACACACTCACCCTGCAGTGGAATGGGCACAATGTCCACATCAGGCAGAGGAGCTACCAACACCTTTGCAGGTGTGACATGGTGAAATGGATGATTAACAGCACAAACACCCTTGGGATACCACCTGTATCCCTGTTGGATGTGGACATCAGCTGCTGCCTTGCATACACATGGGCTAACTTGTGGCCTAGGCATATGGCTGCTCCCATCTCTAGTAACCTGAGATGGTAGCAGGACTACCAGAAATTTCTTGACTGTTGTGACAGATTGTGTTGTGTGTCCACACACATCACTGCCATCGACTGTTGGGTGCCCTCTATGGGCAATGTTACACTACCAGGGCATCCAGCCTACATCTGGCAAATAGATGAGTGGTACTACAGGTGTGTGTGGACATTTCAGGAACATTTGAGGTACACAATAAGAGAGAGTGGTGTATATGTGGTGTAGGGTGACCTACTCACAGGTGTCTGACATCTGCAATACCAGATGTCATTATTTTCTGACTGCAGTCCTTCATGATTTGCGACTAATTTGCCAGAAAAACAAACTTTTTTATGGAAAACATGGTCAAAATTGTGAGGCAAATGTCAGGACATTCTGCAAAACCCTGTATAGTTCAAAGGTATGCTGCAGACATAGCCATCAGGGATGGCTGTAGGTGCTGGGCAGCAGAATAACATGCAACATGGCAGTCCCAGAAGTGTTGTTGAGAGCTACTGTTTAAATTCCTATTTGCCGTGACTGCATCCCCCCATCTGCATTCCATTACATACTTAATTTATGGTATAGTGCTGTACCCTTTTTCAGAATAAATCCACAAAAGGTGTTGTGAATAGTCACAGTCTGTCTTCTTGATGAATATATCAGACCTGTTTAGCATAGGCATTAGCTTGCCTTCTGTAGGTAATGCTTGTGAAAAGGTGACGACCTGTGCACCAATATGTTGCTCCCATTTGCTAGTTGTATCCAGAACAGCTGGGTTGCCTTCCTATTAGCCAATGTCATGGCAACACAGTGCTATAATTAAGGCCTTCATGTGAGCCTTGCCCCTTTTCCTGACCTGTGAAGAAGACATTATGAAGGTGTGGGAGCTACAGCATCACAAAGGGTAGGTGGAAATACTATCCACTGTTTGGATTGGTGTGTTGTGTCCACAGTTTTGCATGCTATGTCTGCATACCTGTCAACCTGTTAGCACAGGAAATGTGTACACAGCACAACAAAATGTGTGGACAAAGGTTCACAAATATGGGGGGGTTAGAAATATTTGTGTCATAACCTTAGAGAATTGCTAGAGTAATAGTATGTTTTGACATTCAGTTTCTGAGGGATTTGAAGTCTGACACTCAAATGTGTATTACTATTTAGTGACTCCATCTTGATATCATCCCAGTAATTTAGCAGAATACCACAACTGTTATGAGGAACAGGTCATAAATATGAGCCATAACCCTGGACATTCTGTGGAAATCTGTACAGTCACATGTGACACTTGCAGCATTTATTGTTCTGTGCACTGGTTCTGTGTCAGAGGCCCAAGTACACTGTGATTTTGGCCACCATATGTCAGAGTACTGTCTGACTGGCTATCAGGATGTGCTCATATAACTCAGTTGCTTTACTCAAGAGGTCAGTTGACCTACTGGTATGTTGCCCTGACAGCAGTTCAAATGGTTCTGTGTTCATAATTTGGTAGTGATGTTTTTTGCCCTAAAGGTATATCCCTGTACTGCCTGATAACTTTACAAATGCATATGAAACCTTTACATATATTCACAGAATGTCTGTTGTTTGTGCTCATATATTTGGTCTGCTCCTCAGAATATCTATTGTTTTCTGGTAGATAACTGGGATAATCTGAGGTCCCCACCCATGGGCAGCCACCAATGCCCCTTCAAGGCCTCAAAGGGGGCTGTACTGGGGCTGGACAACAAGGGCTGCCTGCCCCTTGAGGTGCACCAGTCTGCCTGCAATCTGGCTCAGGTATCCATCCAAATCTGTCTGGATGACCCTGCATACCTTGGAACTTTTTGTGGGTAACAGATTCCTCTCTGCCCCCATGCCCAGAGGGGGACAGGCCCCATCTCCTGAGAGCAGTTCCACCCAAAGGTGGTGCAGGACCAGCAGAGGAACAGTTCTGGGTTGGGTCCCTGACATGCTGGGGCCCAGTGCTGTGGCCAGGTGAGGCGGGACAGGCCGATCCGCTGGGATCTGCCTTCCCAAATGTGCTATGGTGTTGAGGTCTTTCAAAATGTATTGGTTAGACATGAACAAAACATTTCAAGATTCATTATAACAGCATGAGCAGGTGTTCCAATTAACTCAGAACAATAGAAGTGAAACAACTGCATCACAAACAGAACACATGCATAAATGGAATAACAGTCAGCATTGTAACAGCATGCCAGTTACATTTACGGCAACAGGCCACCAACAATTGTATTTGAACAAGGTAAGTTAACACGCAACCATTTAAATATATGAACAATAATAGAACACAAATCCAAACATTTGGTTTTGAGAACAGCATACCCTTAGTATATGAATAATAATTATTGATGCAGATAAGGGGTGGGGGGAGAGAAAAAAAGTCCATTAACAACTGTATAGGCTTCTATTTTCCACAACAGTACTGCTCAATACTCTAAAGGTCTGCCCTCACTTTCCATCTACCTATGGCCCATCGCTTCTGTAGCATATACATAACTGTTAAACTGTCAACCTGGAATGGTATGGGGCAAACTGTGACAACTCTGGGTACATGTTTAGAGAGGACTTGTACATGTCAGGGTTATATATGATGAAGAATGTATACCCTGCATTGATGTGTGAGTGTGCTACTGGCATACTTCAACTGGATTCATATCTGTGTCCCAGGTTATTGGCAGCAGTGACCACTAGCCATAACAGCATGACACTTGAGAAACTGTACTGGGTAGAGTGCATGGTGTATGTACCTATCCTGTTGTCATTTGCAGGCATGGGGTTAGACAGTGGAACAGTTGTACACTGTTTATTAGTATACCCTTCATACAGCTACTAGAAACATTTTTTACCTGTAAGACCTGTGGAGAACATATGTGTTAACACTACCTGACTGCTTCTACAAATATGCAAGATTACTTGAGTATAAATATTCACACAGCTTAGTACCATTCCCTGGATTCAAACCATGGTCTGGGTGTGTGAAAATGAACAACAGAGCTATTTCTCATCACAGTGAGCTATTGGGGAACTGCTGTCTCTTGCTTGACTGAATTCTGCCTAATACTCTCTTGAGTAGACAGTCTGACCTTGTAATCTAAGTGTAGTGTCACCAAAGACTGAGGTGACAGTTGAACATGTATGCCTGAGATTCATGCATGACAAATACTTAGTGTACTGTATATTAATCCTTTGAAATAATAAGATCCAGAATGCAAACATTAACACAAGGCAATACTGTAGGGGACACACTACAATACATTACATATTACTATTCAAGGTTCAGAACTTAGTGAAGGACATATTTATATCTTGTTTTACAGCTCCTCAATTTACAGTTTTGCACAACAACTGGTTATCAGAACAACCTCAATCAATGCATGCTGTCAAAGCCATATTTGCTGTGAAGTGCCTGTACACTTTCTATTTCTTCAACAACATACCAGATTAAACACAACCATTTGTGGTATAAGTCTTTATTTGAGTAACATGACACAGTGCTTTATTACAGTTCAGATTCTACATTCAGTAGTACTGCATATCCTGTAGATCAATATTGGTCTGACAAACTTTATTTATTCAGTACACTCAGAACACGCTATACCTACTGGCAGTAAACAATGTATTTCTTCTTATTTATTGCACTATAAACTGCAAGATAGATCTCTACTCACCACACTCTCTGTGCAGCCTCACCAGTCTGTCTGCATGGGACTCCACATTGCTAGCTCTCACCTCTGCAGCTGTAGGGGAAGAAAACAACCATTATGCATACCTGTCTATCACAAAAACCAGGCTAGAATTTGGTACAGCTATGGGTGAAATACTTACAAACTACTGGGCCATTACTGTCTCAAGCATCTTGGATCCACTGGACAAAGAGCTCCCCTTCCTCTGCTTTAGGTCAGCATAGTGATGTCATACCTGCTCACCAGTTTGGGGGATTCCAGTGGCACTGGTGAGGTCACATGACAGACGGTCCCAGGCCTCACATTTGTATTGGGAGCCCTGGTACTTGTCCTGCAGCAGTCTGTCATCAGGGTGTTGCACAAGGAGTCCAGCCATGACCCTGGACTCCAAAATGCCCAAGCACTGCACATGAAAGCATGTTCCCTCTCCAACTCCAAACATAGCTCCTGCAGTGATCAGACTACAATAGGTTTTGGCTGTATTCCTGCCTGGTCAGTTTAAATAAGGCCATATTCCCACCTTTTGCCATCATTGGACCATTTTCAAAAATGCTGAGCTAAGCTGACAATACGCAAACCCGCTAAGCTGAGTTGAGCTGTGCTTAAAGTGGAAAATGCTACGTGGTGCTTAGCAGTGTGCAAATTGGCTTAGCTGAGCTGAATGGTGCTTAGAATTATACTTCCTAAGCAATGCTCAGACCAGCTATGCAATGCTTAGCACTGCTAAGCATTGCTCACTCTTCATTTGAAGAATAGTCACATACTGGACATTAATTACTTATTACTGACACACTATTAGGTGTATATATTTTACTTTACATGACATACCCCTATGTGCTTTGATTACATTACCTTGGAGTGTACTGTATAAGGACACTTGTGTTTACATGGGGGATTTCACATCATATATCCATTGACACTGCAATTTTGGACCAGCTACACTACCTTGGATAACAAATATCAATTACTACATCATTTAAAAAAATGTTAACAGTGCTTTCCCATGTAAAAATGAATGGCCTATCTTGGTACCTGAGCCTTGAACTGCTGCATGCAAAGCTAGAACTCTAACCACTATGCCAACTCGCTGTTGAAGATTTCAGTTATATATTTGTATTTAGCTCCTATAAGATGTTTAAGCAATGCTGAGCAAAGTGCCACAACATGCAAACCCACTCAGCTATGCGTAAACTTCACTTATAACGGGAAAAAAATTAATACAACCACTTTAATCAGATATATTACTAATAATAATAATTAACATTTGGTAATGCACAACCTGCCATGCTATCAGCTTTCTAAGTCTATCTGTGCAATATTTTAGTAATTTCCCCTATTTTGGGACCTTTGTCCCACATTTATTTCATGGCTTTATCCAGATTTCTTGTTGGCAGAAGTTGAGGTGTGTGTCCAAGGACACAAGTTTACTGGCACTTTGACATTTCAGGGTCATGTTACTGTTCCTGTCACACACACCCTGCGTTGCATTCCATTCACAAATCCTGCTTTCATTGTCTGTGGATGCTGAAAGCTTTATAAAGTGCCGTACAGCTCTTTGACAATGGAGGGGGTGTGTTACAGTTTCTGTCACACACACCCTGCATTGCATTGAATTAATTTGCTTTCAGTGTCTGTGGACACTGAAAGCATTTAAAAAGTGCCATACAGCACTTTGACAGTGCAGGGGGCAGGTTACAAATCTGCGAGCACTACTGCAACACTCCCCCTTTACTCATTCAGTGTTCATGTCCGCAGATCCATCTCAGTAGCACACCTTCATTAATATGAAAGGCACACTGCTGAGAAGGGGGATGTGGATGCGATCACTATTCACTCCATGTAGGAATACCATTATTCCTACATGGATTTTATTGAATCCGGGAGTGTATGTTATATAGCATATATCACGGACAGAAGCAGGTTAAAAAATAAAAAATAACAGATGGGTGCACAAGTTGTCAGAATAAAAAAGCACCCAGTCCTGATAAACACAGTGGTGCTAGGACTGAAAAAACATGATATTGTAGTGGTGGTGCAGTGGTAGCATTGTCGCCTCACAGCAAGAGATTCTCCCGTTCGATTCTCGCCTGGAGCACCTTCTGTGTGGAGTCTGAATGTCCTCCCCGCGGTTGAGTGGCATTTGAAAGACATGTGTGAATGGGCGTGCCTCCATTGAAGGTTGGGCATAGGGCTGGCACCTCGGCACCATAAAAAATCTACTGCCAATCATTAGCGGACCAGAGTTCCGCTGTGGCGACCCCTAACCAGGAAAAAGCCGAAAGAAGAAGAAGAAGAATCCTCAAGACATGGAAATATTCCTACAATGGGGTTAGACCAGGCACAGAGGGAGTATGGCCCCCCTTGTTGCAAAATTAAGTAGTATTCCACAAAAATACAGAAACTGACAGGAGCAAAAAAAGAGTCATAAAGATGATAGGGTGTACTGTTAAGGATAAGACAGTAATTATGTATTGTTACTATTATGCAAGAAGCCCAGAATTTCTGGACAAAAGTTATACAAAAGGATTAAAAGAGAAAGAAATTAGAGGAAACAAAAATACCTGAAGAAGAAACATTTTGAAAAGCTTCAAATGCAAATTTGTGTTCATTAATACAACAGATTCGTGAAAAACATTATATAGACCATGAAACATTGGGAAAAAAATATAAAGAGCAAAATCTAGAGATTTTTGAAAGGTATAAAAAAGAAATATAAACTTGGGAAAGAAAGAGACATCTAATACAGTATAGTATTTATGCAAAGGAGAAAAACTAATTGATGAACAAAAAATGCAACTCCAAAGATATTCATAGAGTAATACAGGCAAAGGCACTCAGGTATTGACAATTTCACAAAACAAAAAATATGATCGCAAAGGGGAAATATAGAACAGAAGATTAGTAAAGTAGAAGTTAATAAAAATAGAAGATGGAGTTGTGGAATACCTGCAAAATGAAGGATTTAATGTAAAAAGTCTAACACAGGTTATGTCACATTATGACAGAATCATGAGTCCCACTAGTAAGGAGAAACAGGAGGAACAGAAGAAATCTGAAGAAGAAATATAGACATGGGAAAGAAAAGAGATTTAATGTGGTGCAATATTTATGTAAAGGAGAAAGTAAAACTAATCAATACAGAAAGCAGCACCAAAGATATTTGAACAGAAATACAGGAAAAGGCATCCAGATATGGAAAAATTTACGATACAACAAATGGGAAGTAGAAAAGAGGATTAGTAATGCAGAAGTTAAAGAAAAAGGAACTGATGTTCTGGATTAACTGAGAAGTAAAGAATTTAGTATAGAAAATAGAACTCTGACAACATCACAGCATGATAGAATAATAAATCCCCAAATTAAGGAGAAACCACTGGAGTGGGAAGCTTCTGATCAGTTACCATATGAAGATACATTGCAGCCTTTAGAAAGAAACCAGTACAAAAGTTTAAAAGTTCAGCTGGAGGTGCACAGTGAGGGAAGGAA
Organism: Protopterus annectens; assembly: GCF_019279795.1. Classification (NCBI taxonomy): domain Eukaryota; kingdom Metazoa; phylum Chordata; order Ceratodontiformes; family Protopteridae; genus Protopterus; species Protopterus annectens. The sequence goes on along the minus strand of NC_056728.1, from coordinate 765,602,536 downwards.
CATGAAACTGTGGCAACTCTGACACAGTCAAAGTTGTGGAGAGATAGGCCGGTGAGTTCCCATGTGAAAGAGCAATGGATGACAGTGGGTGATGCTGAAGAAAATATGGTGTAGGAGGATGTTCTGGAAATTTCTGTAGTATGCCTACAGGAAATGGACAACAAAGAAAGTGCCCTTAGTTTAGAAAAAAAATTATCTAAGGGAAGAGTCGCTTGATTCAATAGAGATGAATAGACATATTAAGATCAATGAAAGAAATAGGTGACAGAAAGTCAATAAAACCCAAACTGTTAGTTTAATAAAACAAATGAATGGAGTAATCAAGACTGTCCATAGAAATGTATGCAATATAACAGAAAAGTAAGGGAAAGGAAAGGAACAAATCAAATATCATCATGGAAGTGTCAAATAGAGAAATTAAGATAATAAGTGTCACTGTTAGAAGAGTATAGAAAAGGGAAGAGATCAACAAAAGTACTCAGAAACACAGATGTGATAAAAGCAATGCCCAGTATTAGAGCAGACCAGGGTCTATCATACACTTGTAAATAATAAACTAAAGATATCAGCACATGCAGAAAAACATTGAACATATGCAGATAAATATAAAGGAAAAGTACAAAACAAGCAATTCATTGATGATCCCAAAAGTTTTATAGCGAATTGGAAAACAAAGAAAAAGGAATAGAAACACCATCAAAAAAAAGAAGAAATAGACACATTTTGCAGAAATGTCTATGAAGAAACTGTAGAACATAAATATGCCAAATGGATAGAAGAAATAAAAGAAACAGTAAGAAGTTCAAATGTACAGTATATGAAATGGGAGGAAGTAATGGCCAGAGAAATTGAAACAAAATTAAGAAAAGCTCCTAATTGGAACCCCCCCCCCCCAGGCTCAGTACCTAACTTCTGGCTAAAAGTATTAATATCTTCACACAAATATTTATCCCCAAGTAAGAACTATTTATACGGGTATTTCAAACAGACACCTACATGGTTACCAACACAAAAAATGATACGTCTCCTTAAGAATGAAACTGCAAGCTATCCTTAAAACTACAGATCGATAACTTGCCTTCTGAAGATGTATAAACTATACACTGGAACTGATGCTGACAGAGTCTATAGTTGATCTTATGGTCTGAGGCAGAGCCAGCTATGCCAGAGAGTGTAGGGCAGTCCATGTGTAGCATATGCTAGCATAACTAGCTGAAGTTTTGTTAAGAATTGTATGTCATTTGAATCTCAATCTGATTTGTATAGATGCTTGTGTTAAAAATGTATTTGTAAAGTTGCTTCTGTTAAAAATGTATCAACAGTGGGTTCTGCTGGACAGAAAAGAAATATACATGTATATCAGACTGTATTGTAACTGATGAAATGTATATATGTTAATAGAGGATGCTGGAAGGGAAGAGGTTAAGCTCAGCTCAGTTAACATTAAAAAAATAGCCTGAAATCAAATGACTTAATTTAGGCCATAAAGATTTTATCTCACTGGCCTGAATGCAGCCAGAGACTCAATGTCTGGGCTGGGATCCTGCTCTTATTGTCCTTAGTGGTGAACTAATTGCTACTCTGGGGTGCCACAGAATGACAGGTTAGTCTCTGCAGGAAGGCTGAAAGGATCCAGAGGGTACCCCTGCATTACCAGGCTATAATTCATACCACACATTTCGGCCACCTAACCAGAACCAAAACACTAAAGGTAGAGGCATGTCCATATTCATTAAGGATATCCACACCTCCAGGCTAGTTGCTCAGCATAATGCATCCAAGATTATCCAAGTGCAACTAACTCTGGGCAAGACCGCAATCCAAATTGTAGCTTGCTACAGATCCTCCACCATGCCCCAGGATTCCCACTCCTCATTTCTTGATACACTGAAAAATATAAGGGTACAACCTAGCACCCTAATAATGGGCAATTTCAACTACCTCACCATTAACTAGAAAAACTACTCATGTACCAACTCTTGTGCTCAACATTTTCTGGAATTCATAAATTCCAATGCCTTGGGTCAACTTATCCGCATCCCCACCAGGGGCAGAAATATCCTAGACCTGGTCATTACCAACATGGGCAACTGGTGCTCCACACCAGAGGTCAATTCCTCATTAGTCAGATCCGACCACAAGCTAATCACCCTAGACATCCACATCCCTCCCCCACCCCCCATTTGGGAAACCACTGTAAAAAATTTCTCCAAAGCCAACTTTAGGCTTCTTAAGACAGAAGTGGCAAACTTCACGACAACCATGCTGATGGACAATCGAGGTATGACTGCTGAATCCTACACAAATGCACTTTATAAGCACTTACACGAGTGCATGGATTGTGCAATCACTAACAGAACCAAGATGATATCCTCCAAAAAAAGTAAGCCAATCTGGTGGTCCCCTGCCATAAATAAACTCTACAACAGAAGAAAGAAACTGTTGCAAAAAAGAGTAAAATCCCATGATTGGAGGAACTCACTGGTCAGCCTCAGTAAGATTCTGAGATCCCTCATAAAATCCTCCAAAGCTAGTTACGAAAACAAAATTGCCACTGACTCTAAAGACAATCACAAAGCATTCTATAGCTATGTCAAGAATCTCAATGGCAACACTCAGATCTGCTCTGAGTTACAGTACAATGGCATTAAATATACAGAACCAAATGATATTGCCAACATCCTGGCAGATAGATTCAGTGCTAACTTTTCCCCCCTTTCATCCCCTAAAGGGCCCATCTCTATACCAGAAGAATGCAAAGTTCCTGTAATCATGGCGGCACAGGGAAAAAAACACACTCTCCAAAGCCAAGAACACAGCATCCATGGGACCTGACAACATCCCAGGCTGCGTTCTACATGAACTACAGAACGAACTGGCACCCCACCTAAGTACCATGCTCAATCATAGCCTCACCTCAGGCTATGTGCCCACTGAATGGTGCACAGTGACGCTTATCCCACTCTACAAAGGGGGAGCCAACACGGACTTTGGAAACTACCGCCCCATTAGCCTGAAGAGCCTGGTCTGCAAGGCTATGGAATGTATCATCATGGAGCTTATAAACAATTACATTGGTAATCTCCAAACTCTGGACCCCACCCAGTTCGGGTTTTTAAAAGGCAGATCATGTCTCCTAAACCTGATAGACTTCTTTGAAGCGGTCACCAAAGCCGTAGACAAGGGTAAGGTGGTTTACACAGCCTATCTATATCTCGCCAAGGTTTTCAACACCATCCCCCACTCTGGAATTATACATAAACTCACTAAACTTGGTATAAATCCCTATGTCACAAGATGGGTTGCCAACTGGCTCACTGACAGAACCCACACTGTGAAAGTAGCAGACTCCAAACCCAACTTCAGACCAGTGACAAATGGAGTACCACGGGGTTCACTTTTCCACTTTTCTGAAGTACAGGCTAACACAGAAGGTCTTTGGCTAAGGAAGTTCGCAGATGACTGTAAACTAGAAGCCATAATCAAAACTCCAAAAGATGTGGACATCTTACAAAAGGGCCTCGCTGAGACAGATGCCTGATGTCAAAGCTATGGCCTCAAGCTCAATGCCAAAAAGTGCATTGTCATCCCTTTTGGTAAAAACTCTGTACCCATGAACTACCACATAGGTAGTAGTCTAACACCAAAAGTGTGATAAGAGACCTTGGGACACAGGTAGACAGTAGTCTCTCCTTTGATTTTATTTATTTTATTTATTTATTTTATTTTATTTTACATTTGGTGACCGGGCTAGTCAAGCTGGACAATTATCCGTTTTCAGTAGAGGCCCGGGGAGAAAAGCTCCAATTACAAGAAGTAAAACAATAATTAACAATAAATCATAATAAGCATCATACAATAAATACATAGGTGGACATTTGTATGAATTTAAAGAAAACACGAATAAACTAAAAAAGCAGAAACCATAATCTTTCAGAAAAATAGTTGGTTAGCAATATAAATCACAAGGTGAGCAACATTCTACAGTTAGATACTAAACAAAATTCAAGATGTGCTAGAGAAAAAGAAAAAATTGTTTAAGACAAACTCAAAGTTAAATCTGTCTATAGTAAAAATTAGTTTTATAGAGGGAAAGTTGGAAAAAAATAAAGGGGGGAAGTTGGGAGTAGTTAAGGAATAATTTCAGTCAGGATTACTACAAGGACATAGCCATTGAGTTTTGAGATGTTCTTTGATCTGTCTTTTGAAAAGGGATGTAGAGTCTAGGTTTGCTATTTCCTGAGGTAGTTGATTCCAGATTTTCCCGACAGCATTTGAAAATAGTGAGTCCCCAGCTTTATTCTTAGATTTGGTTAAGGCTACGAGGAGTTTATTAGCAGATCTTAGTGTGGCTAGGTTTTTATAAGGTGAAATCAGTTTTGTAAGGCTAGGGGTAGCATCTGGGTAAAAAAGGGTCTTATGAATGATAATTAATTGTTGATGGCGTAAGTGGTTGTAGAGTTCTAACCAATCTAGTTGCTTGAGGTTAATACAGTGGTGGGTTCTAAAAGGGGTAGCAGTAATGAATCTAGTAATACTATTGTAGCAGGTAGAAAGTTTGGTGATGTTGTTTTTAGACAAGTTTGTATATATAGCAGAGGCATAGAAAAGGGTGGAGATCAGGTGGCTCTGGGCCACAGTTTTTCTAGCAGATGGGGTAAGAAAGGGTTTAATTCTGTAGAGAGTACCGATTTTTTTGTTAACAGATTTAATGGTATTGTTAATGTGGTCATCAAAATTAAGGTTATTATCAATTGTTACACCTAATAGGCGAGTGGTCATATCTGGGCTAATGCAGGTAGCATTGTTAGAGGAGATAGTGAAGAAAGGTGTTGTTGATTTGTTTGTAGGGGTAAAGAGAAGAAGTTTTGTTTTTTTGGGATTAAGAAGGAGGGAGAGTTCCATAAACCATTTTTCAACATTATGGAAGACTGTTTGGGTGAGGGACTGAAGGGAGGAAACATTATTGGCAGCACAAATAAGTGTTGAGTCATCAGCATATTGAATGCAGATGGCTTGGGGTATATTCAAATTAAGGTCATTGATAAATAAAGAGAAAACAAGGGGCCTAGGATTGATCCTTGTGGAACCCCAATGTTTACTGGGAGTAAGGAGGATAGGTTGTTGTCCCATAGCACTGCTTGTTGCCTATGTTGGAGGTAACTCCTGAACCATTGGAGAGTATGTGAGCCAAGTGAATAGAGATTTAGTTTGTCAAGAAGTATATTATGGTTAACCATGTCAAAGGCCTTTGACAGGTCAAGGAATAAAGCTGATGAGAAAAGATTGTTGTTCCTATTTTTATTTATGGCATCAGAGAAGGAAAGGAGGGCAGTTGTAGTACTGTGGAAAGGTCTAAAGCCATGTTGACTATTGGCTAGAAGTTTGTTTTGTAGGAGGTGGTTAAGAATTTGTTTATGTATACATCTTTCCATGATCTTTGCTAATGGGGAGAGTAAGGCAATAGGGCGAAAGTTTGCTCAGTAGAGGAGCCACCTTTATGTAGAGGTATTATATGAGATATTTTCCATATGGTGGGTATTTTTCCTTCAGAGATAGTCCTGTTAATGAGAATGGATATGGGGTAATCAATAGCTTTTGCCGCAATTTGTAGGTATTCTGAAGGGAGTTGGTCAGCAGAAGGGGTACAAGGTTTAAGTTTCATGAGAAGCTTATAAATAAGAGATGTAGGTACTGGTTGAATGTTAAAGACATTGGATGAAGTGTTAGAGGTATTAGGTAGGGAGGTAGTAGAGGAGGGTAATGAATTAGCTAGGGTTTGAATGGCTTCAGTAAAGTACTTGTTAAAGGCATCTGGGATCAGAGTGGAGTTATTGAGATTAAAGCCTGAAGGGATAGGAGTAGTTGAATGTCCTGGTTTAAGAAGTTTGTTAATACCTGACCAGAATTTTTGAGAAGAATGCTGCCTAGTTTGTTGTATGTGAAGATAGTAATCCTTTTTATCTGCAAGAGTATCTTTCTTAGTGGCATTTCTTAATTGCTTAAAGAGTAGGTGATCAGATGGACTTTTGGTAGTTCTCCATTTAGCCCATATTTTATTTCTAAGGAGCATTTTTTGTTTAGTTTGTTTAGTAAGCCACGGGGCTGATTTGGTTCTTATCCTAGTAGAGTGAATAGGAGCATGATAGTCAAGGATTTGTAGAAAGTTGGTATTAAAGTAAGCCACTGCTTCGTTTAGTTCAAGGGTAGTCAATGGAGACCAGTCACATGCTTTCAGTTCTGCCATAAACTTATCTGGGTTAAAGAATTTGTTTGAGCGAGACATCTTAACTTTATGGTTAGTTGGGTTATGCAACTTTTGTCTAGTAACATAAGTGAGCATATGGTCACTAATATTGTCAGGAAGAGTTCCTGGAGAGTACTTGTTTCGATTGTTATTAGTAAGGATCCAGTCAAGAGTTGTTTCTTTATTTGTGGGTTTATGGATTCTAGTTGGAGTGTTAATTAATTGAGAGAAACCATAAAGATTTATATGGTTGGTGGGGTGTTGGGATGAACAGGTCATCCAGTCAATATTGAAGTCACCAAGTATTATGGTTTCCTGAGGTAGTTGGCTAGAAAGTGAACTAAGTAAGTTTTCTAGGATATGAGTATTATTTCCAGGGGGAAGGTACATGCAAATGAGATAAATTGATTTGTTATTGTTGATGTTTAGTTTAATAGCTAATATTTCGGCTTTAGAGTCTAGTGATGGAAGTTCATTGTAGAGAGTGATTTGGAGATTAGATTTATAGAGAATAGCTATGCCTCCACCTTTCTTATTTATGCGGTCGCATCTAAGTATATTATAGCCAGGAGGGGTGATTTCCTGGTCTTGAATGGACGGTTTTAGCCATGTTTCAGTAAGACATAGTATGTCGAATGCATGGTATCTTTTGGCTAGGCTTATATAGGACCTGGAGACAATAGCCTAGTACCTACCTATGAACCTATGAAAGAGGTAGAATTGTTTTACAGTCTCCAGATGCTGGAATAAGTCTTAGCAAAGTTCTAGGTGTGCATTGACATTACCACAGTAGTCAGGAAATCCTTCTATGTGGCACACCTCATCACAAAAGGTTTCTCATTCAGGAAAAAAGAGGTCATTGTTCCCCTCTGCTCATCACTCATTAGACCCATTATAGAGTACAACGCCCCTTTTGGTATGTACCTCACAAGACATCTACAACAACTGGAAAGGCCACAGAAATACCTCACAAAGAGGATTACCTGCCTCAAACAGATGCCCTACGCAGACTGTCTCAAAAAACTGCAGCTTTACTCCGTCGCATATCGCCTACTTAAAGGTGATCTCTGCCTAACATACAGAGCTATGTCAAACCCAGAGCTTTTGGACATGCTCCACTTAAAGAAATCCCAATCCCTCTGAGCTACACACTCTAGGGACCTAAATCTTGTCACCACAATAAACAGAACATGATGGAGGGATAGATTCATGTCCCAGAGACTTCCCATACTCTGAAACAAACTACCTATCTATATCAAACAAAGCTCCTCATTAACACTCTTTAAGAAAAATCTTGATGATTGGATGGGAGATAGGAAATTCACCCCGGGGATCACTTCTGTGGCTCTGCTCGACAGTGGCACAGGAAAATAATTTTCTTGGGTGGCGAAAGCCATGGTATCTTTTGGCTAGGCTTATATAGGACCTGGAGACAATAGCCTAGTACCTACCTATGAACCTATGAAAGAGGTAGAATTGTTTTACAGTCTCCAGATGCTGGAATAAGTCTTAGCAAAGTTCTAGGTGTGCATTGTGAAATATCTCTGCTAGATCCTGGCTCAGCTTCTAGTCAGGGGATAGTGTGGGAACCACAGAATCAAGTGACCAGATGTGATGTCATTCTGTAGACAGCACTGAAATTGTATTTAGATACTAGTGAGAGATGTCACAGATCACACTCAGCATTCTGTTTTGGAACTAACAAAACCATCCACCCCTTTCATCTTGCCTTGCTATAGCAAGTAAGTAGCGAACAGTAATTCTTCAGTCAGTTAGGAAAATATAGTGAGACTAGTTAAATATTGTACTTCTGTATCTGTCTGAATGTTTCCATCTGTGTTGTTTTTATATTTCCAGTGAACTGAAACTCTGGTGTTTATTGTAAATAGATATTCAGTATTTTCATTTTTTTTTTTAATATTTACTATTAAATATCTAAACCTTTCATTGTAGCTGGTCTTTTAGAAAATATTTTAACTTTTGAGACTACTTGCATTTATTTAGTGGTACTGTAGCATCACTCTCCTGAAAGTCTTGCTGGTTGGTTAGCACTACCATTTGTATAAGTATTAATTTTACTAAGAATAATTGGGTACCCTGGTAAGAGCCTTAAAGTAGTTGGCTGCTGGCAGTGTATCTACCTTAAAGTCTGGGTAGAGGTGGCATAGCAGGTAAGTCTGCATCAGCAAGGTGGAGTCTTATTTGGAGCCTAGAGCAGAAATCCAGCCCAAGGAATGGAATGTGCTCCCTGTGTGCTCTTAAGGGAAATTCTGCTTGGGTTAAAAAGCTGCATCTGAAATTACTATGTGTATCTATTTTTGTTCTAAGTGAATGTTCCCCACAAGTGTCAGTGGTGAGGATTGAGGCTCCTTGATTACTGGCCCACAGGAGGAACATCACATATTGGTGAGCAGCAGTGTGGATATTACCTGAACGTCTGTAGCCTGTAAGCAGTTGTCACTAAAGATGTGTGTACTCTAAGCAGCCACAAGGTAAACATACAGACTTTCATTTTTCACAACAGTTTTATTTATTTTTGTTAGTTTATTTTAGGCAGGGAAAGTAGGCAAAGATGTCAGCAGAGGATTATGGCAAGTTGACAACAAACATGTTGGTTAAGGTGTGCAAATCCAAAGGACTGGTGTATGCCAACATAACTAAACATGAAATTATTTCAGCCTTAGTTGCAACTGCAGCACAGACCAGCAACCAGGAAGATAACTAGTCTGACAATGGGGATGGGCAGTACTCAGAAATAGGACAGTTCACATTTCCTCAGAGGATTTAAAAACCCATCTGGAGTTAAAGAGACTTGAACTGGAGGTACATCACATGGAATGAGAGAAAATGAGAAGCAGCGTCAACATGAGATGGATATGCTGACTCTTCAGCAGGAACATGGAGGTAATGGGGAAGGGAATAACCAAATCCCAGAAACAACAAAGGTCAGTACATTTCTTCCACAGTGTAAAGAATATGATAATTTTTATACTTTTATTCCTATATTTGAAAGAAAATGTAAACAGTATAATATTGACCAAAGGGTTCTGGGTATGGTTCCTGACACTCTAACTCCATGCTAAAGGTGTAACTGCTGTTTCTAAATTGTCTGATACTGATTGTTTAAATTATGACAAGGTTAAACAATGTTTATTGAAATGCTTTAAGTTAACACCTGAAGCTTACAGAAAAGTTTTGTGAGCACAGACATAAGGCAGATGAAAGTGTATGTGATTATATTGCTGAGCTAAGCACTTATTTTCATAGGTGGGTGAGTGGGTGTAAGGTCACCATATTTGAAAGGCTGGTTGACCTTTTGGTGAGGGAACAAGCCCTTAGTACTTTGTCTGAGGACATGAAAACCTGATTGGCAGATCGGGAATTTAACTCTGCAGATGAGCTGGGAGAAAAGGGGATCTCTACTTAACAAGCAGGGCATCACTGCACAAGAAGGGGATACCTAGTGCTGCACATGGATATAAGAGAACCCATGGCGGGCAGCCTAAACCACCCTAACAGAGTTCACCAGTAACAGGAAAACCACTAGTTCAGGTACATGGCCAGGATCCAGGTTTAGATGTTTTAAATGTAACCAGAGCAGCCATGTAGTATACAAATGTCCACTGAAGCAAGGTAGGGAATAAAAGGTGGGGTACCCAGCAAGTGGGAATAACAGCATGCCAGTGGTAAGTTGTCTAGAAATAACAGGGGTACCAAACTATCACCGGAGTTTGTATCCTATCTTAGTGGATGGAAAACAGGCCACTGCTAAGAGAGACACAGCCTCTGACATTACCGTTGTGAAGCCTGCAGTGGTTATAGATGAGCGGTACTTGCTTGGGCAATCCACTTCAGTCAGTGCTTCAGGAGAGACCTCATTCCAAATGCCTTTGGCCAGGGATCATCTTGACTAGGAGAGTGGAAAAGGAAGCAAGCAAGTACTTGTGTTTGAGGATATCCCTGCAGATGTCTTGCTATAGAATGATCTTGTCTGCATGCATTTACATGCAGTCAGGCTTGGAGACAGGCCTGTGGGTCTGGTAGCCTGGGGAGGCCGAGACAGACCTCACACCTGAACCCAGGGCTGGTGATGTGGCTGTTTCAGGGAGGGTGCTACCCTGTAACAATGAGCTTGAAGATGAGTCACAGCTGCTGGTAGGTACTGATATTCCCTTGGACAGGGTGACTGCAAAGGTAGAGGTGAGTGGTAGTACCCAGGCTGACAGTGAGGCACCGTTGTCAGGAGATATCAGACTTCCTGTAGAAGGGGAGCTGGAAAGGTCACAAAGGTAGAGTTGAGGCAGCCTCATCTCTCAGACTCTACATTATGAGGCTTGAGGAAGGTAGCTAAGGAGGCACCTGATTCTCAAGGAAAAGGGGAGTCTGTATACTGGAACAAAGGGTTACTGTATAGAGAGTGGACCCTTAAGGGAGGGCCAGAGGGTGAGGTAATACAGCAGTTGGTAGTGCCCAGAGCCTGCGGTCTAGCACTTTTAGCCATAGCCCATGACATTCCTTTTGTAGGTCATATGGGCATAAAGCATACCAAGAGATGTATTATGCAGAACTTTTATTGGGCTGGTTTTGGAAGAGATGTGATAGGGTATTGCAGAACCTGTGAGCAGTGCCAAAAAGTAAGCAAGGCAGGGGGCAATGTCAAAGCTCTTTTGATGCCTTTGCCTGTGATTAAGGAGCCATTTTAGAGGGTAGCTATGGATATTGTGGAGCCTTTGAATATCCGAAGTTCCACAGGGAAGAAATATATGCTAGTGGTAGTAGATTATGCTACTAAATACCCTGAGGCAGTGGCGCTGTCCTGCATCGAGGCAGAGAAGATGGCAAATGCTTTGTTAGATATTTTCAGCATGTTAGGTTTCCCAAGAGAAATACTGACTGACAGAGGTGCTAATGTCATGTCAGATCTGCTAGCTTGTCTGTGGGACCACTGTTGGGTGAAGCACATAAAGGCCACTCCCTACCACCCCACAACTAATGGTCTTGTGCAGAGGTTAAACTCTACACTAAAAAAGGCATTTGCAGACCTGTTTAAGAGAGAGTGGGACAACTATTTGCTGTTAGCATACAGAGAGGTACCCCAGGAATCCACAGTTTTTCACCCTTTCAGTTACTGTATGGCCATCAGGTGAGGGGTCCCTTGGATTTGATTTGTGATGAGTGGGAGGGTGAGTGCAAATCCCACAAAGAGCTTGTTGTGGCATATGTCCTAAACCTCAGGACAAGGCTTAGGGAGCCCGTGGACATAGCCCAGGAGAACCTGGCAGGAGTCCAACAGCAGAAAAAGATCTGGTATGACCAGAATGTTCGAGTCTGAGAGTATGCTGAGGGACATCAAGTTATGGTGCTTATTCTTGTCAGACACAATAAGCTGCAGGCAGATTAGGAAGGACCCTTCAATGTGGTAAGGAAGGTTAGTGATATTAACTACATGGTAGAACTGCTAGGCAACAGGTAGGGGCACAAATTGTGCATGTTAACATGGTGAAGCCTTACCATGATAGGAAGGCCCTTGTGCTAAGTATTTGCAGTGGAGGCAAGAGGAGTCTGAGGGGATCTGCTGATTGATCTCTTCTATGAGGCTTGGACTTACACTTCAGTGTAAGGAGTAACAGTGTCCTAGTGGCTATCCCCTACCCAGATTCGAGAAATCCAAGTAGTGTTACAGGACTTTAGGGACATGTTCACTGGGAAACCTGGGTGCACTCACCTGGTGCAGCACCATGTGGATACAGGAACCAGAGACCTGTCAAGCAGGCCCCATACAGGGTGCCTAAGTGAGTCAGACAGAATCTAAGGGAGGATATACAGGAAATGTTGGAACTTGGAGTAATCCAGGAGTCCAGCAGTCCCTGGGCCTCTCCAGTGATGCTGGTACCAAAGAAGGATGGCAGCACCAGGTTCTATGTGGACTACCAAAAATTAAACAGCCACACAGAGTCAGATGCTTACCCCATGCCTAGGACAAATGAAGCCTTAGACCAGCTACTGATATGACCATGGGCTACTGGTAGGTGCCCTTGACTCCCAATTCTAAGGTCAGCTTTTGAGACTCCTTTCAGATTATATGAGTTCACAAAGATGGGCCCTTTGGGATGAAAAATGCCCCAGCAACCTTCCAGAGGCTAGTAGATTGTATCCTAGCAGAAGCAGGAGATTATGCCCTTGCTTACCTGAATGATATTGCCATCTACAGCCATTCCTGGCAACAGCACCTTCAACATGTCAGGGAGATCCTGGGCAGACTGCAAATGGCAGGGTTGACCATTAAGCCCAGTAAGTGTCAGGTGGGTATGGCAGAGGTCTCCTACCTGGAACATACAGTGTGTAGTGGTAAGATCAGGCTAGAACCTGCCAAAGTGGAAGTTATTCAGGCATGGCCTGCTCCTGTTACCAAAAATCAGGTGAGGGCATTCTTGGGGAAAGTGGGGTACTATAGAAAGTTAATTCCCAATTATGGTACAATGGCTGCTCCCCTCAAAGAACTGATGAGGAAAATCAAGCCAGATAAGGTGGTATGGACCCTAGCCTGCAAGCAGGCATTCCAAAAGTTTAAAGGGGCTTTGAGAGAACCCCTCTGTTAACCAGTCCAGATTACAGCAAAAAAGTTGTTGTACAGGTAGATGCTTCAAACCATGGGATGGGGGCTGTACTCAGTCAGGTTTCCTCAGAGGGAGAAGAGCACCCTGTTGTATATCTCAGCCATAGACTCCAACCCATGGAGGAATGTTATGCAACTGCGGAAAAAGAATGCCTAGCGATAGCATTGACACTGCAAAATTTTTAGCCTTATCTGTGTGGGAGGAAATTCACTATGGTTACAGACCACAATCCCTTAACATGGCTACATCAAGGCATCCAGCAAAATGCCAAGTTATTAAGGTGGAGCCTAGGGTTCCATGTATATGACATGACAGTGCAGCACTGTAGTGGGCTTAGCGATGCCAATGCAGATCTACTCTCAAGACAGGTTCATTTTTATCAAGCAACATTTCTCCAAGGTCACTTGAAAAACTAGCTTGAGTCTTCAAAGAGGAGAGAGATGTGATGATGTGAGGTAGTGTCATTTATGCCAGAGGAGTAGGGCAGTGCATGTGTAATATATGCCATCATAACTAGTTGGAGTTTTGTTAAGAATTTTATGTCATTTGAATATCAAACTGATTTGTACAGATGCTTGTGTTAAAAATGTATCAATGGTGGGTCCTGCTGGACAGAATAGAAATATACATGTATGTTAGCCTGTATTGTAACTGCTGAAATTGACATATGTTAACAGAGGATGATGGAAGGGAAGGGGTTAACCTCAGCTCAGCTAACCTTAAGGAAAATAGCCTGAAATTAAATGACTTAGTTTAGGCCATAAAGATTTTATCTCACAGGCCTGAATGCAGCTAGAGATGCAATGTCTGGGCTGGGACCCTCCTCTTATTGTCCTTAGTGGTGAACTAATTGCTACCCTGGGGTGCCAGAGAATGGCTGGTTAGTCTCGGAAGGAAGGATGAAAGGGTTGGGATTGTTTTACGGTATCCAGATGCTGTGATAAGTCTTAGCAAAGTTCTAGGTGTGTATTGTGACACTTCTGTGCTAAATCCTTTCTCAGCTTCTAGTCAGGGGGTAGTGTGGGAACCACAGAATCACATGACCAGATGTGATGTCATTCTGCAGACAGCACTGAAATTGCATTTGTAGATACTAGTGAGAGAAGTGACAGATCACACTCAGCACTCTGTTTTGGAACTAACAAGACCAGTCACCTATTTCATCTTGCCTTGCTCTAGCAAGTAAGCTGGGACAGTAATTCTTTAGTCAGGTAGGAAAATATAAGAGACTAGTTAAATACTGTTTTTCTGTATCTGTGTGAATCTTTCCATCTGCGTTGTTTTTATATTTCCTGTGAATTGAACCTCTGGTGTTTATTGTAAATAGATATTAAGTATTTTCATGTTTTTAAAAAAATATTTATTATTAAATATCTAAACCTTTCATTATGGCTGGTCATTTAGAAAAAATGTTAACTTTTGAGACTACTTGCATTTATTTAGTGGTACTGTAGCATCACGCTCCTAAAAGCTTGCTGATTGGTTAGCACTACTATTTGTATAAGTATTAGTTTTACTAAGAGTAATTGGGTACCCTGGTAAGAGCCTTAAAGTAGCTGGCTGCTGGCAGTGGATCTACCTTATAGTCTGGGTGGAGGTGGCATAGCTGGTAAATCTGTACTGGCCTTTCCCAGGTGTGCATATGTGTCTGTGTGAAAATCAAATCTCAAAGAGTGTGTGTTTGCCAGCTATTTTGAACAGGGACACAGAGCACTGATTTCTCCAGAGAGAAAAGTGGAGTCTTATTTGGGGCCTGGAGCAGAAGTCCAGCCCCAGTACTGGAGTGTGCTCCCTATGTGCTCTTAAGGGAAATTGTGCTTGGTGCAAAAAGCTGCATCTGAAATTACTGTGTATATCTATTTTTTTTTAAGTAAACATTCCCCACAGGTGTCAGTGGTGAGGATTGAGGATCCTTGATTACTGGCCCAGAGGAGGAACAGCATAGTCATTTAGAAGAAAACTCAATCAAGGCAACAGAACAAAAGGAGAACAAAAGAAAGTCATTTGGAACAAAGGATCATATTTTGTTAAATAAGGTCATAATGGAGAATTATGAAAAGAGGAAGAATCTAAGTATGGCATGGATAGATAAAAACATTTGACGGCATTCCCCAGTCATGGGTAAAGGAATGCTTGTAGATATATAAGATACACTTTACATTGATCAGTTATATTACAGTGACCATGAAATAGTAGCAAACCACTCTGTAGCTAAGCTATGATAAAAGACAAATTATTATCCCAGGGATAAACATTCAAAGGAGATATTCCTGGGTTACTCTTTGTCACTGTTGCTCTTTTGTCTTGCTCTTACCCATTAAGCTTTCCACTTAACAGATTAGGTCATAGTTAAAATTTAGCTCCAAGAAAATAATCAAGTGTAAAGACTTCTCATCTTCATTTGTAGATGATTTAAAGCTATATAGTTCAGCAAATGAGGAGCTGAAAGCACAACTGGAAGTGATCAAACTCTCAGATGATATCAGAATGTCATTTGGTCTTGATAAATGTGCAAATGTAACTAAAGCAAGAAAGCTGCAGCACCAAGAAAATATAATTTGGGACAGGGATGTGATATAAAGAAACTTGAGCAGGAAGGAGTGTATAAATATTTGCGAATTGATGAAGGACTGACAAAACATGAACAAATGTGAACAAAACTCAATAAGGAATATTTTCAAAGACTAAAATTAATTCTGAAAACAGCCCTGACATCTAGGAACAAAGTTCAAGCTGTAAACCAATTTGCTCTTCCTGTTCTAACTTACAGTTTTGGGGTGATTGGCCACAAAAGGTATTGGATAAGTTGGACAGGAAAACAAGGAAAAATGCTTCACACTTATTAAATGATATATAAAAATTAGTGAATACCAAGATTATACATTGCTTGTTCTGAAAGTGATATGGACCTCCTAAAAATGGATTACACGTATAGATCTGCAATCGTAGGACTGCATACATATCTGCTGACCTTATCAGATCCAAACATATTGAAAGTTTTGAAACATATCAGTGTCAAGTGGGAGTGGAAACAAAACCAGAAGCAGACAAAAATCAGGCAGAAAATGAATGTGCCAAAAACAGAAAAAAAGTATATAACAAGAAGGATCAGATGAGAGGGCAAGAAATGTGGAAAAGGTATAAATATAGTTGCAAGTGCAGAAAACATCTGGAACAACATCATGTCAATCAGGATCTGACACAAGTGGTTTAGGTGAATTTAAACTAAAAGATGAAAGGTTAATATTGGCGGCCAAGGTAGTGGACTACGAACACGTTGTTTTACAAAATCCAATGAGCATCTGGGAGAAATAGACAAATGTAGGTTATGTAAAACAGAACTGGAAATAGTCCCACACCTTGTTGCTGAATGTGAGGCAGTGGGCCTGTATACTGAAAGGCATAATAATGTGGCAAGAGTATTGCACTGAGGACTGTGCAAACATTACAATAATGAAGTAGCTGAGAAGCACTGGAAACATAAGCCACAAAGACTTATAGAGAATAAAAAAATAGATGCGAGAAAACCAAATATAATAGTCTATGAAAAGAAAACAAAAGTAGCATTGAAATTGCTATACCCAGTAATTACAGTGTCTTACATACAGATAGGCACAGTCATAAAATACCAGTATTTGAATGCAGAAATGAGGGCAATGTGGAAGAAGGATACCCAGACTATTCCAATACATAGTAGTAGGAGTAATGGGGCTCATAAAAAATAATTTACAGTCTTATTTTGATATGCTACCTAATACATGTAAGTCCATATGAATTGCAAAAGTCATTTCTGGGCACATTGTGGGTGCTGCAAAGAGCACTTTTGGCTAATATGAAAGACTGAAAGAATACTAATTTCATGAACTTTAATCATACTTTGACTTAGGAATGGGGTCCATTCCCATCATGGTATTAGAATCCCAAAAGACTCGGAGAAATTAAACCAGGTCAAACCTAGAATTATTTTGGGTAGTCTGTGTCTGCACGTGATCAGGAGTAGGTATTGTGGCAATACGAGAAACACGTTTTGTGTATTTTGTCAAATGCTGCATTTGGACCATAATTCCTATGATATAACTTTGCAGCAAAGACTGCTGTTTGCAGATGCTGTTAAGGCATGTAACAGACATATAGGCTGACTTTTCCAGCAGTCCTAGATGTTCTTTTCTGCAGTAGTGTTGGTTTTACTAATACTGAGGAAGCGATGCCTAAGCTAAGGGAGTTGTCCATGAATTGATCTTATAAAGCAACAGAGACAGAACACATGGAATTTGTAAATGCGAGTGATGATGACTTCAGTGGAAGGGAAAATGAATGGAAGCAGCATCTGGAGATGAGCAGAAAAGTGAACGTGCGTAATACAGAGAGAGAGAGATTAAAAGAAGTTTCATATCAATGTTTGACAGTGAACAATATGAAAAGAAACTTCCATAAATATGATTGTTGAAGCTTGACTTAAAAGACTGATTATTGCTGAAAAGTGATAAGCTGGACTGACCTGGGTATTTTCTTACAGAAATATGAAAATTAAATGCCTAGTAGAATTACGGGAATTTAATTGCACAGTAATTAATCCCCCCCCCATTCATTTATACTTTTGCATTTTAAATAACTTAATTAAGAAAGTTAAGTATCCCCCCATACCTGACAACAGCTGTAACAGCTATAACAGCTTATACATTATAAATGATCAACTTAATAGCTTAGTTTAAGCTTGTCCAACTTGTGGTCCTGGGACCACAATCCAGCCTACAAGCCATTTTGTCTGGCCCCCACCCAATTTGCGAAAATGCAAAAGCGACTGTAGTTTTTTACCATTTTACCAGATGTCTGTTGTTGCTGTAACCTTCTCACCACTTCTGCACATAAGTGACATCTTAAGTTATTATTCACTGGATCTTGCACAACATATTTTTGTCTGAAACTCTTGTGCAGGGCAGAAGTAAGATCAGGAATGTTCCGATATGTGTTACTCTGAGGTCTTCATTCAAACTCCCTTTCATGTCCTGGGATGTGTGTTTTTGTTGAGGCAAGATTAAATGATATTTATTAAATCCTGGATGTGTGCGATGGGTCCTGCACCCATTCAGTCACATACAAAAAGAACATTTCATTTCAGCAAGTGCTGCTGTATTGTTTGTGACAGAGTTCTTGAAAGAACTCTAGAGCTATGAAGTAGAAACCTCTGCAGTAAGCATTGCACCACAAACAGAACAGCATTTTCCAGTCAGTTCCATTCCAACAACACTGGCTGTTTATCTGATGTGTAAAATAGAACACTAGGGTCTTTGAGGTCAAAATTGACCATTGGACCATCTAATCACACAAAAAAGTAAGTTTTGTCAACTACTTTTTGTACTGCCAGTATGTCCAAGTTAAAGTTCAGGACTAAAACTGCAGCTGTGAGGTGGGTGCTGCATGGCACGGGCTACCAGACCACACTGAGAATACTACACTGGTGCCAGTACCACCATCCTGCAAACAGCCATTGCTTTAGAGTTCATGACAAAACCCAGCAACTGTAATGCTAAGGCTTTATCCACCAATCCATGTTTCTATATGGCAGATTTACTGTCTAAGTTAAAACAACAATATAGCCATACTACACTTTCACTGGGCTAACCCTTGGTATCCTTGGTAGCCAAAGTCCCACTTCTACAAATTATAGCACTACAGGTTTGTTTCCATGGTTGAAGCACTTTCCCTAGTTCACATGAATATCATTCAGCTTATTATTTCATTTGTCTCTGTTTTGGTAGTGTTTGTACACATTCCAGGCTAAGTTGTTGTGTTGTGTCTTTCGGCTTTTCCCGGTTAGGGGTCGCCACAGCAGAACTCCGGTCCGCTAATGATTGGTAGTTGATTTTTACGTGCCAAGTTACCAGCCCTGACGCACAACCTTCAACGAAGGTACGCCCATTCACGCATGTCTCCACACAGTGCTGTCTGTAAATGTAAGAAAGTAAGGAAAGATTGATACCAATGGTTGTAGTTCCAAACGCTTATGGTTTAGGAATATTTCAGTATTGAACATGGGTTCCAGTTTCTCTATAATTTGTTAAGAGATGATATTCATCCATAAAGAGAACAGAGCAAATCACCATAATATTTCAAAACATGTATTTCATTTATTTATTACACCTTGCTGCCTGGGCTAGGCCTACTGGGTACAGTCAATTTACAGGGGGGACACAAGAAAAATCAAACAAAACAGTGTTTTAAAGAAAGCAAAACAACATGTGTAACAAAAGAGGAATGTGCACACTTAAAAGAAAAAAAAAACAGTATACAAAAAAAGAAAATGCCACACATATAACAAAAGGGAAGCATACGCATTAAACAAAGTTACAAGAGTTAGTTGCTAGACATAAATAAAACAAGTGCAAAGCATAAGGTGAAAATTAAAATGCTAATAAGGAACAGGAGTATATCCACTAGGTTATACGCTACCCTGAGTTGTGAACTGACAGAGTGAAAGCTTAGAAATGCATTTGGTATTCACAATAATTTCATGTAAAATGAAGTGCTAATTCATGTATGCCAGCTTTTTTGTTATTGTCACATACAGGATGTGACTAGATATGAATCTCAAATGATTTTGCACTTTATGTATGCATCTCAAAAAAATATTCTATCCTTTAATGTAAAAGCATGTATTTGAGCTGCCATTTTGAAATATATATCCAGCTACATTCCAATAAAACTTACAAAAAAAATTATTTGAGATTCATAACTAGCCACATTCCATCACACTACAAGCTAATAATAAAGCATTGGCTCGTATTAATTATTACTTTACTGTGTACAAAATGTCTATGAATATCAGCCTCTAGAGTGTTAGCAGCCAGCAATCTTTTAACAAGCTAAAATTCTTAATCACCTGCCAGACTCAGTCACTTGATAATAGAGGTGATAACTAAGAAAAAGGAAGACATTTTCAGATAAAGATTTAGTCACTGATGGTCCATTAATATTTATGGATGTGTACATGTGAGTTACCAGTGGGAAAAAGTCAGTGGTTGAAAAATACACATCTCACATCAAACCATTGCAAAACAGGTAGAGAAACTGTCATCAGAAATCAAGGATTATTTATTTATTTATTTATTTATTTATTTATTGACGTTTGTTAACCGCGTTAGTCCAGCTTAGCTAGTAGCCCATTTTCAGTGGAGACCCGAGGAGAAAAGCTCCAGTTACAAAACAATTTACAGTATTATACAGAGTTACACTCCAAGATAATACAATTACCAATACAGGTAAAAAAGAAAGAAAAGTAGAGAGAAACATACAGAAAGAATAGACAAGTAGCAATGCACATAAATAGCAAAGTCAGTAGCAATATATGAGCTATCATTGTTTAGAGATTACAATTTCTGGATAAATACCAGTAGGTTACACAGTGAAAAAGGTTGAGGATAATACAAGTGGACATATAATGGGAATGAGATATAAAAAAAAGAGGAGGAGTCAGGTAGGGTACTGACAGGGGCAAGTTTTGTTGTTAAGCAGATAGAGTTTGTGCTCTTTTTTTAAAGTGTAATGGGTGGGTAATGGACCATATGTTTAAAGGAAGTTTGTTCCAAGCTTGGGCTACAGAACATTTATAGATCACTTATAATCTCTAAAAAGCCACTGAAACTTGTAAATTTTTCATCTTGGCACTCAGAAAATGCTCTGGTGTTCAGGGTCGACCTTAGGTAAACTGGTGCTCTAGGCAAAAAAGCTCAATGCACCCACCCCACTGCCAGCATCTCTTGGCCTACTCGTGCTATGCAGATTACTTTTTCTTCCTTTTTCTCACAGTTTGTCTTACTATTTTTTTCGGCAGTTATTCATTCATTTAATATCTAAGCAAGATTACTCTGAAAACCCTGAAGGAAAAATCTGCATCAACCTGGGGTTCTGGGGGTTACAAGGTCCCTTGAAGCCATGGGGGGGTTCTAGATATTCTGAGGTGCATTTTAGAGTTTTTTAAGCAACCTTTTCATCTAATGATTACCTGAACAAAGACCATGATAAAAGAGAGTAATTTAGTCTTACTTTCCAGCTTTCTTTTTTCTTGCATTGTTTTAGCAAACCCCAAATGGCCAAGATTACTGTGTAATATTTCAAGATGGTCTGAGATGCAGTTTTTGAGTTTTTCTAAACAACTTTCACATCAAATGATTACCTAGGCAAAAAAAAAATATGATCAAAGAAAGAAATGTAGAGGCAGATTCAATAAACCCTAGATGGTCTGCTATGACCGATAGCTCACCATTTTCTGTTCAGTAAGAAGTGCTAATAGAGTCCCGCAAGCATGGTAAATACCTTGCTATGCTAATTACAGCACAAGCAGCTGAAATGTATGCTAATGAACCAATCCAAGATGGAGGAGCTATTCCACAAGCTATAAAGCAACTGTGTAGACTCGGTGCTGATTTTCCCTGCAAATTCCAAAACCTATTGGAATTCAGCCACGAAAAGAGTTCACACAGAAAGAATGCTAGGGGCTGCTGTTGCTTTAATTAATGTGTATGTGCAGCAGACTGAAGTCTATGCTGCTGCTAATAGACCATGGCCAAGAAGGAGAAGAGATTTTAGACTCTGTTTAACTTATCACAGTCTGAATGAGGTGGAAATTTTAGGGCCCTACAGGGTAGATAGAGACACACTACAAGAACTCTGCAACCTCTGTTGTCCTCAACTCAGACAAAGGGCAAACAGAGGGGAACCAATACCAGTGCAGACAAAGGCATGTGTACCACTTAGAATTTTATCTAGAGGAACCTTTCAGGGACCAACAGGAGACATGCTGGTTGTGTCACAGCCATCAGCATCCTGGATCCTCCATAAATTCCTGAATGCTATGCTCTAACATACCAGTGACTAAATATATTTTCCCTGTATACCTGAGGACAGGGCCACAAATATGCAAGAGTTCTACCCCATAGTACACTACTCTGAAGTACTGGGTGCCAAAGACTGTACACATGTATAAATCAAGGCACCACCCAGGGAACAGGAAAGGGTGAACATAAATAGAAAGGGCTTCCACTCCATTAACTGTCAAGTCATGTGTAACACTAAGGGAATCATCTTGAACAGGTGTGCTGGCAACCCAGGCAATCACCGCAACTCACATATCTGCACAACTCCCAGCTGTATGAGATGTTTACTAGGGTGATATTCCACAAGGTCATTTATTGGGGGATGCAGGTTATGCACTGAAACCATGGCTGATGACCATACCTCTTAACCTTTTAGTGCAAAAAATCTGGACAAAGCCTAAAATAGTGTGGGGGGTCAGATGCCCAAAGACAGGGGCAGATTTTAAATATTGCTCTTATAAACTTAGAAAGCTGCTAGAACAGCATGAGTTGTGTCAGCATGAATTTTCTGAGGTATATAAAGTCTAAAACCCAAATGGGCTTCATTATTTAGTGACTTTAATCCTCAGTAGTTTGCAAGAAAAACACCACACATTTTATCAGAAAAAGACCAAAAATATGAGGCAAAAATCTGGACATTCTGCGAAAATCTGGACAGCTGAGAGGTATGCTGATGACTGGCATCAGAAATGCAAACACACCAACTGAAGAACATTATAATGAGGTACACACTCAAACCACAAATATCATAGAGCTTGTGTTTGGGCTGCTGAAGTCATGGTTCCACAGTCTAGATACATCTGGGGGAGCCCTGCAGTACAATCTACATACATGTACTGAAATCTTCACAGTCTGTGCCATGCTACACAACATCATCCTGAGAAAACAGCTTCAGCTGGATCAACAAGAGGAAGAGGCACACCTCCCACCACCACTGGCAAGGTCACCACAGCCACACTCAGGTAAGGAGTCAGAGGGGGAACCAGCAGCTGCTGTGGGTATAGGCAGATGTAGGCATGTTCAGTATGCCCTCACATTGGCTAAGAGACTATGCATAGTACACACACTCACCACCCAAGGGGCTAAAATCTTCATGCTATGCACATACATATAGTAACATTGGTGCCAGGCAGTGCTCACAACTTTTACCTACCCATGTAATGGCTGTGTACTCCTAGCATCGTAAAGACTCAGCCCTGAACTAAACCTGTAGCAACTGCCAGATTTACGAGGTAAGTGTTGAACCTGCAATATTAAAATTAAATGTGTAATAATACAAATGAATGGCATATCCTTGCATACCGTTACTTGGTAATGTAAGTATGTAAAAGGTGGTTGATATGTACAGCAATGACTTCAATACATGACATCAGTGACTTAGTGAATACATGGGTCCTTTATCAAGTAATAGGCCTCAGGCATCAAAGATTCACATATTCATACCTCTCAAAAGAATTGATGGTCACAGAATGTCCTCAGTTTGGCTTCATACTTTTGTACAGGCAAATCATTAAAGAGAGAAGTTAGAAATTAATGATACACATTTCAGTTTCAGACTTCATATCCCTCAGAAAAATCTTAAAAATAGTGATGCAAAAACTGTTTGATTCTATCAAGTGACTAACTTTGTAAGAGCAAAATATTTAAAAAGTCTCCCTATTATTCAGCTTTTGTCCCACTTTTATTTATGCTTTGGTTCAGCTTTGTTGCTGTAAGAGTATGGGAGGTATGTACATATTACAGCATCACAAATACAGATATCCTAAGCACTAAGTCAGCTGTGCACCCTGAGCATCAGACACAAAGCTTATGTATCACTGAATCCAAAAGATAGAAAACAACAATATGGCACAGTTATCGTCAGTTGCACAGGGTGTTGTGGAGGTGGTGTGCAGGAAGCCTAAGCTAACACAAAAGGAAAGTGAGTGTGTGTAAGTAAGAAAGAGAAACAGGCAGAAATTTGGATAAAAGTATCACATGGCCACTGAGACAGAATGAGCTTTAAGCCTCACAACAGAACTATATAACTGCTGTGTTTGTGTGTCTGTATGTGCACTCCAGGTGAAATTGGTGTGTGAATGTCTGCAAGAACACAGCCAAGCTCTGTGTTAGCTCTGTGTCTTGGCATGTTGGACAGAAGTGAGCCGTGCATGGTACAGGTGGCAGTTCATCTTCATCACACCCAACCTTGAGAATTGGCTCTGCCAGTAGTTGCACTGGCACATACATTTCTATGGTCAGATACACTGCTGCTACCTGAACATGACTGATGTCTGCTGGACAAGCTCTCCTCACGAGTACACCCAGGACCACATCTCCATGCCCTGCCACATCTGGGTATGGACACTTCAACCACTGATGGAGCAGTGGACATAGTGCCATTATGGGAGCATGTGCTTTTGTTTGCCAACCATCATCATCAGAGTCTGCTGATACTCAGACATCAGGTGGTAAGAGTCCTACACTTCCACTGTCATGTTCACCTGTGATAATAAGCAACAAACACAGGAAAGAAATTAATAGCCACACTACTACAGTTCAATATATGCTAACAAACTAACAATGGTGCTACTATTACAGACAGTACACACACACACACACACACACACACACACACACACACACACACACACACACACACACACACACACACACACACACACACACACACCCCTGACACCCACATCACACATACGGATAAAATAAATATTTCTGTAAGCTGAAATAAAAATGACTCCACACTTCCTAGGCAAGATGATCCTGGAAGGAGTTAAGCAAAAGGTAAAGACACCATCATCACAATTAACAGTAACACAGGGAGTGAAAAACTTGTGGCCCACTATATATCCATTAGCAATACGTTTAAGAGAAAATTGGATGACACGTGCACTCCAAGCCCATGTGTAATGAACCAAAATGTGTTGTTAACTGTATTAGTCTATAATTAGTCCCCAGTGAAAAAATAATTGTTAAACAGAACTTAAATATTGCTGTCAATATTTTACTGTACAAGAGGTATTTAACAGTTGAGATAGGTAAGCCTACCTGGAAGCTCCTCCTGGGACATACTTGTCCTCCCTGAAACAGCAGTGTGAACATCAATCACATGCTGTTGTGAACTTTCCATTGAGCTCTCTGGATCCCTGACAGTGGATAGGAACTCTTCATTTTGTCAATGGTGGCTCTGTAGAAGGTCCCCGTGAGTAGCCATCTGTCCACGGGCCACTGTAGTTGCTCTCTCCAGGCCAATGAAATTCTTCATTGGTCCTATGATGCACCAAATCATATGTCATGCTGCAGCCCACTATCTACTGCCGGATTTTCATTCTTCCCAACATATCCCCATGGCTTCTCTCAGGCAGACAGCCACCATGTCACCTAAATATTTGGACAATGACATCATTCTCAGAGTCACCAAAGAGGTTTTTTTCAGGGATTGGGATGCCTGGGTACCATAGTACTAGGTCACATAAAACTCAAAAGAAGGATAATCCACATAAATATCACATAAATAAAGTTCCTGATTAGATATAACATATAAGGAATGGTTGTTCACTATTACCCACTGGAGAAACAAAAAACTTTCAAGATATTCAAATATTAAAAAGAATTTATGTGGTTGCAACATATCACAGTCACAATCAAAGCAAGGCTGGATCCAAAACAATGTGAGTAACAATAGCAAAGCAAACCTCTGTACAAAAAAATTTGTTTGTGCCAACACAGAAATGGAGCTTGGCTCCCCCACTCCCTAAAAAACAGGCAGATGACATTTTGCTACCAAACAGAGGAATACAACATCAGTGAACTGTTATAATTGCTATCAGAGAAACTGTCCCAAAAAACATGTACACATTTACCACCGAGCATTCATTTTTATGCAATTGCCAGTCACCTCTACCTGTGGCCAGCACTCCCCTAGAGGTGTCTATCGGCCAACCTAGAATGCTAACACCCCTGTATCATTGACAATATAGGACATTTACATTTCACCGAAGTGAAAATAGAACAGTGTAAAGAGAAACAGTTGTAACATTAACACTTGTGATGAAAGTTAATAAGACTGTGCATATGAGGAATTAAAATGCCCTGACAAAAATGCCTATGTCATCAGTAAACTTCTAAGAGGTGCATACAGATAAAAGTATGATTTGCTAATCCATATATATAAAGATATTTTTCTAAGTGACATCTGAACATATCCAGTATCTAAATGAAAAACGCAATCATACCTTATCAAGATCAGTAGTCCTCTTTACAGATTAATACAAAATAATAGCAATTACAAGTCTCCTCATCTTCAAGCTCCCTAGCTACACAGTTCCCTTTTTATACTGTAGATTCAGGCCTGTGGGCATGGTGAAGATGCAAATGAGATGTGAACTCATTAGAATTATTGAACCTCAAATTCGGCTCCATGTCACAGATGTAAACATAGTGCAGGCACTCCCTCAGTATTTGTTGCCAATGGATTGCAACTCTGAATTATTACTGGTAGAGAAAAGGAAAACACAATGGCAGTTCAGAATCTCTTACTTCTAGTGGGTGTGTCAGCTAGGTTAGACTTACAAAGTGTAGAATTAATTGTATTAACATTTTAAATGTAAGTAACACACATTTCACAGTTTCTGTTAAGTAACATCCAGTCTCCCCTGCACATGTTTTTTTTATTTACTAAATACATTTTTATTGATTTTCAGAAACATAAACATATATACAGTATGTATATCAAAGAAATATTTACATAGTCAAGGCTTAAAGTGGAGAAACAATTCCAAAAACAAACAATACAAAACCAACTATTTACACAGGATGTCTATACTTGAAAAAACTTTGTTTTCTTGCCTGTATCTTTGAATAAGATTATAATTTATTGCAGTCTTCTGTTTCCAGCACTTGATTAACTTTTTGCCAGGCAATGCTTAAGGAAGTAGGTCATTCTGTTATTTCCTTGATTGTTTTCAATTCCAACTGCGAGACTGATAAAACTATGTTCTTGAAATGTTTAAAATTGGGAGGAGTTATAGATTTCCAGTCCTGTGTAATATTTTTCCTTGCAATAGCAAGGAGAGTCCACAAAATTACATATTTTTGCCTTGCAACCCAAGACGGCACAGGTGTGTTCAACAGAACTAAAGATTTTGTAAGTTGGAAATTATCAGTGAACAGTGTCTGTAACAAATAGTTAATATTTCCCAATATTGTTTAAGTAAATGACATTCATAGAACATGTGTTGCCAATTGGCTATTGATTGTGATTTACACCTCCATCTATTTTCTTTATTATATATTAGTTCCAATTTGTGTGGTGTTAAGTATGCTCTGTGTATAAATTTCCATGTGAAAAGTGCCAATATAGTGATAAAGATGTTAGTTTTGGAGATGCAATAATTATTTTTTTATCTTTATCATCTGGCATTTTACCATTAACTGTTTCATAGTATTTCCATATATTTTGTTTATTATGACCTCTTGTTTCTTTAACTAATTTGTACAATACCGATAAAATTCCTTTCCCATTTGTGGGAAATTCCATCAGCGTTATTAACTGCTCTATGAACTTAGGAACCTTTTCCCTAACAGACTTCTGCATTATTGCCTGTTGGTTTAAAACTGTCTTAATGCCTCCAGTATTACCCACATGTTACTTTCAAGGTTGAACTCAGTAATAATTTGCTCTATCATTAGCACTTTATTAGTGTTTATGAACTGATGCCAGTAAATTAGACCATTCTTACTAAGTATGTTAACTGCTCCTGAGTCCTGAGTTATAATATTATTTTGTGTATATGCTATTGGGAATATGAAAAAAGACCATGCTTTTATATCTGGATTTTTGTTTAAAAAGTGCATAAAAAACTTTAGGGTATTGATAATGTATTTAGAATTTATATTCGTGTATTTCCCTGTTGCCATATATTCCTTCAATAACCAAAGTAAGCTATTTGGTTTTATTTTCATATGTTTACTTATTGTATCATGAGTGGTTTTTAACCAGATTTTTTTATGTACTAGTTTCCATTTGGAAGTATATTCTTTGTTTAACCATAGAGACACTGTTTTTAAAACTGACGATTGTATATATCTTTCTAAATCTGGTAAGCCTATTCCACCTTCTTCCCATTTGTCAAAATGATTACCATAATAATTTTGTTATTAACCTTTCAAATTGTTTTAAATATGATTTAGGTGGAGGTTGCGAACAAGCTTGTATAAAATACAGAATTTTCGGGAATATAATCATTTTAATTATATATATATAAAATAGCTTATTCCATTGTTTTATGAGTTCTTTGATACTATCCAAAATCTCTTTATAGTTTAGTTGCACTGTTGTATCTATGTCATTTGTAATTTTAACTTTTTAACTCCTAAGTATTTGATTGTATCATTTCTAGATAGATATTTATGATATTTTTTACTTAATGCTTCTTTGCTCATATTTATTAGTAACATATTGGTTTTATTTTTATTAAATGATAGTCCAGAAATCTTAAACTGTTTTGTTGCTTTCCATAGTTCTTTTAGTGTATTATCTTCTTTTAAAGTCAATAAAATGTCATCTGTAAAAGGCTGAATCTTTAGCTCAAGGTCAGTATCTAGTTGTATTCCTTGAATGTTTGGGTTTGCACGTATGAAACTTGCTAATGGTTCTATTACTAATGTGAATAACAAAGGAGAAAGTGGACAACCCTGGTTTGTACCTTTTTTTAATGGTAATAGGCTTCGACAAACAGGATCCTATGTTTATGTATGCTGAAGATTTATCATAAAGAGACATTATTAGTGAGGTAACATTTTTCGAAAATCCATACTCCACCAGTGCAAGCCAAAGGTAATCCCAATACACGGAATCAAATGCACTTTTAATATCTAAGCAAATGGCATTCATTTTATTTTTTGTTTTGTTTATGAAATCAATAAGGGACAAAATTATCTCTATATTGTCATTTGTATTTCTGTTTTTAATTAATCCTGTTTGATGAGTCTTTATCAATAACAGCAAAATTTGTTTTATTCTGTTTGCATGAACTGTCATAAATATTTTATAATCTATATTTAATAAACTTATGGGTTTATATGAGGTACACTCATCAGGTTTTTTATCTTGTTTCAAAATTGGTGATACTTGAGTGTATTTCCAAGAAGCAGCGCATTTATTACCTTCTTTAACTGATGTGAACACACTTAGTAATAGATTTAATGCATTATTAGATAGTAGTTTAAACATATCTGGTGTCATATTATAATTACATGGGGCTTTGTCTAATTTTAGTTTCTTGATTTGCACTTTAATTTCTGTCATAGTTATATCTTTTTCTGTTATTTTTCTGTGTTCATGTGATAGTCTTAGTCTTATATTTTCCTTAAGGAATTTTCTAAGTGCTTCACTTGATTCTACTTTATTTTCTTGAATACTGAGTTTATTAAAATATACTCTAAAGGCTTCTAGAATTCCTTCTAAGTCTCATACTTTTATTGTTTTGTCTATATTATATATTTCTTTTATCTGATTTGCCTTTATCATTCCTTTCGTCCTGTTAGCTATTCTCCTTTGATTTTTTTTTATTCATAGAATAAGCGCATGGTTTGACCTTCTCTAGATTAATCATTGCTTTATGATTCAATATCTTTAAGTATGTTTTGTTGAGGTCTTCTAATTCTTTTTCTGAAGCTAAGTTGCCTTAATGAGTATCTAATTTCACATTGTCTGTTTTAGTTTGCAGTTCTGTCGGTTCTTTATTCCAATGTTTTTGTTTGTTTTTATACCAGGCTACCACCTCCCCATATAGATATGCTTTCATTGCATTCTATATATATATATATATATATATATATATATATATATATATATATATATATATATATATATATATATACATCTGATACCTCGTCTGTGAGTTTTAAATCTAGAAATGTTTGCATCTCTCCAGTATAGTATTGTTTAAACTCTTTAAGGTTTGCTACATTGGCTGGAATTTTTATGATTGTAAGTTTTCTCTTAAAGTTAAAATCTATTTCAAAAGTTATTGCATTATGGTCTGAGAAGGGACAGGTGATTGTTTTGACTTTGCTTATTTTTCTGGTAAACTCTTTTGTTTTATACACTCTATCTATTCTAGAAAAGGTATTATGTCTATGTGAGTAATGAATCTTGTTCAGCATATGTGTTAATGTCCATTAAGTTATATGAGTCAGTAAACTCTGTAATTTTGATAGTGGAGATTTCTTGAGTGTGTTTTTAGCATTTTTGCCCTCTTCTTTCATTATACAATTAAAATCTCCTGCAATTATTGTATTACCTTTGGAATGTTGTATTATGTTTTCTAAATGTTGTTTGGCTGCCCTGGCACTCAGTCCTGGTATCCAATAGTTGTTTACCAGGGTATAAGCCAAACCATTTATTAATACTGACAATAAACAAAACATTCCTGAGTTATCATTGACCGTATTTATGTCCATATAACTGTCCATAGTTAAATAAAATAGTGTAACCAACTTTAAATACAACATTGTTCTAGTATGTTGTTGTCTTTCAGCTTTTCCCAGTTAGGGGTCGCCACAGCGGAACTCCAGTCCGCTAATGATTGGCAGTAGATTTTCACGGTGCCGAGTTGCCAACTCGATGCCCAACCTTCAACTAAGGCACGCCCATTCACGCATGTCTTTCGGAACGCCACTCGACCCGCGGGACATCCTATATTTTATCTCACTGTATTATTTAATGTCCTTCAACCAACATCTGTTTTCAATGTAACAGTATCTATGGTATAGTGATGACATTTTATTTAGACAACGCTTTATTATCAATGCATTTCTTGCTTCATTTATTACCACTGTATACATATATATCCTTTTGTCCATATGTATATTTCTAAGTAACCATTTTATTTTTAGTGTTTTTTTACACCAGATTTAATATACAACTAAGATGACTGTTAGTATTTGTTGCAAACGCTATGTGCACACAGTCCAAGTAGGTTCATATTTCCTACTGTTAAGACAACAGAGCCTTATGAAACTTCATTCGTTTCAACATCCAGTCAGGTTAATTAAAACATTGTTATTGTTCTTATAAACTGTAGATTTTAATATATAATAACATTTTGGTTTCTAATGTAATCTCTAGGTATAAAATAAACAATATTTTTATATAGTATATTCATCTGTTGAGTTTAATTCTTTACATCTTTAGATTTAGGTCTCTTTGTATTCATATTATAGGCTCTCATAATGTTCTTGTTTAACAAATAAGTTATAAGCAATTTTTGTGATAGTTTATACTTTTGATAGTATCAGCAATTAATATGAATTTATTAAGGCTTCATCTGATTCATGTAATCTCTTACTTTTAACTTTTCTTGTACCTTGTTTTGTCTATGAAGCACAAAAGAATCCTAAGCATTTCATAAATAATATCTGAACTGCTCTTAGTATATTAAACAAATCAATAATGCTGTATGTCTTGTTTAACAATTGAACTTTATCTATTCATCTTCATAGTTAATGACAAACTGTGGACTGACATCAGACTTGTTCATGTTTATCACATATCAGTGTCATTTCTTATTTACCAGTCTTGTTAAGTATGCTGATTCTTATAATGCTTTTATGATATTTATATCCTACCATACTAGTTCTTTATTACATCTGGTTCAGCTTCTTACTGAATCAATCTGTGTAGATATATATTTATTTATTGGTTTCTTAGCTGTTAAATTATTATTACTTTTGTTGTTATAAGTAATCATGCTTTCATTTATAGCTATGTGTCCTAGTACGCATACATATGAGTTTGCATTAACTGTTTACATCAAGTCCTTCTATGTTGTTCATGATGTCATTTTCTTTGCATATATTATAGTACTTTTGTGGTAATTTCTCTTATTTCCTTTTAGAATTATTAAATCTATGCCATGTATATATGTACATACTCGATAATGCTTTGAAGCACTTGTATTTTGGTGAAAATATGTACTTGTCACTTTAAGAGCCTTTTGGTTTAAGTTAAGCCACATACTGCTTTACTTCAAGAGCTAGTCACACTCTGTAACCAAGTACTTTTGTTTTTGTCCATTTATGAATATGCAAAGGACTCTTATGGACTCTAACAGCTTTTTTATTGTAATACCTCAAGATGGGTTAAAAACATATTTTACCAGCTCGTGGCTTCAGTGGGAAAGCAGAGAACTGTAAGTGAAGCTTTTAGAGTTCTAGAATAGGCCATGAGCTTAGAGAGCAGTTTTTTTTTACTTTCAGTTTCTTCTAATTCATTTTAAATGGCTACCAGTACCTACTGCATCACAGAAAAGTGCCCCAAACAACATTTTTAATATTAATAACACTCATTTTAACTATTAGCACATAGTTTACAAAGGAACAAATCATAAACATTTGTTTTTTAAAGTTTTACCATTTTATATTTCTTAGACCATTCACACTAGAGGAGTCAAAAGCAGTATAAGATTTTGTTATCAAACTATTAAAGCCTGAAAGCATGTATGGTAATTCCATATTTCATATGTTAAGACATGGCAAGTTAGTACTACTTGTTCTAGATATTAAAGCAGTTCTTTGATATTTGTCTTATTTTGTATGTTTAATATTGCAGTAGTATAAATAATAAAAGGCATGCACCTTGTCATCCATATTAGAATCAAAAGCAGTATAGCATTGTGTTATTAAACTATTCAAGCCTAAAAGCATGTATGATAATTCTATTTTTCATGTTAATGCATAGCAAGTTAGTAATACTTGTTCTAGATATTAAAGCAGTTCTTTGATATTTGTCTTATTTTAGATGTTTAATACTGCATTAGTATAAATAATAAAAGGCATTTACCTTGTTAATGAGATTGCTTCCAAACAGTATATGTCACCCAGTTCATTTTTATATTCCATTGTGGTTTTGTTGTAAAATCTGGATCTATCTAACTAGTTAAACATTTGAATGAGTACTTCTATTCTAATATTTGTTTAAACATCTTTAGATGTTCATCTTTTTTTGTCTCTCAGCTTCTTCTTGTCATTTGTTTTCCATTCATTTTTCACAGCATGCCATTTCAAACCAAAAGAACTCCAATCCATTTTTTCTATCTTGTCTAAGACGTTATTAGCTGATAGATGTGCCACTGCTTTTTCTATTAAGTCAAACATTTTTGGGCCATCATTGAAAAAGATTTTAATTCTTGCTGGAAAAAGTAGATGTACTTTGAGTTGCCTTTTTTAAGTTCTTTTATTAGTGGTAAACCCTCTTTTCTTTTGCCCATCACCCCAGATGAATAATCATCAGACCAGATTATGTGCTCCCCAAATTTGATCGGGGAATTAGACATTCAATTTTTAATATGCTATTTATCTTGAGATAAAAGAGTTTCATTATGACTGACCTGGGACTGTTTATTGTTTTGTTTGATGCTGAGACTGGCTTTGATGATCTGTGAGCTCTCTCAGTCCCAAAGGAGAGAGCCTCTGGAAGCTTTAAAATGTATGGAAGCCATGTATTAAGAAAGTGCACCATATTCTACCTTCAGTTCCTTCTGGTATTCCATTAATCCAGAGACTGTTGTGTCTGGATCTGTTTTCTAGATCTTCAGTTTTGTCCATTAATGAAATATTTTATTTAGTGTGTCAATATGTTTTTCATAGTAAGAAATTCTGTTTTCTAAATCAGTTAATGTTTCTTCCATATTTTCTATCTTCAAGTTCTGTTGCTTTATCAATTCCTGTAGTTGTTGGATTTGCTTTTTACTATTCCTTTTAAAGGTATCCAGTTTCTTTTTCATTTTATCAAATTTCAATGACAAGTCCTGCATTGTTGTTAATAATGATTGCAAATCCTTCTTCGTTGTTTGGTCAGACTTAGTATTTTTTGTGAAGCTCATCTTTTCTCTGGTCCTCATGCTTTCTCTTCAGGTTTTTGACAGGAATATTTGTAGAAAATGCCATATTTTTTATTTAGACTTCTTATACCATTAGTTGTGATATTCCATTAAAGTTGAACTGTACATGATCAATATTTTTAATTTTTCCTGTCAGAAATAGATTTTAAGGACAGAGCTGAAGAAAGATGCTGCTACTCAGTTCACATGCTGGCCACACCCTCCCCTGCATTTGTTGAAAACTGAGTATTATTGCCATTTAATATTCTCACACATTTTAAAGGTACAGTCCCAGGGATTTGTGTTTTGATTCAGCCTTTTTTTTTTACATTTCAGGTTTGCCTTTCTGAGCATGCTCACCTTTGGCTGAGGGGGTGGGGTAGAGGAAGAGTGCCTGAAGGAAGTTTCAAAGGTGTTAGCCAAATTCCATCTCAAATTGCAGTTGCACTGACAACATCTCTCCCTGTGAGCCATTCATTAGTTTAATCTGCACATTTTACCTATTTAGAAAAGTAGCCTTTCAGGTATTTTATGACCTGACTGCTGCTGCTACCCTAGAAAGCACATCAGTAATGCAAGGATTTTTTAAAACATTAGTAAACAGAGTTTCTTTAATTTCGTATTTTATTCTGTGGTGATTGTGAATCCTGGTCATCTACAACAATTTTATGACATGGCTTCTACATATAGAAACCATCTGCATCAGGCAAACAACAGTGAAAACCACATTTCTCTTTCTTTCATGTTTTACTGTATTCTAATTTGTAATACTAACCTGGTATAGTGACTTTCTGACCTTCTAGTAATTCCACAGAAAGCAAGTGTGTGGCAGAAGGTTGGAACATTAGTAGAGATACTCTTCTCTTCCTTTTATAGCTTCTGGTTTGATATGTGTTGATTTCTGAATACTACTAGACAAATGCACTATTTTTTATGAGCAGGCTGCTTGTACATCTGTAGAAGCATGAGTGATGCAAAATTTAAAAATTACTATACACTGATATCTCTTTTCCCTGGCACAGCTTTCTTTATTTTAAATATGAGCCAGGAGCTGGGGGCATAGTTCCCCAATCCAATGTAAGTCAGAGAGGAACACAAATTTAAAGATTAGCCTATCCTGGGAGCTGAAACAAGACTGGAACTGTGAATTGACAGGATATTTAAAAGTAAAATGACACTGTGGGTGGGAATGAAAGTGATGTTGAAGTGGACGTGACTTCTGTCAGGTTAACTCGGACCCTAATTTCAAACACTAGGGTTGTCCCTTTAAAGACAATAATACAAAATGCCTTACAGACTGCATGTCTGAGACCACTGCTCAGATAAGAGAAGAATGAACACTATATAAAGATAAGACAGAGCTGCATTGCTGCAAACAATAATCATAAATGGTTGTGTGATCATTCATTGCACTATATCTAAAATTAACACATGTAGAAACAACTCAGAAATGTACACGTGCCATATATCTTGTTAATATTGTGGATGATTTGGGACTTGGTTGTAAGCACAATGATTTTCATTCTCTGCTACAAAGCTGTTTCTGTGTCAAAGATGGATAAGACATCCTTACTGTGTTTTGAAGGTTAGTTAGTGTGAGAGTTCAAATCCAGACTTGTGTAAAAATATTTCATGTGTACTAACATATATTTTGTGGTGGTGTTTATTTTATAGATTTCTTTTCTTTTTTAATGCCAGTATTTGTGCAGTGGACACCTTAGCACAAACAAGGGAAATGGATAAATACAATAAATGTCATATAAAGTACTACTTTGATAAGCAATACATCAACTACACCTGTGAATCACTTAGAGTAATGGCCCACATATGAAGCAGACAGAACACCTGCAGATAGGATGCAGACATTCTTAATTTCAAAAAGGATACACTGTTGCATTTGTTTGCTTTCCATCATGCAACACCACTTTGTGAAGTTGCACAACAGTAGGCAACCTTCCCTAATACCCGCAGTTCCAGAACACCTGCAGAGAGGAAGAAGACAGTAGACAATTTCAAAATGGATGCATTCTGTCAATTCTGTTGGGCACCATGTAAACACATTAAGGGGCATTGCATGGCAGTTAACACACAGAAGTTAACAATGAATAGGGAATATCCAACTGTTATTTAACTATTCCTTTGGCTGCGGGGGTAAGTGTAGGGCTGCAATACAGATGGTCCTGGGTTCTAATACTTGAAATTCCATATATTTTTACTGTTATTCCGTTTCAGTTTATATTAAATGTCACATAAAAAGTTAAACATAATTAGAAATTACAATAACAATAAGCATGTATCGCAGTGGAGTTCATATGAATTATATGTATGACTGAGGGTATACAGACTACTATGTTTCTGTAATTATAATTTTGCTATCTGGCCTTTGATGACATTCAGACTACAATAAGACTCATACACACATGAATGTATAAACCAGGACCTTGTCAGGCCACACATATACATGGTTAACCCTTCAATCTGCCATGTGTGTTTATATATAATTCATGACTATGTCGAGAAGCACGTCTTCTTCTGTGGCAAAGAATTACTGCTGTGGAAAAAATGTTTTGTCTCTTATGCATAGATTTAAATCTCACAGTGTAAAAATCAGTTGTATCACTGTATAAAGCCAAACCAAAAATGTGTCAGGCCATGAAATGCATGCCCCCAGTACATGCCTACAAAGTGAAATCATCTAACAGTTCCAGTGGCAAACAATCCTCAAACTATTGCCAACTGTCACATTAACCTTCCCGTTTAAAATACTGCTTTCCTCTCTGTTTGGCACTGTTGTTCTCTGCTTAATGTTGCACAAACATGGTTGGCATCATTGTTCAGGTTTGCGCATTACCAGTAAATGAGATAACAGGCATTGACAGGAAATCATTACTAGCTACTGCTGTTCTCTCTGCTTGGACATGTCTGGTGGTAGAAGGGAAGGTGCCCAATTTAGGGTGCAGAGGTGGGGTTGAGGAGTCCAGAATCTTTACTGGACTCCTTGTAAAGTGACACAGTTGAAGGCTTTTGCAGGGAGACTATACTGGCTCCCAGTACTAGTTTGAGTCTTGGCAAAGTCTGGCCAAGGTTGTCTCCAGTGCAAATGGAATTCCATGCAGTGGAGAACAGTGTAAGCATCACTTTAATGACATAAAAAGGCACAAGAGGGATACACTCAACTAATGAATGGATGACTTCAGAAGTAATAACATCCCACAATTATATAAGTATACTAATAAAGAGAATTTATAGTAGATAGAAAGATGCATATAGGCAAGACTGGTATGCATAATGCTCTTTTCTTTTCTTGTTTTTCTCTTTTCTTGTTCCCTTGTTTATTCCACAACCAATGCCAAGATAACTGCAAATAGAGAAGCCTATGCTGAGCATTTAGAGAGACTGAGGGAAGCAAGGGGTATGTATGCTGCACAAGAAAAGTATTATTGGTAGCTTTTAAAATAAAAAAATATTTTCTATACAATTGTAGCAAAGTAAGCATCCATATCTTAACTGTAAAAGCAAGTATGCATGCTTCAGTCTGTAGCACAACCAACTGTAGGAGTCAATGGTAAGACTGTAGTCAGACATTGTAGGTTCAAATACCACAAGTAACAAGTATAAAATAGTACAATCCTTTAAAAATATTACATTCATTTGTATACAAGTGGCATAAATGCCCTACTGTTAACTTAATCTGTATAACTGGACCAAGCATGTGTGCAATATCTGCATATTGAGGCCAAGCATATGTGCAATATCTGCATATTGCAAGGATTACTTTCAGCAATCTTTAATTATAGTTTGTAGTTGTTAAGAAGTATACTTAAATGTAAAAATTCAGCTGAAATATTGTTATTATTGTGATGATGCATTATATGTCACATACAATGGCACTAATTGTATCTCTTTTTCTTTCTCTCACCCCAACCCTTATCACCTTTTTTTTAATATGTTGTCATCAAGACGTTTCCATGTCATCCATCTCTGACATATCACAAAATGCTTTACAGCACAGGAAGGAAGGTCAACCCCAGGGGCTCAGCCTGCTCCCACTCCACCAGCTCTGGCACCAACACCCAGCACATCTGGGACCCAAATTGTTAGTACTGCCTCCGCTTCCCCTGCACTACCTGTGCCTTCCAGGTAGCACTACCCTAGCAGCCAGTGTTGTGGTACCTTCTGGGAGTACAGATGGAAGTGGTGATTTTGTCACCCTCTAGGAGATGCCGGGGTTGGTGCGTAAGGTCATGCATACCACCATTGGTGCATGCCTACACCAGATGGAGAGGCTGCTATCCCTTATGGTCCATAGGAGGAGACATCAAGTGCTCCAACAGCCAGTGGAGTAAGAGGATGGTGATGACAGTCCTGTGGGTGAGGACTAGATTACTATCCCCATGTTTGATGGGCATGGGCCTCTATTGTCCCTCCCTAACCCCAATCATGTTGTCCCCCAATGTTTTGTGTCCCTCACCACCCCTGTGTCTTGTATTGTTTGTCCTGTTTGTTTGCATCTGCTTCCTCACCAACCCTACTTACCTGACCCAGAAATACCTATGTCCCTTACCCAACATTCATTTCTTAGTGAAGTTTAAAAAAATGGTTACCTGTCCCACAAAAAAAAAGATTGTCCCACACATAGTTCTCCACTTCTCACATATGTCTTCTTGACACACTTGATTTTGAACAATTGGCTAGACAACATGATTGCATTGTTGTCACCCCTCTTTGTTGAGGTGACCATCCAAATTCAGCTAATATTCTGTACATATTTTACACTGTTGAAGTAGTGGATAGCTTTGGTTCTTTCCTACCTCCCTCCTGAACATTCCTATATTGCTTTCCCTTTGCTCTTCCCCCACTTCCCCCCATTTCACCACTTTGCTTTCTACCCCATTTTAACACCTTTAATCTGGTCAAAAAATAGAATCACACACAACACACATAAGAAAAAAAAAAGCAGTGGAGCCCTACACTTTTTGACCTCTGTGTTTGCACAAAACTTGGCATCACGCACCAAGGCCAAGCAACAGTGAACGTCTCTTCTTTGGTGCAAATAAGTCCATGCAATGCCACTTAAACACACTGCACAGAGGTAACACACAGTGAATGTAGAATAAATAATTATTTCATTACCTTATAAATACATTTTTAAAACTATTAGATACACCTGGATTCAAACATTGTATCATCTATGTTCTAAAAGAAATCTGTCAATACATTTATGCCTGCTGCCACACAGCCAGCTAAGCAGCAGCTGTGTTTCATTCACTCAGTACTCAGAACTCTCAGACTCTATCAGTGAGGCTCACGTTTGCTCGGAACGTAAAGATGTGCAAACAGGGAGAGTACTATAATTGTGCATCTCACATGTGCAAACAGTTTGCCATCAATCACACAACCCAGCTGCTTGGCAATGCACTATGGAAAGTGCACAGTAGCATGTATTACTTATGTTTACTGTACACATAGTCTTCATCCCATGAAAGTACATGCAAAAACATAGACAAAGGGAAGGCACTTTTTAAGAAAACAACACAAACTTACACTGCAGCCATCTGTTATCTCCCACCATGCAATACAAACTTGATCTCTCAGTACTCCTTCACAAATATATCAACTACACTAGAGAAATAAATAACAAATGCTTTCTTATATACCATGTACATCAGATTTTCCAATAGTTGTAGTAATGTGGACAGCTGTTTGCATATAGTTTGTAAAGCTGTCTCTTAAAATATACCTGCACAACTGGAACACAACAGCAAATACTACACATTGCACACTCATCAATCTGGTACCATGCAGAACTTAAAATTTTTGACAGTTGTGCATGGCTAGCTATCCATTTAAGACAAGTCTTCCAACATCTGCACTCAAACATGCAATGATGATGTCATCCACTATAAATTGTCCTGTAGCCTTGTAAAAGTCAGACTTGTGCTCTGGCACTTATGTAATGTACTGAATTCTGTAGTATGTGTATTTGGATATGCAGGGGTTCTATTCTCACAGCAGTCATTTGGGGTGTGTTTGTGTACTTTCTTGATAAAAGAGAGAGCATTTTACACAAGCACGTAGGACACTGCTATTACCATGTTCTCCTCATCTGATGCTGCTGATGTCATCACCTATGAACTGTTGTCTGACAGTCTCCAAGTCAGACTTGTGCTGTGGTGCTTGCATTAAATACAGAGGTCTCTAGTCAGTGTATTTAGATAGGTAGGGGTTCAGTTCTCACTACAGTCAGCTGGAGTGCCTGTGTGTGTTTGTGCACTTGCTTGACATTAGAGAAAGCATTTTACACCAGCATGTGAGACACTGCTATTACCATCGTCTTCTCACCAAACACTGCTGATGTCATCACCTATAGGCTGTTGTCCAACACTCTCCAAGTCAGACTTCTGCTGTGACATTAGTATAATACAGACAGTATCAACATACACCTAAGATTGCTGCCACAGCCATGAAGACAAATGAGATGAGACAAAAACATGGGGGGATTTCCTACCTTATTAAAACAAATGCACAACCCAGTGATAACGTAGGCATCACACCCCTATGAGCAGTCCAAGTGGCATGTGACCTGTGTACTGAGGTAGATGGTATATGGCACATCTACCAGCATGTGCCCAGAGTGGTGACTTCTCCCTTGTATGTATCACAACTCCTGAGTATGTGCAGGACATCCACATCAAAGGCCATAATCCTTCCATAGTTCACAGCCTTCATCACACCAAAAACTGAGTAAAATGCATCCATCTTCATGTACCTCCCTACACATCTTCCAGGGATCCGTAACTCAAGTGTACCACTTTTTCCACAGTGAGATCCCACACATCTTATCGGCTATACCTAGGTATTATTTTTTTGCATAAACATTACTGTCTGATGGTGTGGAACCCCCATCAAGGTGATATAATAGATTCATGTGTTATATCTGTTCTGGTAATGGCATGGATTACATTTGTGACAGTGTGGATTGTGCCACATGTATGTCATGCACAGCTGTCAACTAGCCTGGATTGATCATAATGTCACATACAGGTATAGCAGTGCCCCTCTTAACACCTCCAGTAGATATTACAGTGTCCGGACAGTATGCTTGATTACCTTCATAGATTGCTGACATTTCATAATAGTTGTACAAGTGTGTTTGTGCTGAACCATCTATGATCACTCACAATCACATATGTTATAGACATGGGATTACTGGAGGTATTATTCTGATATTCTCCATGATTGTATGTGCTTCTGTTGAATGCTTCCCATGAGCCTGTAACTATGTGTCCCACTTGGTGGAGACCTGTGTTGACATTACAGTCATATTCAGACAACTCATTTTGCACAGCTTAACAATATGCACCTA
The DNA here is from genome assembly GCF_019279795.1 of Protopterus annectens. Classification (NCBI taxonomy): domain Eukaryota; kingdom Metazoa; phylum Chordata; order Ceratodontiformes; family Protopteridae; genus Protopterus; species Protopterus annectens. Next base: position 765,561,551 of record NC_056728.1, on the reverse strand, counting down.
ACCCATTTTGTATATAACATCCCTAATAGATGTCCTCTCCATTATTCATGTCAGGATGCTTAAATCACAAATACATCCTTCTCCATTGTTATGTCACCTTGTGTGACAGTCACAAAATATACATTTCCACTGTACAGTCCGCACTGTATCATGTTGATATGTGATTAGTGTTCCTGCTACAACTATCTTAATTTACATGTCCTCATCTGCTGTACATTAAGATCTTTGACCTGTTCTCTTTCCCTGTGTTCATTCCTACAATTCATCTGTGTGTCCCTATTCAATACACACACTTGCTGATTGTTTATTTTAAATGGCAGTCCATGTACCATTATAGATCATTTACACAACTTTTGTACAGAATGCCTGAAATGGGGTTCCACAATACTCTGCACTGTATACACTATCCTGTAATGTGTTTGGACCATATACATTACTATATTATTAACCCTGGTAATCATTGTGGCATACTGCACAATCCAGCAGAACTAGTTTTCCCATAGGTAAACAGGTCTACATGTCTGCTTCTATCCGTGTTACTTTACATGGCTTCATTGTGAGAAACATTGTTGCCAGCCATGAATCAGTGCTTGTTTAGGTTTAAACATGGTGTGCAGCATGAATATGTAATTAGCACTGCTGCTCACCCTGCAAACACGTAAACTTCATGTAGGCTTCATGAGAAGCCTACACAAAGTTTATAGAATCCCCAGGTCAGTCTTATTCTTCAAGTCTGTATTTTTCCTGCATTCTTTCACCACACCCTAACTGACCAAGACTACAGTGTAATAACTGTAGTGGATTAAGTCAGGGGTCCGGTGACTGCTACAGCTCCAGAAGCCATTGAATTTCAAAATGCTCTGAGATGCATTTTTAGAGGTTTTAAACAACTTTATCATCCAACAAGGACCTGAACAAAAGACATGATAAAGGAAAGAAATTCAGTCTCATTCTTTAACTTTGATTTTTCCTCCAGTCTTTCAATACATCCTAACTGACCAAGACTATGTTGTCATAACTAAATTAAGCTGGGAGCCTGCCAGGTACACAGAAGCCAGGGGGTTATAAATGCTTTAGCTGCACTTTAGACATTTTTCCCAACCTTTTGGTCCACTGATGGCCAGAACAAAAAATAATGCTTATGAAAAAGAAATTCAATCTTAACTTTTTTATTTCAAGGAAGAAATAATTTGCTTCCAAGTTTAATACTCAAAGTTGACCAAATCCAATTCACAATTAACTGAGAAGACAAATGCTCATGAGGATACATATATCATATCTAAGAATAAGTAGTCACTTTCTGTATATCACCCCTCTTGCGTTAAACTGGGATTAAAATTAAGGAACAAATGCGCAAATTATGGCAGGATATATTTCAAGATGCTGCTGTCAAATTTATATACAGCATATTTCTCACCCCTACCCTGAAAAGACAATCACATTCTGTGTAACCTTCTGATGTCAGACTGAGACAAAAGTGAAAAACACAAGTATAGCATATTTGATATCAGCCATATATAATCAGCATGCTTATTTACCTGCCCTCAAAAGATAGACACCTATACATGAGTCAGATGTTTGATTGGTAAGTAAATGAATAAAATTACAGTAATGTTTCCATCTTGTTGCTTCTAGACCATACAATGCTCCCATATAAGATACAGTGATCCTCTGACATTTGTGAGGAAAGTTAAAGAAATAAGGACCACACTGCTGTCCCCAGCCCAACTTAAGCTATAGTCACCTCTGAGGTTTAGAAGGAATATTAAAGAAATAACACACACACACACACACACACACACACACACACACACACACACACAAGTGACCTTCTGTGTACACCTGTGAGTAGAGCTGATTTTAGACTAGACTGGATTCAGGGTAGAGGCAATTACTAAGCCTATGTCAAAATGTATTTATACAGATTTGGTGTGTGGGGACTCCCAGCCCACAGAAGTTCTGGTCTGGGTATTCTGGGATGCATTTATCTCTCAATAAATAAGAGAAGACTGTTAAACTGGAAAGTGACAATAGGGTCAGTTACTTTCAGGCAGACAACCCCCACTAAGCATTAGCCACTTCTATGTCCAATTCAGACATCTGATTATGATGAAAAGGATGACCATGTAATGAATTTCGCCTGTTTATTCCAAACAGTTGTCACATATTAAATTAACAGCTGCCACACATTAAAATATTACACATTGCTTCATATAATCACATTAGTCCTGCAAAGCCAAAACAAGCAAACAGCAGCAACCAACTAGTTGCTTTCTCCACAGAAGACAACCACAATATGCCTAATCTGTCTGTTCATATCAGTTAAGTAGTCCATCTTTGTTCTCACAAATGCACACTAGCCATACTTATCAACTGTCCAGATTTTCACAGAATGTCCAGATTTTTGCCTGAAATTTTTGGTCTGCTCTTCATAAAATTTGTGGTTTTCTGGCAAATCATTTGAGGATTGAAGTCACTAAATAATGACTGACTTTGGAGTTTCAGACTTTATATTCTTTAGAGAATTCATGCTAACACAAACACCTTTTATTCTATCAACATTCTAAGCTTATAAGGCCAATTTTTAAAATCTGTTCCTATTCTTGTTCCTTTGTCCCCCATTATTTTTGTCTATATTTCTTGTGCTAAGGTGTTGAGAGTTATGACACTAGCTCTGATAGTGACTGTTTAAACTGATAGAATGACAAGAGGGTCATTTACTTTCATCCAATCAACCCCGTCCCCCCACCAAGCAGTTATAGCCACAACGTCTGAATGGACATGCAATGTTATATCATCTCCGCAATACACCCAAACAAGTTTCCATACATTAAAGTATTCCAATTTAAGTTGCTCCACACAAATCAAAAAGCCAGAGAAATATTGCCAGTGCCAAATTTCCTACATGATCGCTGCCAGCATCATTGTAAAAAACAAGATCAGCATTTATCTCACTATGCCATTCCTCTAACCTCAATTGTCCACATAAAGTGCAAAGTCAAAAATATTGCCACAATATCTAGTTAATCATCACTGCCAGCAATATTAAAATAGCAAAATATCTCACTGTGCCATTCCTCTCACCACAACTTTCCACTCCAGAAATGCATGCAAAACTATCTGGTTAACTGCTACCTGCATTAAAAAAATAGTAGTAACACTTCACTTACTGCATCATTCCCATTTCCTTCTTTGTCCATTCCCTGAAAGTCACTATTTTTTTCTGTAAATAAAAATTAATAAATAAAAAAGAAAAAGAAAAATCTCCTTCAGGTGGCTTTATGCCTTAGATTCAAATTTTGCGAGGTCTCTCCTTCTATGACCTTGAAACATTCAGGTGTAACCTTATTTTAGCTGACTTGAATGTTTTTAATTCAGCTAGAGTAGCACCCCCCTCCCCCCGGAGCACACACGGCATATTTTCATTTGGCTTGGGCACCTTTTTCATTTATTTATTTATTAGAACAAAGAAACATTTATCTAAAAATATTTTAATAAATGGAGGCAGGACACCCTTAATGCTAGGGCAAGTATGGTGCCCTATGTGGTTGCCCAGTTTGCCTATGCGTAAAGCTAGCCTACTGGCCTACTGTTTTTAGTGGCTCAAAATCATGGGACCATGTTTACTTGAGAACTTACTAGATATTTTCTTGTGGTGAAACAGCTGCTGTGTGATTTTGCAGAGAAGTGCAATAAACCCAGACAGGCCACTCTTGACAAACTGATGTGGGTCTTTAATAAAAACAAACCCTGGATTAATTAATGGTGCCCCTTCCATTACTATGAAAAATGGATTTGTGAGTTTAATAGCCAGATCAGTACCTCATGAATTAATTGAACAAATATATGTGTCAAAATCCTTGAGATGGAAGAAGTTAAGGAAAATGTCAGTGAGACAGACAATCTCTAAGACTGAGGAGTCTGAATCATAGGCATTTCAAAACCTTCCTTGAGGAAGTAGGACTGCCTGATAATATGATTTCCATCAGCCAAGATTTGTGAATGAGTTGGATAGCCACAGTAATCAGACATTTTACAAAAGGTGCTAATACAGACAAATGATTGGTGCCAAAGCAACAGACTAAAACTAATCACCAAAAAGTGCATTATTATCCCCTTTGGCAAAGAGGAAGTCCCTGCAAATTACAATGTTGGCAGCACCCCCCTAAGCTCAAACCCAGTGGTACAAGATTTGGGAACACAGGTTGATAATCTAAACTTCAATCACCGTGTGTCCACAGTGGCAAGAAAAGCATCTATGCTATAACTCCTCTATACTTGACCCTCATCAGACCACTAATAGAGTTCAATGCTTCCTTTTGCATGTACCACAACAGACCCTGCAATAGCTGGAGAGACTACAGAGGTTTCTCATCAAGAAAATTCAGAGCCTCATAAACATAATGTACATGAAAAGACTGAAAGCCATGTCACTGTACTCTGTATCCTACAGGCTGCTGAGAAGCAACTTGTGCCTGGCCTACAGAGCAGTCTCTGATCCTGCCCTAATGGAAATGCTGCACATCTGCAAATCAAATAGGAGAAGAGTCCCTCACTACATGGATCTCATCCTAGCCTGTGACATTAACAGAACATGCTGGAGAGACAGATATCTCCAGGAGATTGCCACTCCTCTGGAATAAGCTCCTAATTCATGTGAAGCAGAGCCCCTCAATAACCCTATTCAAACTCAACCTAGACAATTGGAGAGGAGACAATAAATTCATCCTGGGGTGGCAACTATGCCCTTCATGGACAGGGGTAGTTGGTGCTGATCATAGATTCACTCTACAAATAACAACCATCTATCGAAGGTCAATTAGGGAACAAGGGTATAATATGGCTAGGCTTGTAAAGGCGCTTGGGACATTAGCCTAGTAATCTTTGAACTTTGATCTATGAACCTATGAACTTATGTAGGCTATTGCAAGAGGAAATAAAAACCTTTGTCAACAACAAATACGAAGATGCCACCTTGTTAGACCATAGGGGGAATTTAATAAAGCCTACACGGACTTATTTGCCATATAGGCATGTGGCACGGTGCTTACACAGAAGTAAACAAATGTGTGATCCAGTGAATGGAGGTGAGGAGCATGAATGAGCGTGTGATCACAGAAGTGTCCATGGCATGCAAATCACCTCATAAGCAGGTGAAATGCATGCAGATGAGGCAGGTAGAGTGATCCACCAAGCAGAAAGCTAGTCGTGCAGACCCTGTGTTGGTGTCCGTAATGTACACAGAAAAATTCCATGTATAGGATGTAAAAACAACACCAGGGGCTGCAAAAGTGCAGTCACAGTGGCAGAAATAGTATAGAGGACACACATATGTGCAAAAGTAACTACTGTGTGTCCAAAACCATATGGAAAATAATGTAAAATAATTTTATTTTTTTAATACCCTGGGTATGTTTGCATGGCGCCCCGCAGTGTGTAAACATGCCATTATGGAAAAAAATATATAAAAACATTGTTAAAAACTGAAATTGTGAGTATGCAACAGTAATGCATTATAGGACCATGTGTGAAGAATGTACAATGTAGGACTGCTGTGGTTGCTAATGAGACAGGGCCTGAAACCATCTAGTTTCCAGGTTCTGTGCACTGATCTGTATGCAAATCAGCAATGGGTATTTGCGTCCACAGATCCCATCCATGCTGGTGTCCACAGAAGAGGTAGCTGACATCAAAAGGGGGTGTGTCTGCAAACTTTTAAGCTCATTTGAGCTCAGCAGTGCCTGTTTGTGTGGCACGTTGCTCTGCTGAGTGGGGGGGGTTCCAGTGACTGCTAAGCTTTGTTTACTTTAGGGCCATGTGTTTCAGTGGGTTTCAGCAGGTTTACATGGCAAGCAGCCATGCTGAGTGTGACCTTCCATGGGGGCATGTCTGCTCACTGCTAAGCCTTCTTTATCTCTTTGGCGTGGGTTTCCATGGCATGCCATAGTGCTTAGCAAGAAAGGCTGCCAAAAAAATACTGGCGACAAACTCAGTCATATATTAATTACTGATGAGCCCTATTTCACTTAAACTAGGGCATTAAACCCATTAATGATGTACATGGCAAGTGGAATGCATCACAGGTAGCTAACCACACAAGCTACACCTACAGCAGCACCTACAGTAGAGCACTATAAAGTATGCATACAGCCTACAATCTGATTTTCCCCCATACTCCGCACCATTAGAGTACAGACTTGGGAATTTTAACCTCCAGAATGCTAGGGGCTGCTGCAGATCTGCTACACCTTTATGGGCTAGATGCTGAAGTCAGTGCTGCTGGTGCTGCTGACAACAGGCCTAGATTGAGAAGGAGAAGAGTGTTCAGGCCCAGGGTACCCTTCCAGGAGCTACATAAGCTGGATATTGTAGAGCACTACAAGGTGGACAGGGACGTACTACAAGAACTCACTGAGCTCTGCCAGCCTCAAGTCAGATCCAGAGCCAGCAAAGGGTACCCATCCCAGTGGAAAAAAAAGGTATGTGTAGTCCTTAGGATACTAGCTACAGGTACTTTCCAAAGACCAACTGGGGACATGATGGGGGTCTCACAGGCATTTGCTTCCAGGGTACTCCACCAGTTCCTGGATGCCATGCTACCACATGCCAGTGAGCACATTTATTTTCCCCACACATCTGAGGAGAGGACAAGTAGTATGCAACTCTTCAACTGTGCAGCAAACTACCCTGAGGTACTGGGTGGTATAGATTGCACTCATGTATACATAAAGCCACCACCTGGTGAACAGGGTAGAATCTATGTCAACCACAAGCGGTACCACTCCATCAACTGCCACGTTGTGTGCAATGCCCAGGGTATTATCATGCATGCGTGTGTTTGCAGCCCTGGCAGTTATCATGACTCTCATATCTGGCAGGCATCACAGCTGTACCAGATGTTTGCTAGTGGGGACATCCCACACAGCCATTTACTTGGGGATGCTGGCTACGCACTGGAATCAAGGATGATGACACCCATCAGAAATGCCTGCACACTCACTGAAGAATGCCATAATGAGGCACACGCACAAACCAGGAACATCATATAACAGGTGTTTGGGCTGTTGAAGTCATGGTTCCTGTGCCTCGATATATCTGGTGAAGCATTGCAGTACTCTCCAGTCACATGTGCACAGATGTTCGCAGTATGTGCCATGCTACAAAATTTGATCCAGTGGAAACAGCTGCAGCAGGATCAGCAAAGGGAAGGGATACACAGCCCCCCACCAGTGCCTAGGTCACCACAGTTGCACCCACAGGGGGACTCGGAGGAGGAACCACCTGAGGCTGTCCCTGTAGGCAGACATAGACATGCCCAATATGCCCTGGCCTTGGCCAAGAGACAATGCATAGCACATGCACTGACAACCTAGGGCCCTAGGAACTGACACTTTACTCCGACACATACATATTAGTAAAAATTATGCCAGCCAGCCCACACAGCCTGTACCTCACCATGTATTGGCTGTGGACTGTGTACATCAGACAGAGTCAGCCCTGAACTACAGGTCTGTCAGCTGCTACAAACTCAAGGTAAGTCACTCTCATGTACATCACTTGTAAGGGGTACTACAATATGGCAGCATATGCATGGACCTGCCGCATGTACGTAAGGGAATATAGGTATATATATATATATATATATATATATATATATATATATATATATATATATATATATATATATATATATATATATGTATATGTATATAGTGTGCTACTGGGCTACTTGCAGAGATCTATAGTGGGCTACTGGGCTACTTGTACAGATCTAACAGCCACTTGGGACAAAAGGTACTCTGTTCACTAGTCATCATCTCCTTTTGGCTTGTCTCAGTTAGGGGTCGCCACAGCAGAACAAAGGTCCATAGAACTATTGGCAGTGGAGGTTTACAGTGTCAAGTTGCCAGCCCGGTGCTCAACCTTCCACAGAAGGCACACACATGCACACACTCACACCTAGGGCCAATTTGGAGTGTCCAATCCACCTACAGCATGCTTTTGGGATGTGGGAGGAAACCGGAGCACCTGGAGGAAACCCATGTGACTATAGGGAGGACATGCAGACTCCACAAAGAAGGCACCCCAGCTGAGAATCGAACCAGGGAATCTCTTTCTGTAGCTACTGGGCTACTTGCAAAGATCTATAGTGGGCTACTGGACTACTTGTACAGATCTAACAGACACTTGGGACAACAGGTACTCTGTTCACTAGTCATCATCTCCTTTTGGATTGTCTCAGTTAGGGGTTGCCGCAGTGGAACAACGGTCCGCAGAACAATTGGCAGTGGAGTTTTACAGTGTCAAGTTGCCAGCCCCACACCCAATATTCCACAGAAGGCACACACATGCACACACTCACACCTAGGGCCAATTTGGAGTGTCCAATCCACCTACAGCATGTCTTTGGGATGTGGGAGGAAACCAGAGCACCTGGAGGAAACCCACGTGACCACAAGGAGTACATGCAGACTCCGCAAAGAAGGCACCCCAGCCAAGAATCGAAACAGAGAACCTCTTGCTGTGAAGTGGCAATGCTAACTGCTGCACCACCATGGCTGCCTATGTGCCCCATAATAGCCACTAGGCCACATGGCTGTAATCTCCACAACAGTATTCCAGGGAGATGCTAAACAGTGGGATCACAGAACAGTCACATGACTGTCTATGCCAGTAGAGCATTGGCTGATAGTACCCCACCCCAAACACATCAGTGTTCCCATACAACTGCTGTAACAGTAAGTGTGCAATGATATACCAGCAGACCAGACAATTCCTCTATCTTGTTGATAGTGTGAGGAATGAAACCTCTCTGTCTGGTGGCTGGTGTGGCTTCACTGGGCCAGGGGCAGTAGCATGTGTGATGGTGCTGATGGTTCAAATCTGGCAGCATTAAACATCTTTTGCATGTGAGGTACTCATATGGTGGTAGTCCCACAGACTGTTGTAATCCCTCAATCTGTTACTGCAACAAAGCTGGACAAAGCCAGAGTGAATGGAGGCACAAAGGACCATAGCTACAGACAGACATTATACACGCTCTGAGTAACCTAGAAGGTGGCTAGTATAACAGCATCCTGCAACAGGTCAGATTAGCTGCAGGATGTAAAGGCCATCACTTGAATGTGTCAGTAGGTACAACAAGTCAGTGACCGCTGTTTACAGTATAGCACTGGGAAACCACAAACGTATGAGGAACAGAGCAGACATATGGGGCAAAATGCTGAACATTCTGCAAAAACATGTACAGGGAGAGGTATGCAGATTGTCACCCTGTGTGTGGTGTTTCACCATGTACCCCAGTCACATCATACCTCACAACCTTTTAGAGCAGGAAATCTGGCCAAATAAAGTGAATAAAAGTGGGACCAAGGCCCACAAATTGGGACAGGTTTTAAATATTTGCTCCTACAAATGTAGAAATGCCATTTGAATAGGTCCTGCATGGAGTCTGAAACTCAACTGTCTGTCATTATTTATTTACTTCAGTCTTCACTGATTTGCCACTGATTTGCCACTAATTTGCCAGAAAACCACAATGTTATGTGAAACAGGCCATAAATATGAGGCAAAAGTCTGGACAGTCTGTGAAGCTCTGTACAGTTCTCAAGTTTGAGTCACATATTAAGGTTAGCAAACAGCCAGGGAATGCCTTGCACTATATCAGGGAACTTCAGTACTGTGGTAACAGGTGCAGCAGCCAATGGCCTGTAGCACACACTAATCCTGGACTGGAGTACAGGTATCTCTGGCCTGGAGTCTCCTTGTAAGTACTGACAATCAGACTGGGCATGCTCCTACACTGCTAACTTGAGCACAAATCTGTTGCCTCTACTACCCAAAGACCTGCTATGTGGAAATATGTCTGTACATACATACAGCTACATATACATATCCATATCTGTCTCACTCTATCCCCCTTATGGTTGATTAGTGTCTCTGTCAGTATGTGGTATGCACACACACATATATATATATATATATATATATATATATATATATATATATATATACTAACAAGATATATATATATATATATATATTTTTTTTACATTTGTTGACTGGGCTAGTCTAACTGGATATATGTCCATTTTCAGTAGAGGCCCGAGGAGAAAAGCAAAAAAAATTATACATACATAGAGTCCATAAAAACAGAGGTACAATACAAACAAATTACATAAGTATAGCAACAGCTTAGCAAAAACTTTTAAAAATCAGTTTTAGGTTAGACATAGAAGACAGATTGTTATATTACAGTTGTGTTAAGAAAAAAATAACAAAAAAAATTAACTGTACATGAGTTTCCTCAGGATTGCAAGGCAGTCAAAAAGCAGTCAGACAACTAAAATTTCTGATTCAAGGACAATGTGGAGCATAGAGAAAATATCATAAAAAGTTTTTAGTTGAGAGGTAATTACACAAATAGGAGAATTAGTATCAGTCAGGATTAGAGCAGGGGCAGAGCCATTGTTTTTTAATGAGGATTTTCAATTGTTTCTTGAAAAGGTTGGTGGAAGTCAGGGATGTTATTTCTCTTGGAAGTTTGTTCCAAGTATTGCCAGCAGCATTTGAGAACAGGCAGTCACCGGATTTGTTGCTGGATTTTATGGTGGTTACTTGTAGCTTTTTTGCGGCTCTTAGGGTTGGTAAATTTTTATAGGAGTTAAAGAGGTTGCAGAGTATGGGAGTATTTGTAGGATAATGTACGATCTTGTGGATAAAAATGAGTTGCTGGAAAAGTATTTGGTTGTGAACTTCCAGCCCTCCTAGATGTTTAAGATTATGGCAATGGTGGGCACACGTGGCAAATCTGGCTATGTTGTTGTAAGAGGTTGCTAGTTTATTTAGGTTGCTTTTGGATAAGTTAGTATAGATAGGGGAGGCTTAGAGAAGGGTTGAAATAAGATGGGTTTGAGTAATGGAAATCTTAGCTGAGGCTGTGAGATAGGTTCATAGTTTAGTACCAAGCTAACTGCCCTTGCGAGCCATTTTAAGCCTAGCCAGTTATCCCTTGTGAGACTCAAACCCTGCACCTTATGTTTGTAAGGCAAACACCTTAACCATTAGGTCACCCTCCCTCCCAACAAAGGGCTTGATTTTATAAAGGAATCCACGTTTTCTATTAACTGATTTAATAGTTGCATTTATGTGTGTGTTAAAGTTGAGATTGTTGTCAATAGTTACACCCAAGAGTTTGGTGGTGATGTTGGGAGCAATTTCTGTGCCATTATTTGATATAATTATGAGATTTATAAGGGGAATTTCTGTGTAGGAGTAAAAAGTAATAATTTCATTTTTTTTTTTGGGTTAAGGAGGAGACATCTTTGATGGAACCAATTTTCTACTTGGGTAAAGACTGTTTGTGTATTGAATTGTAGTTCTGCTTGGGAAGATGCGGCACATATCAGAGATGAATCATCAGCATATTGTGTGCATGTAGCTTGGGGAAGGGAAGTTTTCAGATCATTAATGAAAATAGTAAAATGGAGTGGACCAAGAATTGATCTTTGTGGAACTCCAAGGGTGACTGGAAGCTGAGAGGATAGTTTATTGTCCCACATGACTGCTTGTTTTCTGTTATCCAGATAGGACTGGAACCATTGTACTAATTTAGAATCAAGAGAAAGTGATTTAAGTATCCCTGTCAATAGTTGGTGGTTAACCATATCAAAGGCCTTTGAGAGGTCTATGAAAAGGGCAGAAGACAGCTGGTTAGTATTCTTATTTTTATTAATACAGTCTGTAAAGGATAGAAGAGCAGTTGTAGTACTATGGTGAGGTCTAAAACCATGTTGGCAGTCCACTAGTAGCTCATTTTTGGAGGAGATGATGCAGTAGCTGATGGTGGATACATCTCTCCACAATTTTAGCTAGAGGAGAGAGAAGGGCTATGGGGAGGAAGTTGGATAAGTCATTGGAGCTACCACCCTTATGCAAAGGGATAATATGTGAGACTTTCCAGATGGATGGGACATAGGATTGAGAAATGGTTCTGTTTATTAAGATAGAAATTGGGTAGGCAAGTACACCAGCTGCAATGTGCAGGTATTCAGCTGGGAGGAGGTCAGCTGATGGTGTACATGGTTTAAGTTTGAAAAGTAGGGATTGTATGAGAGATGTTGGAACAGGATGGAGGTTAAGTGTCTGGGGAAATTTGGGTAGTGAGGAGAGTTTGGAGGTGGTAGCAGACGGTAAGGTATTAGCTAGTGATTGAACTGTTTCAGAGAAAAATTTATTAAAGGTGTCAGAAATTTGGTTAGGAGAAGTTTGAGTTAAGTTTGAATGGGTCTGTGTTTTGGACTGTCCTGGGTGGAGTAGTTTTAATAGTATTAATTCCTGACCAGAACTTCTGTGGGTTTTGCTGTTGGGTCTGTTGGAGTTTGAGGTAGGAGTTCTTTTTGTCAAGGAATATAGATTTTTTGTAGTATTACAAAGTTTTCTAAAGTTAAGGTGGTCAATTGGGTTTTTAGTTTTTCTCCATTTGGACCAGAGTTTATTTCTTAGTCGAATGTTAAGCCTGGTGTCTTTGGAGAGCCAGGGAGCTGGTTTGTTTTTAATTCTAACAGTGCAGGTGGGAGCATGGTGGTCTAGGATTTGCAAAAATATTTTGTTAAAGAAAGAAACTGCATCGTCAAGAGGTAGGTATTTTAGGGGTGACCAATTGCAGGCTTTGAGCTCAGCTTGGAAGTTATATGGGTTGAAGTCTATCTTGTTTCTGGTAGTTATAAATGCTGGTTGATTGTGAAAGTGGGACTTTTGCATAGTAATGAAAGTAGGAGAATGGTCACTTATGTCATCTGGGAGTATACCTGTTTTATAGGCATGGGGTTACTATAGTAATGAAAGTAGGAGAATGGTCACTTATGTCATCTGGGAGTATACCTGTTTTATAGGCATGGGGTTACTATAGTAATGAAAGTAGGAGAGTGGTCACTTATGTCATCTGGGAGTATACCTGTTTTATAGGCATGGGGTTACTATAGTAATGAAAGTAGGAGAGTGGTCACTTATGTCATCTGGGAGTATACCTGTTTTATAGGTATGGGGTTACTATAGTAATGAAAGTAGAATGGTCACTTATGTCATCTGGGAGTATACATGTTTTATAGGCATGGGGTTACTATAGTAATGAAAGTAGGAGAATGGTCACTTATGTCATCTGGGAGTATACCTGTTTTATAGGCATGGGGTTACTATAGTAATGAAAGTAGGAGAATGGTCACTTATGTCATCTGGGAGTATACCTGTTTTATAGGTATGGGGTTACTATAGTAATGAAAGTAGGAGAATGGTCACTTATGTCATCTGGGAGTATACCTGTTTTATAGGCATGGGGTTACTATAGTAATGAAAGTAGGAGAATGGTCACTTATGTCATCTGGGAGTATACCTGTTTTATAGGTATGGGGTTACTATAGTAATGAAAGTAGAATGGTCACTTATGTCATCTGGGAGTATACCTGTTTTATAGGCATGGGGTTACTATAGTAATGAAAGTAGGAGAATGGTCACTTATGTCATCTGGGAGTATACCTGTTTTATAGGTATGGGGTTACTATAGTAATGAAAGTAGGAGAGTGGTCATTTGGGAGTATACCTGTTTTATAGGCATGGGGTTACTATAGTAATGAAAGTAGGAGAATGGTCACTTATGTCATCTGGGAGTATACCTGTTTTATAGGCATGGGGTTACTATAGTAATGAAAGTAGGAGAGTGGTCACTTATGTCATTTGGGAGTATACCTGTTTTATAGGCATGGGGTTACTATAGTAATGAAAGTAGGAGAATGGTCACTTATGTCATCTGGGAGTATACCTGTTTTATAGGCATGGGGGTTTCTATTAACTAGTATCCAATCTAATATGGTTTGTTTCTTGCTCGGTTTGTGGGTTCTGGTAGGGAAGGTAATGGTTTGCTGGAAGCCAAAGAGGTTTATATGAGTAGTTGGATTGGGAATGGCACATCCATTCCAATCAATATTGAAATCACCAGGGAGTATGGTTTCTTGTCATAGGAACATGGAAAGCCAGCTAAGGGTATTTTCAAGAGTACCGATGTTATTACCTGGGGGGGGGGGATATATGAGCAACTCATATATACAGATTTTTTTGTATTAATTTGGAGCTTAGAGGTTAGAATTTCAGCATTATTAGGTGGTGGTGGATGGGTATCTAGTGCTGTAACCTTCAATTCAGATTTGAAGAGAATTGCTACCCCACCACCCTTTTTATTTAGACGGTCATGTCTGAGAATGTTATAGCCTGGTGGGACAATACAATTGTCTTTAGTTGTGGGTTTAAGCCAAGTTTCAGTAAGGCATAATATGTCAAAGGAATAGGTGCCTAATAGGGCATGTAGCTGGGTTATTTTATTATTTACACTGTGTATATTGAGGTGACCTATAAATAGAGAGTCTGGGCTTTTTGGGAGTGAGAGAGGAGTAAAAATATTTGCTGAAGAAGTATTAAGGGTGGTATAGTTAGGACCTGGGTTTGGATGGATGTCACCATGTAATAGTAAACAATTTTGAGGGTTAAATGGTAGTTTGATAAGTTTACAGAGAGAAGGTTCAGGTTTTCTCAATTGGTGATATTTAAAATGGGATAGTCTATGAAACTGTGGAAGAAATTAGGATGAAGAAGATGTTATGTTACTGTGAGTTAGAGAGGTTATAGGAGTGAGGGGGCATGTTTGTCTTAGGGGGGTGTTGAAATTTAGCAAAGGTTAGGGATTCATAACAAGTTAGGTCATGAGATATCAATAGAAAGTTTAGCCCTGTGGATAGGAGAAGGATGTTAAGATGTGTTGACCAGCAGTGGCTATACATAGTGAGGGGTGTAGGGAAGAGGAGGTTAAGATAGTTGGCTGAATTGAAAAACAGTTACGTGGTGGGGTGAGAGAGGGACAGTTATCTGCTGAAAAGATTGGGTTAAAAAAAGGCACCAAAAATTGTAAACTGATAAGAGCAATGTAGGTGGTTGATTGGTTGTCTAGTTTTAGGGTTGTGGCTAGGGAAGTATAAGGTCAGGTGTATTGGAGGTGGGTGAGATTTGGGGGTAGGGTAGGGGAGTGGAGTGAGCCCGCAGGGTGAACTGAGTGGGTAGGCCCAAAGAAAGAAAGTCGGAAGGACAGGTAAACTATCTGTAAGGTGAAGGTAAGTAAGAGGGTGAATCAGGCTTGGTTAGAGGTGTACTTAAGGAACTGTATATATATATATATATATATATATATATATATAGAGAGAGAGAGAGAGAGAGAGCTATATAAAGTACAGTGATACATAAACTCCCCATGTACTTCTACATAACACATTTATATTACTTACACACACAACTACATTTAAGGAGACATCCCTGTTATACACATTTATATAGATATGGGCGGGGCTGTACGAATGTCTCCACATACCCCGAATGCTGGGGTTATCTGCACATATACATCACAACAGCTGCCCGATGGCATCAGACTAAGGCTGCAACAGTACACAATCAACTCACTCACAGACCCCTGTGCCTGCAGACTGTCACCCAGCAGACAGACATAGGTACGCAAGTGGTGTAATGTACAATGGGAACAATGCTTGCCTTGGACAGACCATATTGTCCCTGGACACATGTCTGCCTATCAAACTGCAGACAGCCACATATGGCCAGACTGTTAAGTGTACACACATAGCAGGGATATTAAAAGGTATCCCACCCCTAGGACACTAGATACAATAACAGTACCAAGCAGTGTCACTCTGCAGGCTACACATGCTGTCTAACACAAGGCCACTTTGTGTACTCCACAAGTACTGTGCCTGCATCAACATATACAGTAGACATAACCTGTGGCACATGCGATAGGTACTGCGAGCTGTAGTGTGTAATACTAGATAGGTAAGAGTTCTAATCTCACATCTTTCAACTCTCTGTGTGTGTGCATCAGTATATCCCCTCACAGAACTATGGACATGCCCATATGGGTTGCCTCTGTGCAATTATATGCATTTTATGGCCCTGTGACTGGCTGCTGGCCTCTAAATTCCCTCCTCTACAAGGCCTGTGGATGTCATCCACCTTAAGAGCACTGGCTGACAATCTAGCAACAGATAAACTCTGTGGCACATGCAATAAGTACTCCAAGCTACAGTGTGTATGACTAGATAGGTAGGTGTTCTAATCTCACATCATCCCACTAGGGTGTGTGTGTGTGTGTGTGTGTGTGTGTGTGTGTGTGTGTGTGTGTGTGTGTGTGTGTGTGTGTGTGTGTGTGTGTGTGTGTGTGTGTGTTTGTAAATATATCCCCATGCAGCACTTCAGACAAGCCTGCATGGGCTATCTCTGTGCAATGGCTATACATTTTATACCCAGTGACTACCTCCTGGCCTCAACACTGGCCTCCTTTACAAGGCCTGTTGATGTCATCCACCTTAAGAGCACTGGCTGACAGTTATAATATCAGGTAAATAGCATGGCACATGCAATAAAAACTGAGAACTATAGTGTGTACTAAGAGAGATAGGGGTTCTAATCTCACAGCATCCAACTTGTGTGTGTGAATATGTCTCCTTACAGCACTAAAGACATGCCCCTGTGCATTGGTTATGCATTTTATGGCCACGTGACTAACCACTGGCCCTAAATTGCCCTCCTCTACATAACCATAATTGATATCCGTCACCATCTAGAGTTGTACATGCAGAATACCCAGGTGACACATATCAAGGGTAGTAGAGTGTGTCACAGGGTATGAAGGCATGATGACCCTGACTGCCCCATTGTCCCTGACACACTGTTCTACACATATGCACCTAGGCAGCCATGTACATATACTGGCATACCTTGCTGACATCATATCTCTGCTGTGCTGCCTTGCCATCCTGTGCCACTGTATTGCTGCAATGTGTCCATAGTTGAATTGCTCAGACTCCTGAGACAAAAACAGGTCGGTGACACACCTGTCATTCTGTAACACTACTGCCAGTATACCATCAGGCAACAAAGATACACAATGTTTGATATGTAGTCCTGACACATGCCAGCATATGGTACCTATTGTGACCCACAACAGCTGCTATGGCATAACACTACTGCACTACACAAACACATGTAAAGTTATATAGTCACCCTGTGCATCAGACACATATGGGCAGGTCCTCACATCGATGTCACGGATGGCAGGGATGTGGCACAGGTATCATCACATGCACTGGGTATGGTGTGAGGATGCCAGAGGCCTAGGCTGTGTCAAACAGTTGACATCATGTGTGTGAGTCAGTAAGGGGTGCTGGTTAGATGGGCCTTAGATGGCTGCTGTGTGTGTCTGTAGGTGATCTGCATGTGACAATGGTACTGGAATGTGTGCATATACACAGTTAAGCCCAGTGCTAGGTGGACATCTGTAGACTGTATATGGTAGAGTGAATAGTTCATCATCTCTGGCCATGAACATGGGAACTGGCTTCACCAAGAGTAGCAGGGGCAGTACCATGCCCAAAGTCAGATGGGATGCTAGTACCTAATGGTGAATGCTGTCTGCCAGGCCTGTGTTGTGTCCCCCACGGGACCACCTAGGACCACGTGCCCATCACCTGCCACATTGTGGTGTGGACAGCACACTTCTCTCTATAGCACTGGAGGTACCGCCACTACAGGAGCGTGAGTCTGCATGGCCACGTGGACTCTCAGCAGATGGTGTTGCTGTCCTATGTCCACGTGTCCAACACCCAACTCCAACCACATGTTCCACCACAGACAACATGCACAAAAAAACAGACACTATCTCAGCCAACCGTCTGTCCATGACATCAGTGAAATCTTCTAGGGTGTCACCAATGTGGTGGAGGCAGTCATGGATGTCAGACTGTGCTGCATCCGTAACCCTAAGCATCCATCTGGTGTTGCATTCAGATCGTCCCTGTACCTCCATGACAGCCCGAAACATGCGGTGAGTGACCTGTGATGTGACACCTGCAATAGGAGGTGGATGGGCAGCAGTCCTCTTTCGAGCACCCCTCTCAATCTGCCTGTGTGGGACCTCACCAGTTCTCTGGCTATGGCCAGTGTCTACTCTCACTGATGCCATAGTTCTCACACTGTCCTGTACTATGTCATCACTCTCTGGCTGCCCAATATCTGTGGCCTCTGGTGACTGGGTATGTGTCGGCATACTGACTGTGTGTGGGGACAATGGGGGCAGAAGAGATTGGTCAATCTCTGGTACAGATTCAGCCAACAACCCTACCTGTGCCTCACTATGGTCACCATCATCATCAGAGTCTGATGAGACACTGACATCAGGTTGTGAGGGGGACAGACCCCAACCCTCCTGTTCACTTGTGAGAAGCAAGACAAAAGCAGTACATTACCACCTGCACTATTATGTACAGATGAGGATCCACAACTGCATTACATGTCCCACATCTTCTCATCTCTGATCCCATGCACAACACAAAACCTCACAACAACATACACAGAAAACCCAGACCCTGTATAACATGCATGTCACCTACATCCGGGTAACGTTGCCAGTATGCTACATCTGTGAGGTATGCAATATGACCATGTATTTGATAGCACTACACATAAATTTCAGTACACCTATCTTGAGAATGATATGCCAGTTGTAGTATCACTGCCTCAGGTATGTACCGTCTCCCTATTGTGTTTGAATGGGCATCTTGGAGTAATTGCCTCAAGTATAACAGGCTGCATAGTTGCTCCTAACTATAAGTGCAAACATGTTAATGTTTGTAAATATACACCTGTCATTCCCTAAGCTATACACTGTAGTTAACTGCTCTGAAATGGAGCATACAACTATTCTACTCTGGCTAAGTACAACAGTTGTGAATAAGGCAAAATGGCAGTCCTTAACTTTCATAGGGTATATATGATCTGTAAAACAACAGTATCACACTTATTATGTATAGGACCACAGACTCTGGCCACACCTGATAGACCTATGAAAAGGTGAGGGAGAGGTATTGTCAGCAACACCAAATGTTGCAGTGTTACAAGGTAATATGTGTGTATATCCACATGTACAGTAACTAATGTGATACTGGCTATATTGCTGACATTCTGCGTATGTGTGCACAACTGTGGGTAAAAACAACCCCCTCCATGCAGATAGACCTGACACCCATGTACTGCTCTACAGACCAGTACACCCAGGTACTTGTCTGTAGAGCCTGCTGCAGTGACTGCTAATGTATTATACTGGTGAACATGGTAAGCTTACCTGGACACTCCTCTGATGTGGACGCTGTGGCACCCACCTCCAGGATGTATGGCATGATGGATGCCTGGGAGTTGTTGGCTGATCCTAGGTTCACCAGGAATTCCTCTGTGGCCAAGAGTGGTTGTTCTGTTGCAGGCCCTCCACTGGTGGCAGCATGATCCCTGGCAACAGCAGCTGCCCTTTGACGTGTGGCATTGACCATATCTGTGGCCTGATGTCAGACCTGCTCATAGGTCCTGTCTTGTTGGCCAATGTGATTAACAGCCCTCGCAAGTTGGCCCAACAATGCTGCCTGCTGTTCATGATTGTGGTGACCCCTTGAAAGCAGGATGTGATGGTTGAGTCTGAGGGCATCCAGTATAGAATCATTCTCTGCAGATGAAAATGGTGGACATCTCCATCGGTACATCGTTCCTGCAAGACAACAAGAGGAGAAAACATTACAGGACCAAATGCATGAATGTCCACTATATACAGACCCTACATACCCATAATGGTCTGTACTATCTACTGCTCCCTCACACGTCATACCCCACAGTTTGGCAACACACTACATGTGTGGCTATCACCAAGATAATAGCAATACTGGGTAATGTTCCTATGTGTCATGACAGATTCTGCTGTATGCCTCTACACCCATCACTGCAGTGTACTGTGGTATGTCTCCTACAGGCAAATTCCTACTAATATGTCATATGGCCACTGTCAGACAAATAGCAGTGTGCTATTGCAACAACTGCATGGGGACAGTCCAGCAACACCAGTGTGCCACAATGACAGACAGCAATGCAAACCAGCTGTAGTATATGTTTTATGTGGCATCATACCTCTAAATTATGCAGATGTTTGCAGAATGTCACCATGTTTGCCTCATAGATGTGGTCCTTTTTGCACAAACTGCTGTCAGAAAATTAAAACAGAATCTAACTGCCACCCATCAGACCCCTCAGAAAACGCTTACACTACAGTAATATCTGTTAGTCTTTTCACATTCTTACTTTGTATGGCCAATATGTGTATTCTGTCACTAAGTTTGGGCCTTTGTCCACCCATTAATCATGGCTCTGTCCTGATTTCTTACTGTAGGAGGTTGAGAGTTATGTTAGGCATAGCTGTCAACCAGACAGGGACAAATGTCCATGAAAAAGGGACTTAGCCAGAGTACATCAGGGACACTTTTACAATGTTAGTACTATTTATGTCATTGACAGACTGAGAGGAGGTGAATTACAGTACATAGTTTGAAGTTACAGGAGTGTACACCCTTACTTAGTGTCACTATGTCTTACATGTAATCAACTGACTGTTTATAGAAGGGACTGACAGGGACAGAGCAGAGATGTGATTCAAAGCAGGGACAGCTGAGAGGCATGCCTGTAGGTGTTGGACAGCAGAGTATCACCGACATGTCAATATCATAGATCTAAAACAAGCCTACTGTTTTAATCCCTATTCCCCATACCTCCATCCTCCCATCTGCATCCCGTTTTATGAGGAAATCTAGTACATACCTGGTAGAGTGATGCATTCCTTTTTTTGAAGTGTTCCTCTGCAAATGATTTGCATATATGCTTCTGTGTGAGTAAAACCACATACAGATCTGTTCCCCATAAGCAGTTGCTTGCCTTTTGTAGGTAATGCTCATTAACATGTAATTGCCTCTGCACCAATCTGTGGCTCAAAATTGCTAATTGCATCCAAAACAGCTGAATTGCACTATCATTAGCCAATGACATGGCACCACAGTGCAATATATAAGGCCTTCATGTAGGCCTTGCCCCCTTTCTTAGTTTTTGAGATGGATATTACTGAGGTGTGGAGACTACAGCATCGCTGAGGGTATGTACAAATACTGTCTACTGCAAAGATGTATGAAGTCTGTCCACAGTTTTGCCTCAAATGTTTGGTCAGTGTCTCATGACAGTGTGGTCATCTGGCAGTTCAATGGCAAACATTGTGGGTTGAGGTCAGTAAGGGGACAGAGACATGTTAGTGTCACACTTCATACCTGTCAGAATATGCATTCTAGTGCAGTAGCTGCTGTTCTATCAACTTACTATCTTTGTAGGGGCAAACTGTGAAACATGTCCCTATCTCTGGGCCTTTGCCCCCCCCCCTTTATATATGGTTGTGTCCAGATCCCTTGTTATAGGAGGTTTGAAGGTATGGTCAGTCTGTAGCAGCTACCTTAACATACAGCCGTGTATGCTCCAGGCTCCAGCTGCTGCTGCAACCTAGGACACATGGGGGAGTGTGAATACTTTGAAGGCCTGCAAGCTGTACATGTAACTGTGGCAACTGTGGCAGCCCTGTTGTTACAGCAGAGCCAGGGTAAGGGTATCCATTACAGTCCACTAGTGATATGTGCTTAAGGTACATCTGTTATGGAACAATGCCAATAGCAGAGTAGTAGGCAATATATAGTTAGGCTATACGAATATGTGCAGTGTGTCACTAACTGCAGGCCTGTGACTTGCAAAAATGGATATCAGATAATCCAGTAGCAGTAACCTATGGGGATTAAAATTGCATGACTCAGTCATTACTTGCTGTGTTCACAACAATGTAATTGGAGTGCAACACACTGGATTTGAACCCAGGACTCTGTGTGGAAAAACGTTCTGTCTGCAAGGTATTTAACAGACTGAGCTACTGAGTCGGTGCTGGAGTAGGTGTATTTGCCAGATATATGTTCAGACATACAGGCTGTGACACATGTCTGCATCCATCAGTATGTGCATGGCTTTCAAAGGCAGTTGTTCTGTAGCAGGGTCCCATTTGAACATATGTATTGTGCCACTGATGCTTTTGCAGGTGTGTTTAAAGATGTTGCAGATAAAAGGGAACATTTACCTGCTGTCCCAGGCCTCATGTACTGCCATTATTATTTATTTGGCTGTCTACTGGTGTATTTTTGCATCAGAGTCCCAGGTAAACTCCCATTTTCCACATTAGGTTTGATTTTAGTCTGTTAGTGGCAATCAGTATGTATTGCTAGAAACATGTGTTGTAATTAAGATCTGTGTGGTCTAATGTGTTAGTGTAGTAGGCTGTAGTTAACAGGGGCCTGGGTTTGAAATGTGGTAGGTGTAATTATTTTGTACATGTGCCTAACGCTGTGAGAAACACATAAGATCATTAAGGCATATTCAAGCTCATTTAAGAGGGTTTGCATGGCTCTTCACTTAGCTCCATGCAAACCCATGCTAAAAACTAAAAAAAGAAAAAGGGGGTGATAGGACATTAGTGAAATGGGGCCAAGCAGGGGAAAAAACACAGTGAAAGGCAGGTAGGGATGTGCAGGAAGGGTGTAGGAAAAAAACATAGCTTTCCTTTTCTTGAACAGCAACAGCTGTGCATTTTGACAAATTTTGTGGATGAATTTCGACTCTCAAACCTCAGAGAGGGGGTGAGGACAACACAAATGTGTTGAAAAGCCAATTGGACCAAATTACTTGTATCCAGTGGACACATATGCAAAACGGAGAGCTATGTAAGGGGAGATTTTTTTTTTAATTTTGTGGAACAGGTGGCCATTTTTTTTTTATATAAGGAGAGAGTGGAATGCTGGGGACAGGATATAGGTACATGTGGGGAGGTAAGTTGGGTAGGAGAGGATGCAATTGCAGACAGACAAGGCAGACAAGACAGCAGACAGGGGTGGTGTGTGACACATGAGAGGGGTAAACATCTTGGATGGGGAGGGTGTTGTGGAATCCAAATTGCATGTGTTTCCAGACAGCAGCAGCATGACTGACATCCCCAGCCATGGGCAGTCGACACTGCACTTTCACTGCCCCAAAGGTGACTGTGTGGGAGGCTGGGCACCAGGGCCAGCCAGCCGCACCAGGTTGTCCAGTCTGCCCTCAATCTGGTGCATGCAGCGTTCATAGCTCCTATGAACAATCCTGTGCACCATGGCTGGTAGTCAATCTTCAGTGACTACTGCCCCTCAGCCACCACTCTTGGGGGGACAAGCCCCATCCCCTGAGGCAGTTCCACATGGAGGTGTTGCAGGGCCAGGGGAGGAGGCACCACTGGCTTGAGTCCCAGATGTGCTAGGACCCAGTGCCACAGCCAGCTGAGGTAGAGTAGGTGATCATCGGGGACCAGCCTACCCTGACATAGGTTCATAGGTTCATAGGTTGGTACTAGGCTATCTGCCCAAATGCATTTATAAGCCTAGCCAGAATGTGTTGGCTTTCGCCGCCCCCTTAGATTAGTTCCCTGTGCCTCTGTCCAGCAGAGCCACTGAAGTGATCCCCGAGGCAAACTTTCTGTTTCCCATCCACTCGTCAAGGTTTCTTTTGAAGAATGTTAGCGAGGAGCTCTGCCTAATGTAGATTGGGATCTTGTTCTAAAGCATGGGAAGTTTCTGGGACAGGAATCTATCCCTCCAGCACGTCCTATTTATTGTTGTGGTGAGGTTTAGATCCCTAGAGCATGTAGCTTGAGGGGGTAAGGTTTTCTTTAGGTGGAGCATGTCCATCAATTCTGGGTTGGACATGACCTTGTATGTCAGGCAGAGATCACCTCTGAGTAGGTGGTATGCAACCGAGTACAACTGGAGTTTCTTCAGTTGAGCTGCATAGGGCATCTGTTTGAGGCCAGTGATCCTCTTGGTGAGGTACTTCTGTGGTCTTTCCAGCTGTTGCAGGTGTCTTGTAAGATACATCCCAAATGGGGCGTTGTACTCTATGATGGGTCTGATGAGTGATGAGTAGAGGGGCACAATGACCTCTTTTGATCTGGATGTGAACGCTTTTGTGATTAGGTGGGCCACATAGAAGGATTTTCTAACCACTTTGGCAATGTGATTATCAAAGGTGAGATTACTATCTACTTGGGTCCCCAGATCCCTTATTACATCTTCCATATTTAGGGGACTACCTCCTATGTGGTAGTTTGTGGGTACTTTGCTTTTTTCCAAAGGGGATGACTATGCACTTTTTTGGCATTTAGCTTGAGGCCATGATTTTGACACTGGGTATCCGTCTCAGTGAGACCCTTTTGGAGGATGTCTGTGTCAGCCAGAGAGTCAATTATAGCCCCTAGTTTGCAGTCATCTGTGAACTTGGTCAGCCATAGTCCTCCTGTGCTTGCCTGTACCTCTGAGAAGTATATGCTGAATAGGAGAGGTCCTAGGACTCAGCCCTGGGGAATGCCACTTGTAACCAGTTTAGAGTCGGACCTAGTTCCCGCAACTCTCACCATGTGGGTTCTGTCTGTGAGCCAGTTGGCAACCCATCTTGTGACGTAGGGGTTTATGTTCAGGCTGGTGAACTTGTCTATAATACCAGAATGGGGAATGGTGTCGAAGGCCTTAGCGAGGTCTAAGTAGGCTGTGTGTACCACCTTTCCCTCATCTATAGCCTTGGTAACTGTCTCAAAGAAGTCCACCAGGTTTAGGAGGCATGATCTGCCCTTAACAAAGTCGAACTGGGTAGGGTCCAGTGTTTGGAGGTTCCCAATGTCTCTGTTAATGAGTTCCATGATGATGCGCTCCATAGCCTTGCAGACCAAGCTAGTCAGGCTTATAGGGTGATAATTCCCTGGGTCTGTTGTGGCTCCACCTTTGTGGAGTGGAATAACAGTTGCTGTGCCCACCCTATGGGTATGTAGCCTGTGGAGTGGCTGAGTTTGAACAGTGTGTTTAGGTGAGGGGTTAGTTCGTCTTTCAGCTTGTGTAGGACACAGCCTGGGACACCATCCAGTCCCATTGATGCTGTGTTTTTGGCTTTGGAGAGGACTGTTTTAACCTGAGTGTATGTGATTTCAGGGACTCTACATTCTTCTGGTATGGTTATGGGCTCTTTTGGAGGTGAGAGGGGGGTGAAGTTTGTGCTGAACCTTTCTGCCAGGATGTTGGCGATATCGGTCGGTTCAGTGTATTTTGTGCCATTCTGCACTAACTCTGAGCAGATCTGAGCATTGCCACTTAGATTCCTGACATAACTAAAGAATGCCTTGTGGTTATCGTTGGAGTCCTTGGCAATTTTTCTTTCAAAGCTCGCCTTGGATGATTTTATGAGGGATCGTAGTTTCTTGCTGATACTGATCAGGGATGTCTTCCCTTCTTGGGATTTTACTCTTTTCTGTACTAGTTTCCTCCTTCTATTGTATAGCTTGTTTATGACAGGAGTCCACCAGACTGGTTTCCTTTTCTTGGAGGAGTGAGTCTTGGTTTTGCTTGGGATGGCATGATCCATGCATTCTTGTAGCTGCCCATAGAATGCATTAGTAAAGGATTTTGCAGCTTGGACAGTGTTATCCTTCAGCATGGGGGCTTTGAAACTTTCCACCTCGGTCTTAAGTAACGTGAAGTTTGCTTTTGAAAAGTTTTTCACGGTGGTTTTCTTGTCCGGGGGTGGGGGCGGAATATGGATATCCAAAGTGATTTGTTTATGGTCAGATCTAACCAGCAAGGGGTTGACCTTTGGTGTGAAACACCGGTCGCCCATGTTGGAGATGACCAGGTCCAATATGTTGTCACCTCTGGTGGGAGTGTTGACCAGTTGAACCAGGGCATTTGAGTTTATAAATTCTAGGAAAAGTTGGGCAAGGGAGTTAGTACTTGAGTAGTTCTCCCAGTTAATGTTTGGGTAATTGAAATCACCCAATATGAGGGTGTTTGATAGGACCTTTATGTTTCCCAGTGTTTCCAGAAATGCAGAATGGGGGTCCGGGACATGGTGGGTGATCTGTAGCAAGCTACAATTTGAATTGCAGTTTTGCCCATTGTTAGTTGCACATGGATGATCTCTGAAGCATCGTGCTGTACCACTAACCTGGAGGTGTGGGTATCCTTGATGAATATGAATACGCCCCCTCCTTTTGTATTTCGGTTTGGGTTCTGTAGCCAAAATGTATGGTATGAGTTGTAGCCTGGTAGTGCTGGGGTACTCTTTGGAGCCTTAAACCAGGTTTCTGTTACTGCACATATATCGATTTTCTCCATACTGAGGAGTGTCTTGAGTGTGTGCATTTTGAGGTTTAGACTTCTGGCATTGAGTAGCATTACCCTCAGTTTTTTGTTACTTGTGCTATTTACAATGGTGGGTTTGTCTTTTGAGCCTTGCCTAAAAAAGGCACTATGGAGATGGCAAGAGCCTTGGCCAGTATTCAAAAGCCTAAGGGTGACAGGTGCAAGCCATCTTTAGTGAAGCAGCATGGCTTGTCAAGCATGTCAGCCCAGGCAGACAGACACTGGATCCCCTTTGAATGACACCAGAAACTTAGCCAATTGTTGAAATCGAGAATTTTTTCTTTATACCATGGTATCATTCTTGGTGAGCTCAGGATGCTACTCAGGGTCAGGATCATACCGGCCTGGGCTACGTGATCAGAGAGCTCTTCCATGTCTCTCTTCATGTAGTCCAGGGAGGTACGGCTCAGGTCATTCACACCAACATGGACAATGACAGAGTCATATTTGTACTTGTTCTGGAGTGACCTGAGTGCTTGTGTTATGTGGTGGATCCTGGCACCCGACAGGCAGCTAACAGTAACCTTCTCCTTATTCAGCCTAGTGAGTGGGATGTCAGTGTGCTTGACTATAGAGTCACCTATTACTAGTATGTTGGGTATGTTATTTTGCCTTAAGGGCTGTGATTGCATGGCATACTGGTTTTGTGAAGTATGTGTTTCATGGTTTGTGTTGGGGGTGGAGGTTGCTTGGATGTTTGCTTTGGAGGTCTCTGTTGGTTTTGCAGATTTTTATTTAGAGCCTCCGAGTATGTTTTCATGTATTTATGTGTGTTTTTTGCCGGTGCTGGTTTAATGGGTCTATGTAAGACTGGTGGTGTGATGCAAGTATTTCCCTTCTCCTCTTGACTGTCTGATCCAGTCTTGGGTTGGGAGAGCTTAGCCTCTAGTTTGGCTGTATAACTGCATCTCTTGCATGTATTAGTGTTGGTGGTAGGAGGTGGGGGTTGTCTGTGTACATGAGGCAGTTGTAACATTGCCTCAAAATGCCCAGATTCACCAGTTGGACTGGAGAGTACACCTGAAACTGCCCTTTGGACATGCCTTGATAGGTACAGTGAACTGTTTTACTGGATGGCTGGTAAGGTCGAATAGAGATCTTTGTCCTTCTGTACAGTACAGGAGGGTCTAGTGCTAGGGTTTATAAGTGCTTGCTGTAAGTTTTGAGCAAGTACCGGGCTGGGAAATGAATGGCTTGAGTGCTTAAGTTAAAAGTTTGTCTAGTTCCAAGGGAAAAATTGAAGAGGAGACTTTGTGGAGCCGGGAATAGTTTTACCCTAGCTAACCGGTGCTGCCCAGTGCGCAAAACCGGGCAAATACGGTATTTATAGCAGGGAAAAGAAAGAGATAGAAATTAGCCCAAAATGGCCAATAAACTACTAATTTCTGGGCTGAAACCACTCCTCCAGGGACAGATAGGCTGCTCAAAGCTCCCCTCTCTCACAGGTGAACAGAGAAACTTCCTTCTATCCAAGTAAGGTATGGGCAAACACAGAGATTTGTAACACAGCCCTGAATTCAGCCCTGCTGTGAATGCACATCATGTGTTACTGCTGTGAATGCACAGCACATGCTGTGGTTATGGAGGTAAAGCAATACATATAGGCTAGTTACGAACAAAACCATTGTTAGTAATAGCATGCGAGAACATTGGAAATAACCCCATTACATTTCAATGCATATTATGTGAAGCACAACAATAAATAACAGAACAGTCAGTATATTAACAGCATACCAGTAACAGTTACGTTATAAGGCCAACATAATAGGTAGTTCAGCAAGATATGTTAATATGCAACCATTGTAATACATAACAATAATAAAACACATGCCCCAGAATAAAGTTAATGGAACAACATATGTTAATAGTAAACCATAACCAATGAATAACAATGATAAATATTTGAAGATAAGGGGTGGGTAGAGAGAGAAATATAGTCCATTAATACCATTATAGGCTATATAGTTGACAACAGTACTGCTATCTACTCTACAGGTCTGTCCTTTATTTATGCATAAAAGTGCCCTATAGCTGCTGTAGCATGTACATACCTATCAAGCGATCTGCATGGGACAGTAATAGCAGTGACTGCAGAGGACATCTGCAGCAAATGTATTCATTGATTGCAGCAGTCTTTAACAGACTCTCCAGGCATGCAGCCATACCAAAGTTTACACATTTTATTTATTTTATTTTATTTTATTATTATTATTATACTTTTTCCTTTATTTGATGCTGTATTTTCACATTCCTGGTAATGAGTGTAACAGTTTGTGACATCTAAACACACAATACTTTATAATATGGGATACCTCACCCATTTACCTGTAGTTCCTGTGGAGAGAATATTTGTAAACATTATATGACTGATACTGTAATATTTAGATCTACATAGCAATGCATTCAAACCCTGGTCTGTGTGTGGCAAAAAAGCATGACAGAGAAATATCTGTGAAGTTAACAAACAATATCCATTATGGGTTATTATTTGTTGCAGACCAGATGTCATAATTCACTTCTTACAAAACAACTCTAAACCTACACTTATTACACAACAGACTGTATACCTTCATGCAGGTACTGATATTATTTAGTGCTTTTATTGCAAGACATTTGTAATAGTTGATTTCTTGCAAAACAGCCCTGCTTCCACACTTCTTGCACAACAGACTTTACTAGATATACCTTCATGCAGGTACTGATAATATTTCATGTTTTTATTGCAGAACAGTTGTAATAATTGATTTCTTGCAAAACAGCCCTAATTACTGGTATAGTTTCAAGTATTTTATTGCACAACAGTTGTCATTATGCAGGTGTTGCAATACAGCTGTAATTCCACAGTTACTGCACTACAAACTTTATTGCATATACTTTATTATGGTTAATGCTTTAGTCTTCCAGCACACCATATGCATACCCAGTTTGGCAGACATTCAGGATTAGATATTGGTGAAACACAGGTAGCTAAATGATTTTTAATTTGTTAGGTCACTGAAATGTTGTCACACTTAAATGTCAAACTTCAGTGAAGGAATTATGTAATCAATAAACGGTGTGAGTCTACTGCATTCATTTACAAACTGTAAAAACTGCCATAATAAGATGAAGGTATTTGGATTCTGTATTGGTAAATAAAGGTGCTTGTTGTGACATCTGGAAAGAGGAAGAAGGACAAGGAGGACAAGGAGACCTGGTGGTGGAATGAGGGAGTACAGGAGAGTATACAGAAAAAGAGGTTGGCAAAGAAGAAGTGGAATTGTCAGAGAGATGAAAAAAGTAGACAGGAGTATAACGAGATGAGGTACATGGTAAAGAGAGTTGTGGCGAAGGCTAAGGATAAGCCGTATGAAGAGTTGTATGAAAGGTTGGACACTAAGGAGGGAGAAAAGGACCTGTACCAATTGACTAGACAGAGGGACCAAGCTAGTAAAGATGTGCAGCAGGTAAGGTTGATAAAGGATAATGAGGGAAACATACTTACAAGTGAGGACAGTGTGTTGAGCAGATGGAAAGAGTACTTTGAGGGGCTGATGAATGAAGAGAATGAGAGGGAGAGAAAGTTGGATGATGTGCAGATAGTGAATCATGAAGTGCAATGGATTAGCAAGGAGGAAGTAAGGATAGCTATGAAGAGGATAAAGAATAGAAAGGCTGTTGGTACAGATGACATACCTGTGGAAGCATGGAGGTGTTTAGGTGAAATGGCAGTGGAGTTGTTAACTAGATTATTTAATGAAATCTTGGAAAGTGAGAAGATGCCTGAGGAATGGAGAAAAGGTGTTTTGGTACCGATTTTTAAGAATAAGGGTGATGTGCAGAGCTGTAGTAACTACAGAGGGATTAAATTGATCAGTCACAGCATGAAGTTATGGGAAAGAGTAGTGGAAGCTAGGTTAAGAAGGGAGGTGATGATTAGTGATCAGCAATATGGTTTCATGCCAGGAAAGAGCACTACAGATGTGATGTTTGCTCTGAAAGTGTTGATGGAGAAGTACAGAGAAGGTCAGAAAGAGTTGCATTGCGTCTTTGTGGATTTAGAGAAAGCATATGACAGGGTGCCTACAGAGGAGTTGTGGTATTGTATGAGAAAGTCGGGAGTGTCAGAGAAGTATGTAAGAGTAGTACAGGATATGTACAAGGGTTGTATGACAGCGGTGAGATCTGCGGTGGGAGTGACTGATGCATTTAAGGTGGAGGTGGGATTACATCAAGGATCAGCTCTGAGCCCTTTCTTATTTGCAATGGTGATGGACAGGTTGACAGACAAGATCAGACAGGAGTCCCTGTGGACTACGATGTTTGCAGATGACATTGTGATCTGTAGTGAGAGTAGGGAACAGGTGGAGGTGACCCTGGAGAGGTGGAGATATGCTCTAGAGAGAAGAGAAATGAAGGTCAGCAGGACTAAGACAGAATATATGTGTGTGAATGAGAGGGAGGATAGAGGAATGGTGAGGATGCAGGGAGTAGAGGTGGTGAAGGTGGATGAGTTTATATGCTTGGGAGCAACAGTTCAGAGTAATGGTGAGTGTAAAAGAGAGGTGAAGAAGAGAGTACAGGCAGGATGGAGTGGGTGGAGAAGAGTGTCAGGAGTGATTTGTGGCAGAAGAGTACCAGTAAGAGTGAAAGGGAAGGTCTATAAGAGGGTAGTGAGACCAGCTATGTTATATGGGTTGGAGACAGTGGCATTGACAAAAAGGCAGGAGTCAGAGCTGGAGGTGGCAGAGTTAAAGATGTTAAGATTTGCACTGGGTGTGACAAGTGTGGACAGGATTAGGAATAAGTATATTAGAGGGTCAGCCCAGGTTGGAAGGTTTGGAGACAAAGCCAGAGATGCAAGCTTATGTTGGTTTGGACATGTGCTGAGGAGGGATGCAGAGTATATTGGGAAAAATATGCTAAGAATGAAGCTGCCAGGTAACAGGAAAAGAGGAAGGCCTAAGATAAGGTTTATGGATGTGGTGAGAGAGGACATGCAGGTGGTTGGTGTGACAGAGCAAGATGCAGAGGACAGGAAGAAATGGAAACAGATGATCTGCTGTGGCGACCCCTAATGGGAGCAGCCAAAAGAAGAAGAAGAATGGTAAATAAATAGAACCTGCAGAATGTTTGTATATATTGTGAAAAATGTACCACAGTCATTGCCACAGTCAGTCATGTAGTATAACCATTTTAAGAGTATATGTGTCCCACAAAGCAATACATTTAGAGCTTGTGGGGCATTATGTTCAAGATGTCTGAAGCGCTAACAGCATTTGTGTTGAACTGTTATTTTGTACAGAATAAACTTATCTGCTTGACTAAAATGGTGCTAAAGCCTAACATTTCTAACTCTCCCATCCACAGTGAATGAGTAACCATTGCTGTGCTTCATGACATACTGTCAGAGCTGGGCTCTTTTGATAAACAAAAACTTAAAAAGTCATAGCACTTATAAAACCAGACAACCCAAAGTGAAACTACCAAGCTCAGAATCAGTCATTTTACCAATCCAGACTATTTTACATTGCAAAATAATAATTTAATAAAAACTAAACTGTTTACACACACACACACACACACACACACACACACACACACACACACACACACACACACACACACACAGTAAATTATAAATTTTAACTCAAAAGAGACTCAAAGGGTTGTACAATTCGGAGTGGCAACCAAAGTAGACAAAGAATCCGATGAAACACAGGTAAATACCTTTTTATACTCAATGGGATGTTAGGTGCAGGCAATATACACACCTCATTTTCATTGTCAGAAGGACAGACTGTCACATATGACTCAATGATTAGTAAATTAAATTAACTCTTTGTGCCAAAAAGAAATATAATGCATGAAATGGCATGTTTCCACACACAGGCACAAGCCAAAGGTGAATACCTTGAAGATTTTGAAAGGTGATTATATGAACTGCCAGAAAATTGTATCATTAAAGATACAACAAGATGTGCAAATCAGAGACAGAATTCTGATTTGGCTGGTTAAAGTATATCTGTCTCAAAAGTTAAAAGTCGAAGGGAACTTAGCTTTAGAGACAGCTATATAAATTGGCAGAGTGGCAGAAGTATTTAAAAGGAAAAATGCTGATTTAGATATGAAAAATGACATCTGTGATGTAAGTTAGTTGGAGGACTTGTCATCTAGCATCCAAAGATAATCTCTGCACAAGAACTGAAACCTGTCTTTTTTTTTTTTTTTTTGCAGTTTGACACACAGGAAAGGCATTGATGTCAATGACAGTGTAGCCATATGTAGTTGCAGACTTACCTGAAATTTTCTAGTGGTGGAACAGATACTGGATGTTTTTGCAGTGAAATTCAATGTACCCAGATAGGATACCCTTCAGAAATTGACATGGATATGAAAAAGAAACTCTTGCTTTTTCACAATTCAATGAACGGCACCCCCTCCGTGGGGAAATGTATCTGTGAGTTTAATGACCAGATCACTGCTGAAGAATTCATCAAACAAACTTGTATACCAAATCTCTTGAAATGGAAAAGGTCAAAGATAAGGTCATTAATACTGGCAACTTCTAAGACTTGGGAAGTTTGACTTACAGGCATTTTAAACATTTCTTGAAGAAGCAGAAGTGGAGCCTGATGATATGATTTTCTTCAGTTAAGATCTGTAGATGAGTTGGAGAGGCACAGTAACCAGATCCAGTTTATTACAAGAGGAAATGAAAACATCATGAACAGCAAATGCAGAGATGCCATCTTCTTACATTATGCCTTATCACACAAACAGCAAACTACTGGGAAGGAAGCATATAATGCAAAACTGTGTGTATGTGTTGCATGCATTAAAAACACAGAAATGATGCAGAAGTACTTGGTTATAAAGAAAGATATTCATTCTTCAACCCAATGCACATGACCTACTGAAACAGTGAACTAGTGAAAATGCTGTGCACTCAAAGTAATGCTTACTGATGAATGCAAAGACTTCCAAAATGAGAAAACAAGTTGAAGGTCTTCAGATTCCCATTTATAATTTTCCTTGTAGTACTCCTGATTCCATGTACCTGGAGCGCCTCAGGATTCAAAATAACAGAGTATTTTAGAAGAGTATTCACACAGCATGAGCGTCTGAATTTTTATAATCATGTTTCTGCATAACTGTCCCCAAATCTTGGGGATGGTATGGGTAATGTACAGAGACACTGCAACAGAGTTAAAGGAAATATTATGAAAGGTTGCAAAACAGCTGCAATAGAGAGACTGAATTATAGGAGTGAAATGGATTTAGGAATAAACTTAAGTAGTTTGCATGTGACTAAAGGCTAAATAGCCAGTGTATGACCAGCAAATGCAGTTACTGCAGAGGTGATATGCTACTTCAATAAAACTCTAAATCAAGAGGAAGGTGATATCAGAATACTGGAAATGTACAGAGAAAGAGGCATATACAGTAAATATATAGAAATAAGAGGACTATGCAGTTAAGAGGTTGCAGCATGAGTAAAAATTCTCTGAAGGGAAGGTAAGGAAGACAATGGAATTCTGCCCTTCATGGATTTATGATAGCAAGGAAGGGTGTTTGAGAGAGGACTAGTTAGGAATAATGTCTATGGCTGAATGGGTTAAAGGGAAAACATCAAGGAAATAGTGGAGGCCAAACCAGAAATAACCATAGAAGAGTAAATTTAGAAGTGATATATGAATTTAAAAAAGTTACTTGACAATAAGGGGAAAAAAGTCCTTGGGGTAAAACATGTGAGAGAAGAGGGAGGAGACAGTGATGTCATAATAATCCTTCTGTATTAGATATGGTTCCACTATGAGTCTCTGAACTGCACAACCCCAAGCATGTGAAAATGACAAAAACAAATAATGCCTGAAACATGAAAGTCAAATAGAAGGGGAAAATCAGACTAGTAATTATTTGAGAGGGAGAATAATGGTTAAGGTGTTTACCTTACAGACACAAGGTTCAGGGTTTGATTCTCACATGGGGTAATTGGTTAGTCTTAAAATGGCCCACAAGGGCAGTTAGCCTAGTAGCAATTTATGAACCTAAAGGGTTTGGAGGAGGAATTCCTCCATACTCTCAAACTTATATATACCAACTCGAGCAAGGGAGAAATCTCCAAGAGAAGGGAATTACTGCAGCACAAACTTAGAAATCAGACTGCAATGATTTTCTATGGAAAACAGTGACCGATGTTATAGTCTTTGGGTCAATTTAAAAAGACTGAACTGACAAATTGTTGAAACCAATATGGTTAACAATTCAATCCATCAACAAAAAAACAAACCCAAACAATACCCAGCAGACACAACAGAAACATTGTTTTTGCTTTGGGGCAACCCCCTGCACCCCACACACTCCCTGCTAATTATATATACCAATTCCATGATTTCACTAAAGTGGGGAAAGTTCAAATATCCTGATCACTACTGTAATGCAATCTCAATCAGAAAAGTTCAATAGACTAAATTGTCGACCATATGGTTTTGACCATACTGGTTTCAATAATTTGTCCATTTGATCTTCTCAAATAGACCCATGGTCCTCTGCATATTTTTCTTTTGGCAACTGACCTTCAAAGAATTTCATCTCGACCACTCATATATGACCCATTATATACAGCAGTATGACATATCTGAAGTGGGTGTAATTTAGGAAGAAGTTTTCAACACTTATTTGAGCATCTTTTTTTCTTTCAACAAAGTTTGATTTTGCAGTTTACAAGTGGTATTGCAGCAACTTACAGCACTCTTAGCATAGCTTGTACAGGTGTTAGGACATATTCACAAATCGTATAGAAAGGAGAGTCAGGTCACAATGAATGAAAATAATTTTTGGGTAAATAGGTACATGAACAAAATGTGCCATTTTAAAAAAATGGAAATGCGTACAGCATCTGAGCCTAATTTTGGGCACAAGTGCTCAGACAGGATGGCGTGCATTTGTCAAGATCAGGGAAGAGAATTTTTGCAAGACACGATTTTGCCAGGTCAAAACTTTACCATTTCACAGATAGCAACATTTGATGCATTTCTGATGGTTGTTAATGCTAGGAGCATTAATAATAAAGTTTTTTTTACTGGAAAATTTGTTATGTTCCCACAGGATTGGTGTTGTTATTGTTTATGAAACATGGTTAAAGAACAATGACTGGAAACCAGTTCTGTCAAGGTATAAATGTTTTTACTGTAACAGACATTCTAACAAAAAATCAGGTGGAGGTGTTATGATAGGGATTAAAGAGAGTTATGAGACCTGTGATTATTACATGTTCAACAATAATACCAATACTATAGACTGTGCAATTGTGACAATAAGACAACCCTGGAACATATAACAGTTGTTGGAGTGTATACACCAACAAAGTCAAGTGCTGATGACCTAGGGGAATTCATACATTCCTTGTATGAAACATAGGAGGGAAGAATAATAATAAATGGGGACATACATTTACCAGAAACAGACTGGAATAATATTGATTCAACAGAATTAGTAAGGAAAGTATTCACAACATATGTTCAGGAGCAACAATTGTTTCAGATTGTAAAAAAAAAAAAACTTCCAGGGAATTAAACATACTAGACACTATTTGTGTTCCTAAGGAAATTACTGTACTTCAGGTCAAGTCTTACCA
The DNA here is from genome assembly GCF_019279795.1 of Protopterus annectens. Classification (NCBI taxonomy): domain Eukaryota; kingdom Metazoa; phylum Chordata; order Ceratodontiformes; family Protopteridae; genus Protopterus; species Protopterus annectens. Next base: position 765,525,719 of record NC_056728.1, on the reverse strand, counting down.
TGGTTGATGTGCAGTGATCATGGGGTTATAAAGGTTACAATTGTTTCTGGATAATTCTGCTAAACTGAAATCTAAACCAATGTACATATTAATTACAGATTATATGGAAGCAAAACAGTCATTATGTAAAACTAACTGGAGTGATACAGTCAATGGAAAAACTGCAAAAGGAATGTGGAAGGTTTTGAAAGAGAAACTGAGTTTAAAAAATAAAAAAAAAATGTTTAACATCAGGATCTAGGCATACAATGTCAGGGAATATATTTCATAAGAACAAGATACCTGATTAAGGTGAGAGACAAAAAAATGTAAGAAATGGAAAAGAGGTTGAACTACAACTTTGAAAACTGAAATAAACAAGCTGGACAAAAAATTAAGCATAGTGTGAGACAGGATCAAGAACATTTTGAAGAAAATTTATATCAAGATATTGAGCATAAAAGGAAACTACTTCATAGATACATAAGATGATGAAGGAGTAAAGGCACACAAACTGATAAACTGTATATAGATTCTATAATTTATTCTCAGACACAACAGATTATAGAAATATTTAGAATATTTTATGCAAAATAGTTTGACTCTGTGCTATGTTATCCTAGTGACATCCAGGTAACCTCAGATACTGAAACCAATTAGATTATATTGAAAAAGAACTATGCGAACTGGATCCAAAGCACAGCAAGGAGATGGAATTAGTAGTAATGACCTGAGAACACTTCAGGAAGAACTTACAGTACCATTATATCTATTATTTACTAGGTCATATAAATATGGACAGATTCCTCAAGATTGGAGACACGCTTTTATTAACCCCGTCTTTAAAGAAAAGGGGAATAGGACAAACCCAGAGTCATACAGACCCTTCAGTCTACTTTCATGTTGTAGAAAAATAATGGAGAAAGTAATTTTGGATAAGTACTGTCAGAACTGAGTAACACATGATAAACACTGAAAACTATTAAAACAAAAAAGGAACGCACTCCAAAGCGGGAACTGGAACTGCAAACATTTTATTGAGCGCTTTTGTCAATTTTACTCTTGACTTCTTCAGAATACAACAATACTACTACTACTACTGTTTCCTTATACAACCAGGCAAAATCATGTGACAGTCAATACAAACATGTTAATAAAACTGTACTCATAAAGTAGCTGTTGTTTACCCAACCTTTTGCAACAGCCTAATATTGAAGCACTTATTAAAACCAAATAAGCACAGAAATGTATATATACAAAAGAATCTGTTCCTAGTGTTCTATGTGCATAATGAAATTCCACAACATTGCAACAGGATGTTAAAATTTAAAATAATCCATAACAATCTGTCTACACAGTTGTCTCAATAACTTTGACAACTTATAATACATACTAAAAATGATAATACTACAGTTGTTTTGAAATATTCCCACATATTCAAACCACATGGGGAACACATTTAGATGTGAAACTCAGCCTTCAAATTTAAGTAACTGGTGAGTGCAACTACATTGTTTCATCCTGGTGGGCTAGTGGTATTCACCCTTAAGTGCCACATTAGCTCTTTATATTCTAAATACAAGTTAGTAGGACCCCCTTTACTGTTATTTTCAATCTGCTCTATAACCATGAATCTAAATCCGTGGTGAGGAAATTTATTGACATGTTTTGCTAAAGCATTATTAAGGTTACCCTTATTTATATCATAAACATGGTGGTAAATGCATTGCCTAAAGGCATTTTTTTGTTTTGCCTATATAATAACTTTCACATTCCTGACATTTGACGACATAAACTATGTTTTTGCTACCACAGTTACTTTTGTGATTCAACCTAATGGTTCCATAATGGGGAATTATAATACTATCACTCTTCAAAATATACTCGCATTGTGTGCAGTGTTCACATTTTTTCATCTGACCTTTCCTTTTGTACTTATTACTCTCTTTGTTCTGTTCAAGCAGATTCTTGAAACTTAGGTCCTTTTTATACACCACAATTTTTTTCCCCAATTAAATTAGCAAATCGGTTGTCATCTCTAAGGATAAACCAGTTCTTCCTCAAGATATCCTTGATCCCTAAAAGCTGGAGATTATAAGTCAGAATCATGGCATTCTTGCATGTTGTAACAGGAGTTACATGAGATTCGCTATTGGTGGAAATTTTAGGACAAAAATTCCCATCCTGTGTTCCTATACTCAATAATGGAAAAAAGGACCAGTTATACTTTTTTCTGTAACCTCATCCAGGATGAGTTTGATAAACCCAATCGGATATCCTCTTCTCATCAACATCTCTTGTAGGACATCCCTTTCTTTGTAAAATATCTCCAAGTCACTGACCATGCATGCCAACCACACCCCTTGGCCTTTGACCAGTGACCTTTTTTGATACAATGGGTGCCCACTCTCAAAATTTAAGAGGGAATTAGAATAAGTTGGTTTTCTGTACACAGTGAATGTAAATGTTTTTACTTCCCTATCCTTGGTGATCAGGATATCCAAGTAACTAATGGTATCAACATGTGTTTTCATAGTGAAACAAAGAAACGAGGTACTAGAGTTCAGAAAATGGAAAAACTCATTCAACTGTTCTAAATTGCTATCCCAAAAAAATCAGGATATCATCAAGGTATCTACCATAAAATGTAATACATCTATACACTGGAGATGTAAAAACCGTGGTTAACTCCGACTGCGTCAAAACACTATTAGCAAATATGGGGGCAAAAGCTGCCCCCATAGCAACACCTGATGTTTGCCTAAACAGTTGGCTATCAAAAATGATATAGTTGTTTTCCAATATCAACTCCATCAAACTCCTAAACATCAGTATCCTAAAATGTGTAAAGTTGGTATGCCCACATAGGAACTCATAGAACATCTCAGTACCCTCATCATGTGGTATCACATTAAATAGGTCTTTAATATCTATGGTCACTAAGATCACATTGTCCCCATATAAATCATTATTAATTTTCTGTACATAATCCCACGAGTCCTTGATAATATGCTGAAAATGTTTTAAGGGTTGTTTTGAAATTGAAATCAATGAATTTTGCCATAGTCAAGCTTTTAGATGCTTTTGCATCAACAATAGGTCTGAGGGGTGGGTTTTGTGTGTCTTTATGGATCTTGGGAATTCTGAAAATAGTCAGAATTCTTGGGTTGTTCTGTAATAAAAAATGTAACTCACTGCTAGTAATCTGGTGGTTGAGTAGCAAGTCATTTAAAGCTATATCAATATTCCTATAGGCAATGTTGAGTTTGTTCAATGAAACTTCCTCATATCCATCACCATAAAGGAAAACTAGCATCTTGTCAAAATACAATTGTTGATCCATGACCACTAACCCCCTCCTTTATCAGGTTTCATTACCCGGACTGACCTATTGTTAGAAACACTACTCAATACACTGCTTTCACGCTCAGTTAAATTTTGTGTTTCACAGGTAACTTTGCTCTTCCTACATAGTTCTCTAATATCATTCATACAAATGGATTCAAAAAATTGAAGAACAGGATGCAGGGGGGGATTGTACACACTTGTCTTTTTGCACGCTTCAATGTTGTCAATATTATGCTCACTGTTCATGACAATACCAACATTCAATTTCCTAATGTAAAGCTTGAAATCCAACAAGGTTTTGTCAATTTAAGCATTCCTTATTGGTACAAAATTGAGCCCCTTTTGAAATAAATTAACCCACTCTTTAGTTACCTGGTGACTGCTCAAATTGTATAGACAGATTGTTATGGGATTATTTTAAATGTTAACATCCTGTTGCAATGTTGTGGAATTTCATTATGTACATAGAACAATAGCAACAGATTTTTTTGTATATATACATTTCTGTACATATTTGGTTTTGATAAGTGCTTCAGTATTAAGCTGTTGCAAAAGGTTGGGTAATCAACAACTACTTTATGAGTACAATGTTATTAATGTGTTTGTATTGTCATGTGATTTTGCCTGGATATATAAGGAAACAGTAGTAGTAGTACTGTTGCATTCTGAAGAAGTCAAGAGTAAAATTGATGAAAGCGCTCAATAAAACGTTCCAGTTCCCACTTTGGAGTGCATTCCTTTTTTGTTTTACTGTCAGAACTGAAAAGGTTGGGATTTGAATCTATATATCAGCATGCATATGTTGAGAAGAGATCTATTACCACCTTTAACATGATGTTCTATAACAATATAATAACAGCTATGAATGAAACAGTGTGCTGTTATGTAATTTATATAGATACTTCAGCATTTGACAAGATTATACACAACACACTGATCAGTAAATTAGAACAACTAGGTATTGTACTCCTGATAAGATGGATAGCTGCATGGTTTACAAACAGAACATGGCAAGTATCATACAGCAACTGGACAGGTGAAATCCTTCATTACAGTCAGGGTGTCCCTCAGGGTTGTATCCTAGGCCCTTACTTGTTTAGATTGTATCTTTCAGACCTAACTTTTTTATCTTAGGTGTTCTACAGTCTATATGCAGACAACCTGAAATTGGGTAAACTGATTACATGCATTACAGATAAGGCATGTCTGCAAACTTGACTAAATTAACCATTTGGAACAGGTAAATAATATGTTGATAAATACATCAAAAACTAAGCATACAAGATTTGGGAGACATAAATTGAAAGGTGAATATTTAATACAGCACACAATGATTGGAACTGTAGATTCATTTTAAGGACCTGGATATATGGGTAGATCCAGCTTTGAGTTTTTCTAATTATATCAATCAATTGGTTAATGATAACTATAGAACTATAGGTTGTATTAAAAGATTTATAAAATTTAGGAGAGCAGAAATGATAAGGTCATTGTTAGTTACATTACTGTTAGTTACATTACACCCAAACTTGAGTATGGAATAACAATATGGAAACCTTAAAGAAAACAAGCATGAGTAAACTGGAAAGAATACAGTGGAAGTGTGTCAAGGGCATCCATGGATGTGAAAAACTAGTTATGAAAGACTAAAATATCTGAACTTGTACAGTGTCTTATAGATATTTAATAGGATATCTTATTATGGTATATGGGGCATTTAGAGACAACTACCTCTGGGAATGTTTGTGATTATCAAAAAGTAGAACAGAATCATCAGACATCCTATGTAGAAGATTCTATAGGAATGAGAAGTGCACTTATTGGTTCTCTGAGAGAGCAGCTGATGCATGGAACAGACTATCAAATTACATTAAAGCAAGCACTAGTTCAGATATTTTAAGAACAGCCTGGACACTTATTATGGGAACAACTATTTTGGTATATTGGCAGGCTAGAAGGGTATTGATGTCTGTGCTTGAAATATTTGTGTGTATGTATGTATTAATACTGTTCAGTTTAAAAAAAATAGAAAAACACCCACTCCAAAATGATAATGTTGTTAAAGACCTTGGAATGTGGGTTGATAACTCCCTCTTCTTTGATCATTGTGTAATGACAGTAATCAGAAAACCCTTCTACTTACTGCAGCTAATTTCCAAAGGAACATCATCCAGGTTTAAAATCATCATTGTCCCTTTATATCCATCCCTGATTAGGCCAGTTATTGAATAAAATGCCTCCTTTGAGATGCACCTCACTAGACATATCAAACAACTAACAGGATCCCTGGCTAAAAAATCCTAAGCTACCAAAAACAACAGAAAGCACTGTTATTCAGTATCTTATAAACTTCTAAGTGGAGCTCTATGCCTTACCTTATGTGCTATTAGGGACCCAGTGGTCCTAGATCTTTTGAATCTTCATAAATCAAATAGTCCCACATATACCAGGATTAGAGATCTAAATTTTCATTAGCAGATAAATAAAACATAATGGCAAGATAGGTTCTTTATTCAGCACCCTCCTCACCTCTAGAACAGACTCCTGCTGCAAATCAAGCAGTGTGATACATTATCTTCCGTCAGACAAGAACAGGATGATTGGATGGGAGTTCACAAGTTCACCCCTGCCTTGCTTGGCTCGGCACTCCTTGAAAAAGGAGGTACAGTCTAAGGGTGACTACTAAGACACAGTTACCTTGTATTTCCTACAATTATGATAAAAATAATAAAATAACTACAGCAGTTTTTGACAGCATAGCCTAATGTAAGAAGCTTTTCGCATGACTGGAAAAATGAAAAAGTAAATCAAGATTAGTCCTCAGAAATACACATTAAGTAGTACTTTGTATTGCCAAATCAACTGATAGTGTAGACAAAGATCATGTTAGCAACTGATGGTGTAGACAAAGATCATGTTAGCAACTGATGGTGTAGACAAAGATCATGTTAGCAATTTATGGTGTAGACAAAGATCAGGTTAGCAACTGATGGTGTAGACAAAGATCAGGTTAGCAACTGATGGTGTAGACAAAGATCAGGTTAGCAACAGATGGTGTAGACAAAGATCAGGTTAGCAACTGATGGTGTAGACAAAGATCAGGTTAGCAACTGATGGTGTAGACAAAGATCAGGTTAGCAACTGATGGTGTAGACAAAGATCATGTTAGCAACTGATGGTGTAGACAAAGATAATGTTAGCAACTGATGGTGTAGACAAGATCATGTTAGCAACTGATGGTGTAGACAAAGATCAGGTTAGCAACTGATGGTGTAGACAAAGATCAGGTTAGCAACTGATGGTGTAGACAAAGATCATGTTAGCAACTGATGGTGTAGACAAAGATCAGGTTAGCAACTGATAGTGTAGACAAAGATAATGTTAGCAAGAAAAAAATAACAGCTCTCTACACTGATGTGCTTCAAAGAACTTGCACTTTGGTTAATGTATTCACTGATTTTTGTTGTTTCAAACTTGCACACACTTAGACTTAAGCATTTTGCCATAAATAAATAAATAAATAAATAAATATGATGCCCCAGAGATGTGGGAAACTGATGACACTTTGAACTGTACCTAGTGGCAGTTTTTGCGGGTTGTCTTCTGCATGCTTTGTACTGGCTTTGGGTGATCTCCTTTCTGTGTATTTTAATTAGGTGTCTGACAGTTTTAAAATGGATGCAAAATAATTTCAACTAATTTCAACTAGATTTGCACATTTTCAGCAAGAATATTGCAAGATTTCTCATTGAAATCATTCAGTAACTCAAGTATTGTGAATGACTAGTTAATGCGACTCCCTGGACAAGTTCATGGGATTGATTCAAGCTACTCCATTTGCCTATTTGCTCCTTGATTATGCCATAGTATAGTATTTTGACCATGAGACAAGCATAAAACACAGATCCATGGCACATTATATAATTGCAGACCCTCCCAAGCCTCAACAAATGTCATATGTGGCCGTCTTGTTAAAAAAAATAATTGGAAAGCCCAGTTCTAGTTGTTTTGAACACATTGAACACAGCATGAGACTACAAATGTGAAGGTTTCCAATTTTGTTTTCTGCTGCAAATGTGTAAATAAACATCAAGTTTAATGGTACGGAATATTGGTTTCTATCTTCAATATGATTATTTTCTTCTTTGAGAATCATTGCAGCCTCTATGCCATGAACGAGTTAATTTGTTAGTGCATTCTAGTGAAATGTAAGAAACATAATACAATTAAGGGATTTAAATAGTGGAAACTTTAATTTCTAGCAAATAGCTATCTGAAGCTTTCTTAATTTGACTGTTAATAACTAAGAGGTTCATGAAGTATTGTTATATATTCAGGAGCTATTACAGTAATGTTTGTTGTATATGCACAAATAATTGCACTTGGCACTTGTTCAAACTGGGACCATTTGAACATTAATATCATTTGGATATGGCACTGATATTATATGCTATAGCTCCCATGCAAGGAAATGATTCATCTGCTTTAGTACTGCAGTATACATGTCCATCTTTACACACTGGCGAACTAGGATGCCACCTAGGTCACCATTTGACAAGGTTACTCCTCTGTCTTTTCTGTATGTATTTATTTTGTTTCAATCCTACCCATAGTCTACACAACAAATCAGGATTTGTTTTGCAGATCATAGGTGGAATTGAGCCAAAAGCCCAGAAAGTTTGAATGTTGGACTGAAATGCATGGACAAGCTAAGGACTGCAAAAGCACCAGGAAACGTTAGTCTGGATAGTAAAAGTAAGATGATATTTATACTTGCAGGCAGCTAAATATAATGAGCAGGGGACAGTTCAGCAAAACTAGCAACTATAACTCATTCTGCCAGTTTTTTTTTTTCATTTTCTAATAAATCACTAAGGATTAAGGTCAGTCAGTAACGCTAAACATTAGCATTCCACATTTCTATTTCTTCAGAAAATAAATGTTGATACAAAAGTTGTTATTCTATTTAAATGTTCCAGAATAAATTAATGTAATACTTAAAAATTATTGCCAGTTTTGAGCCTTTGCTGCCCCCCCCCCCAATTATTTTTGGCTTTATCTCTGTTTATTGAGCAGAGTTGAGAAAACGTATAGCTAAGGAGTTTGAAATAATGTGCATTTGTGTGAAGTAAGCCATAAACTGTCTATGACTTCTCAGAATGTCCCTGATTTTGCCTCATTTGTGGTTTGTTCCTCATAAAATGAGTGCTTTTCTGACAAATGATTGAAGATTTCAGTCACAAAATAATGACAATCATTTTTTCAGAGCTTGTTTCCTTCATTAAAAGCATAACCTGTTATTTTAACAACATTCTAAATATATAAGAGCAATGTTTTGAATCTGTCCCTTGATTTTGGCATTTTGTCCCACATTCTTACACTAAGAGTCGGACAGCTACTTGAGCACATTACTGGATGTCTCTTATTTTATTTTTTATTTTTTTCATGATAGTCACACATCTGAAATGTATATGCACAAGTAGCTATGATTGCTGTGTCTGTCTATGGAGAAAATGTCTCACTGCTGTTTCCTCTTTATTCTGGCTTTGCATGACTGTTGTGAATTCTGTGAAGTGCCTACAAATGCTTTTATTTGTGACTATTTGTGTGAACAAATCTGAAGTACATTACTTGGCCATCATTTTATTAGAATCAGATGTCTGAAGTGTACACAAAAGACTTTATAACTTTGGTATACATGTGGGAGGGGCTGCCTGCAGATGAAGGTTTAAACAATCTGGTTTTGCAAAACTAGTGCACATTTTAAGTAAGATAAATGTTATTGTTGCCATGATTATTATTATTATTTACCAAAGACAGATATCTGAGGTGTACACTCTCAGTAAAGTGGATGCAATTGATAGGTGCAGAGGCTGTGGATAAAAGCAACTTGTCACTGCTGTTGTTAGATCATTGTTAAACAGCAGTCACTGAGCTGGCATGGCAATAGTACTGTCACACAGTGTATTGTATTTGCTGAAATCAGTGTAAAGCTAGCATTATTATGGCTTATGCTTGTGTGGTGAGGGGAAAGTATTGCACTGTGTTTAAGATTAACAAGGTGTCCATAATTTATTTTACTTTCCATCACTAACATCAGGATCAGAAGCATAGCTAGGGTGGGGTAATAGAGGCAATTGCCATGGGGTCAAAGGGTTGGGGGAACATGATCGACCATTCTTCATCATAATCTCTTTCTCTTTAGTGCAATTTGTTACAATTTAATAGAATTTAATAGGAGAAGTGTTTTTTTTTAACTATGACATGAGCGCCATAGCACTCTGTGAAGAAGACAAGGTATAAACACTAGCAACTGTTTTCTGTATTTGTAGTAAGTAATTTGCTACAGTTTAAAAGAAGATGTATATATTTCTCCATGTAAGAATGGAATAAACTCTAGCAACTATTTACTACATTTCTAGCAGGCAGTATGCTATAGTTTAAAATCATTTTTTTTACAGATACAGTATATGTGTAGAGTGGAAGGATGAAACAGAAACTGAATGGCTGGAGCAGGAAGGGTGGTGTGTGTGTCATGCATCTGTCCACCTTGTTGGTGTGCCAGTAGAAGGAATGACAGATGTTCTTTGTGTTCCACTGTTGCAGTCATCACATTTGGTTATCCCTGCCAGGGTAGCCCTCGGCCGGCCCGAATACCAGAGGCTTAGTATTTCTGCGTCGGTTGCTGTCACTTCAGGACTGACGTCAGGTCATCAGTAGTATAAAGTAAGGCAGTCGACACCATTACATCAGTCTTTCTTGCCAAGGAGCCCAAAGCAGTTCGCACAAGTGCTGGTCAACTGCTACCTGAGTTTCATTTTCTGAATTGAAGTTGAAGTCTTCTAAAGCTAAGTACCCCATTGGGGATCCTTTTTTCTTGCTCTAACCGATGTCACAAAAAGTTAACAATTGTCTCGCCTGTGGAAAACAAATATCACACCGAGACTTTCATTCTTACTGCATGGTTTGCTTAGGCCCAGACCACGACGTCCCTCGCTGTCGCTTTTCTGCTTTGTTCAATGCCAGAACTATACGTCGTCGGGCCCTTATTGTAGCTATTTTTGCTCACAGTCCCCGATCTTTGATATGGCTTCGGTAAGCCATCCGACAGCAGATCTTCTGAAAAAACATAAGGATAAAGGCAGAGACAGACTGCACAGGTCCAAACCTACCGATGACGCCTCCGTTAAGCTAATTGTCAGTTCTCCGGTCCTCAGTGAGGTGCTTTTGCAGCCTCTGATGCCTGCTTCTGTGGATTCGCAGGCCACTACCGAGATCCTTTTAGAGTCCGGTATGCCACAAAATTCATCTTTGACTAAGAATCCTGCGGTTGTCTCTACCTTGGATGGGTCTGGAGCTGCTGAGCAGGCACTGGCTTCCAAGGAAATACTTCGCACTACCGATTCTTGGCATAAACCAATGACTTCTTTCCATTCTTTCAAAAACTACCGAGTTTTTAAGGCCCAGGGTATGAACCTTGCCTAAGAAACTGACGACCCAGTCTCAGGCACCTGCTTCCTTGCCTCAGTTTCAAATGCTTAAAATGGTGGAAGACCTTATAATGCTGATCAGGGGAAGCCAAGCTACTCTTTCCATAAGAAAAAGAGATTTGTCCCCAGTAGTTTTATCTGAGCAGGAGTCTGATGACTCTGATGCATCTGAATATGAAGACATGCAAGCCTTCTCTCTGCCTATGAGGATTCTGATGCAGAGGAATCCATTCCTTCAGCCTCTCCACCCAAGGACTTTTCCTTTGGGGAAACCATTCATACTTTAAGGGAGCATTTCCAATGGGAATGTCAGGACTACCCTCAGTCTAAAAAGAGACTCAGGGAATTCTTAGATCTTCCACAGCACAGACCCTTGGCCATTCCTCCTGTCCTGGATGTTATGGATGACGTTTTCATGGAATCTAGTTTGACTCCTGACACCCTCCCTCCTGCACCCAGGAAACCTGACAGGTATTACAGAGTCCCTGACTCTCACAAATTTCTTTTCAAAAGTCCTACTGCTGACCCTGAGGTTATTTCCCAAGGGCCTAAAGGATAATTACCCTCAGATAGGGATTCCCAAGCACTAGACAGATGGGGTAAAAAAAGTATACACCTCTGCTACTCTTGCTATTAGAGCACTAAATTGTCAGTTCCATATGCTAACATTTCAGCAACATAAATGGAACTCCTCAAACAAAAAATTTAATCCTTTCCTGCTTGTGCAGAAAATAAAGAGTTACAAGAGTTAATGCATTCTGCAAGTCAAGTAACTAAGCACACCTTACACTGTGGTTTTGATGCCCTAGAAGCTTCTTGCAGGGCAGCAGTCACCGGTTCTGTCTTTAGAAGGCATGCTAGGCTTAAGGAACAACCCTTGCCAGACCATGTCAAATCTAAATTATTAGATGCACCCTTGAATAAAGACAACTTATTTGGCACCAAGGCAGAGGAGGTCTTAAAAAAGATGGAAGAAAAAGCTAAATCTATGCAGACAGTAAAGGATTTCCTGCAGGTCCAGCCACCCAGGTTCAGTAGGAATTGCCCTCCAATCACTGGTCCTTTTCTGCCCCCTCCAGGCAGTTCAGCCAAGACCCCGGGGAAGAAGACCCCCCCAGGCAACAGCCACAAGGAATGCAGAGATCAAAACAATGGAGCTCCACCACTTCAAAACAAGGGAGTGCAAAGCCACCCCCTCATGGTAAGAACTCACAATGACTCTCCACTTCCACCCCCCTCCCTCTGCCCACCTGCACTTGCCCCTAGGAGGAAAACTCTCCTTCCATGCAAGCATCTGGGCCACCATTACCAACAACCACTGGGTCCTCAACATAGTGTCCCAGGGATACAAATTTTCTTTCCACACTCTCCCAACCCCAAAAGGGTTCCCAGACCTTCCTCCAAACCAGTGGGCAGAGGCCAAAAAGCAAGTCCTTTCCCTGCTCTCTATAAGGGCAATAGAGCACGCTCCTGCAGAACAGCTATGCCAAGGGTTCTACTCCATGCTCTTCCTGGTACCTAGAAAAGAAGGCACCTGGTGCCCCATCCTCGATCTATCCATCCTAAACACCTTCTTGGTGATACCAAAATTCAAAATGCTCACTCTCCAGCAACTACTACCTATGCTCTCCAAGAATGCTTGGCTAACCACCCTAGATCTAAAAGAGGCCTACCTCCACATCCCAATCAGGGAATCATGCAAGACATACCTACGTTTCAGTGCAGGATCTCTGCACTTTCAGTTCTCTGCGCTTCCCTTTGGCTTATCTACTGCTCCCAGAGTTTTCACAAAATGTCTGGCTCCTGTCATTGCTTTTTGCAGACAACGAAATATACAAATTTATCCATACTTAAACGACTGCCTAATTTAGGCAGACAGTCAGGAAAAGCTGCTCAAGCACCTGGCCTTTGTAAAGTTCCTACTGACCTCCGTAGGGCACACTATCAACGAAAAGAAATCCAAACTAGTAACCACCCAAAGGATTATTTTCCTGGGAGCAAGCCTGGATACAGCATTCCAGATGGCATCCCTTATACCAGAAAAGCAAACTTACCTGACAGCCTATTTCTCTCAACTAGCCACCAGACCCCAGTTATCCACAAGAAAAATCCTGCAAGCTCTGGGGTTCATGGCATCTTGTATTCTACTCATTCCATATGACAGACTGCATATGAGGAAATTACAGTGGTACCTAAAAAGCCTTTGGTGTCAACACTCTCAAGACCTGGAAACTCTTATACCAATGATACCTTGCCTAAGGAAAGATTTTCTGTGGTGGGCAGCAGCATGCCAGCACAACAAGGGACTACCTTTCTTGCCACCCCACGCTGCCCAGACCTTTACCACAGACACATCAGACTATGCCTATGGTGCACACCTGGATGGCAGGTGCATACAGGGCCAATGGAGCCCACAGCAAATACATCTGCACACCAACCAAAAAGAGATGTTAGCTGTCCAACACGCATTGAGAGCTTTCAGGCCCCATCTCTCCCCAGGGGCTCTCCAATCAAAACAGACAACACCACTGTGACGTGGTATATCAACAAGCAGGGAGGGACTCACTCCTACCCTTTTGCAGGCTCGCCATGACCCTTTGGCACACAGCCTCAGCCATGCAACTACATCTCTTAGCACAATTCCTGCCAGGCTCCCTAAACTCTCTGTCAGACAACTTAAGCAGAAATCTTCTGGACCCACACAAGTGGCAGCTAGACCAAAGAACCTTCACCCTAATAACTCAGAAATGGGGCACCCTGAAGGTTGACCTCTTTGCTTCCCACTCCAACCATCAGCTCAGCAAGTTCTGCACCAGGGAGCCTCACTGCAGGGCCTGGAAAGTAGATGCCCTATCCTTCCCCTGGGTCAACCTCTTAGTCTAAGCATTTCCCCCCACTACCTCTCATTACCAGGGTACTGCTCAAGATAAGGGAGGAAAAAATGAGGACAATTCTGATTGCTCCAGACTGGTCTCACCAGCACTGGTACCCACTGCTGTGCAGCATGTCCCCACTGGCATCTCCCTCAGACCCCAACCCTCCTGACACAGAGGGAAGGAGAATTCATGCAACTCCAATTGCAGACCCTCAGTTTGGCAGCCTGGCTTATTCCCTGACCACTGATCAAGCTGGCAATGTCAGTAAACAGGTTCTAGATGTTATACATGAGGCTAGATGCCCTAGAACTAGAAATTCTTATGCTGACAAATGGAAAAGGTTCTGCACCTGGATTCAGGGTAAGGGAGCTGATATGGCACAGCCCTCCCTACCTCTCATCCTGGATTACCTTGCTGACCTGCTACACAGTGGTGTCTCCTTTTACTCTATTAAAATTCATGCCTCTGCTATTCTGCTCATTTCAACACTGAGCACCCATTTTTCTCACACCCTCTCATCAAACAGTTCTTAAGAGGGGCTAACAAACTGAGACCACCCAGAAGACCACCTACCCCAGCTTGGGACCTAAACTTTGTGTTGGAAAAGCTCACCCTGCCCCCCTTTAAATCAGCATCCTCAGCAGAGTTAATGTTTCTCTCCTGGAAGACAGCCTTCCTTCTGGCCATCACTTCAGCCAGAAGAGTATCCGAGCTACAAGCACTCATGGCTGTAGAGACCTTCATCATCTTCCATGCTGACAGGGTTTCCCTCAGGACTAACCCATCCTTCATGCCCAAAGTGGTGCCCAGTGTGGCTCTCAACCAATCCATTCATTTGCCCACCTTTTTCCCTAACCCACAAAACAAGGGGGAAAGGATCCTGTACTCTCTGGATGTGCACAGACAGCTCAGATTCTATATAGACAGGACTAAATCATTCAGAAAGACTGATCAATTGCTAGTCAGCTTTGCTGCAGGGCAGAGGGCAAAGCCATATCAAAACAAACCATTTCCAAATGGATAGCACACTGCATCCATTTCTGTTACAAGCAACATGGGAAACCTCCCCCTAAGGGGGTCAGGACTCACTCTACCATAGCAACCTCCACCTCTGCAGCTTTCCTCAGAGGAGTCCCCACCAGGGATATCCTGGAGGCTGCCACATGGACATCTGTTCACACCTTCACCAAGCATTACCACTTTTCTATCTTCTCTAAATCCAGGGCAGGCTTTCCCACTGAAGTCTTACAGGGTATCTTAGCTAGCCCCTAGTCTTCTTGACTGCCTCCACCCTTTTCCTCAGCTTTGGGAATTAACCCAAATGTGATGACTGCAACAGTGAAACACAAAGAACATAGTACAGTTGTGTACACTTACCATAAATGTAGATGTTCGAGTGTATTCCCTGTTGCAGGCCTGGTTTCCCTCCCTCCAGCCTCCTTTTTCTTCTCTCTCTCTCTCTCTCCTTACAAGGAATATTTTAGTATTTACTTTCTACTGGTGGGGTTCTTCCACCATATCCTGGCTCCCACAGTTAGGGCAAGAAAAAATGATGTAATGACGTTGGCTGCCTTACTTTATACTACTGACGACCAGACATCAGTCTTGAAGTGACAACAACCAGTGCAGAAATACTAAGCCTCTGGTATTCAGGCCGGCTGTGGGCTACCCTGGCAGGGATAACCCAAATGTGATGACTGCAACAGTGAATACACTTGGACAACTACATTTATGGCAAGTGTACACAACTGTACTTTTTTGTTTTTTTTTTCTCTTGAATAGAAGAGCTGGTGGGGGTGTGGATCTAGGCACATTGCGGCTCTTCACAGCACCTGCAGTGTGCAAAGTAATGACTCCTTCTGCAATTCACATGGACTTACATGTATCAGTAACATATCTAAATTCAATTATAGATTCTTTTTTATAAGACCTGCTGCTCCTACTACTGTTGGAACTGTCTGGGTATCTTTCTTCCACATTGCTCTCGTTTCTGCCTGCAAATCCTGATATCTTATGACTTTGTGTCATTCTGTACACAAGACACTGTAGTCACTGGGTGTAGCGATTTCAGTGATCAATGCTACTTTTCTCTTCTTTTCTTGAACCACTATATCCGTTTTTCTAGCATCTATCTTTTGAACTGTTGGTAATGGATGATCCCATCTGAGGTAGACTTCTTCATTTTCTATGATGCTTTGTGGCTCATGTTTCCAGTGTTTTTCAGCCACTTCAATACCATAATATTTGCACAATCCCCAGTGCAACAGTCTTGCCACATTATTATGCCATTCAGTATACAGTCCTTCTGCCATTAGTATGTTGCAACCAGGAATGAGGTGTGTGACTGCTTCCAATTTGGTTTTACAAAACCTACATTTGTCTGTTTCTCCCACATGTTCAATGGACTTTGTAAACTAATGTGTACGCAGCCCACTATCTTGGGCAGCCAGTATTAACCTTTCATCTCTTGGTTTGAATTCGCCTCTCCTTAACCATGCCTGTAATCATTCCTGATTAACATGAGGTTCTTCCAGACGTTTTCTATACTTGCCTCTATATTTATGCATTTTCCACATTTCTTGCTTTCTCATCTGGTCCTTCACCTTATATTCTTTCTTTTGTTTTTTGGCACATTCAGTTGCTGCCTAATTTTTATCTACTTCTGGTTTGATTTCCATTCCTGCTTGATGCCAATATGCTTCTGCTAGATTAAGCAGAGAAGTCATCTTAGATTTATTCTCATCATGTTTCTAAACTTTCACTACATTCGAGTCTTGTGAGATCAGCAGATATGTATGGAGTCCCACATTTGCAGATCTATACATACAATCAATTTCAAGGAGGCCCATCCCTCCTTCGGAACGGGGAATATAAAATCTTGGTAAACACTGATTTTTATAAATCATTTGGTGAGCATGAAGCATCCTTCTTGTTTTTCTATTTAATCTATCCAACACATTTTGGGACCAGTCAGTCACTCCAAAACTGCAAGTTAGGACAGGAAGAGCAAATTGGTTTATAGCTTGGATTTTATTCCTAGATGTCAGTACTGTTTTCAGGATTAATTTAAGTCTTCTGAAGTATTCCTTACTAAGTTTTATTCGCATTTGTTCATGTTTTATTGTTAATCCTTCACCAATTCCCAAATATTATACATTTCCTTCTTGTTCAAGTTCTTTTATATCACATTCTTGCCCCAAACTGATGTTTTCCTGGTATTGCAGTTTTCCTGCTTTAAAGGTTGCTTTTGCAAATGACATTGTTACATCATCTGAAAAGGTTTTGATGATTTGCAGTTGTGTTTTCAGTTCCTCATCTGATAAGCTATGCAGTTTTAAAACATCGACAAAGAGAAGATGAGAAGTCTTTATACTTTGTTGTTTTTAGGAGCCAAATTATAGCCATGGCCTAATCTGTTAAGTAGACAGCTTAATGGGTTAAGGGCAAGGCAGAATAGCAGCTGTGACAAAGATTCACCCTGGAATACCCCCTTTGAATTTTTGTCCCTGGGATAATAATATATCCTTTATCACAGCTTAATTGCAAAGTGATCTGCCACTGTTTCATGGTCACTGTAATGTAGTCGATCAGTGTAGGATGTATCTTATACATTTTTAAGCACTCTTTTATCCATGAATGTGGGATACTATCAAACGCTTTTTTGTAGTCAATCCATGCCATACTTAGATTCTTCCCCTTTTTATAGTTCTCCACTATGACTTTATTTAACAACA
The DNA here is from genome assembly GCF_019279795.1 of Protopterus annectens. Taxonomy (NCBI): domain Eukaryota; kingdom Metazoa; phylum Chordata; order Ceratodontiformes; family Protopteridae; genus Protopterus; species Protopterus annectens. Next base: position 765,508,292 of record NC_056728.1, on the reverse strand, counting down.
AATGATCATTTGTTCCATATGACTTTCTTTTATTGCAACTTTTGATCTACTGCAATAATTGAGTTTTCTTCTAAATGGCTATAAACTATATCGGCATCAATTCTCATGTATAGTTTATACGTCGTCGGAAGGCAAGTTATTGCTCTATAATTTTTAGGGTAGTTTGCAGGTTCACTCTTAATTAGGAATATCATTTTCCCTCTTGTTAGCCAGGTTGGTGTCTGTTCAGGGAGCACATATAAATAGTTCTTACTCATTGCTAAATCTTCGTGCAAAGATGTTAATACTTTTAGCCAAAAGTTACATCTGGGCTTGGGGTTTTCCAGTTAGGGGCTTTTCCTAACTTTATTTCAATCTCTCTGGCTGCTACTTCATCCCATTTCATATCCTGTACCTTTATAGGTTCATAGGTTCATAGGTTCATACTAGGCTATCTGCCCTAGGGCATTTATAAGCCTAGCCAGAATGTGTTTGGCTTTTGCCACCCATTTTAAATTTATTTTGCTATGCCCTTTTAGTATACTGTGCCTCTGTCTAACAGTGACACAGAAGTGATACTAAACCTATGATCTCCCATCCACTCATCAAGATTCCTCTTGAAGAGGGTCAATGAGGGACTCTGCCTAACCTGGACTGGGATTTTATTCCAGAGTGAAGGGAGCCTCTGGGTTATGAATCTGTCCCTCCAGCATGTCCTATTTATTTCAGTGCTGAGGTTCAAGTCTCGTAGCTCGATGGGATTTGGATTTTCTGAGGTGCAGCATGTCCATTAATTCCGGGTTGGACATGGCTTTATACGTCAGGCACAGATCGCCTCTGAACAGGCGGTATGCCACTGAGTAGTGTATTCTTTAACTTCTCCATTTATCATCTTTGTTATGTTTCACAGGGTCTTCATAGATATTTCTCCAACATGTAACTCTTTCTTCTTTTTTGGCGGTGTTTCAATTCCTTTTACCTTGTTTCCCAATTCTCTATAAAACTTTTTTGAGTCATCAATAAATTGCTTATTTTGTACTTTTCCTTTATATTTATCTTCATTTCTTCTAACTTTTTCCGCCTGTGCTGATATTTTTAGTTTGTTATTTGCAGTTTGGTATTTGCGATAGTGCATGATAGATCCTGGTCTGTTCTAATACTGCACATTGCTTTTATCAAATCTATTTTTCTTAGTATTTTTGTTGATCTGTTCCCTCTTCTATAGTCTTCTAACAGTGGCACTTCTTGTCTTAACTGCTTTATAGTTTTCTCTATTCGATATTTCCGTGATGGTATTCAATTTCTCCCCTTCCTTTCCCTCACTACCCTGTGTTCTTGTGGTAGAATTTTATCAGTTATTAATTTAGTTGCACAGTAATATATCCTGTTTACTTCTGTTATATCGCATGGATCTCTATGAACAGTCCTAATTACTGTGTTCATTTGTTTTATCAGACTTCTGACTTTTTGGGTTTTATTAACCTTCTTCAGTGTCTTTCTTTCATTGATCTTGATATATCCGTCTATGTCTATTAAATCAAGCAATTCTTCTCTTATCTCATTTTATTCCAAACTGAGGGCACATCCCTTGTTTTCCATTTCCTGCGGCATTCTATAGAAGGTTTTATAGCATCTTCCTGTGGCACATTCTCTTCAATTCATCCTGTGTCATCTGCTGCTTTGTCATAATGGGAACTCACTGGTGTACCACTCCTCAACATTGACTGCATCAGAGCTTCCACAGTTTCCTGTTCCTTCCCTTGCTGTCTAGCTGCAAGTGAACATTTTATACTGGTTTTCTGTGGAAGGCTATAAATTATCTTCATATGGCATCTGACCAATTGCTTTCTGTTCCATCCGTCCTCTCCCTGGGCCTGGCCTGGCCCCATTGTAGGAATGTTTCCATATTTTGAGGATTCTACACTGTCATTTTTCCCAGTCCTGGCACCAGTGCGCCTACCAGAATTGGGCACTTTTTTATCCTGGGTCTTGTGAACCCAGCTATCTCTTTTAATTTTTGACCTAGTTCTGTCCATGATATATGCTATATCAATACAGTCTATATATCAGTGTTGCCCTGGTGATATTATGTGAAAACGGGGTCCACCTCACGAAGGTACACACCAAGACTTGAGGATGAATTCAATTTCAGCAATACTACTCTCCTTCCTTTTCTGAATTTTCATCTCTCCATTTGGAACAGTAGTGTGTGTGTGTGTGTGTGTGTGTGTGTGTGTGTGTGTGTGTGTGTGTGTGTGTGTGTGTGTGTGTGTGTGTGTGTGTGTGTGTGTGTGTGCGTGTGTGTGTGCGTGTGTGTGTGTGTGCGTGTGTGTGTGTGTGTGTGTGTGTGTGTGTGTGTGTGTGTGTGTGTGTGTGTGTGTGTGTGCGTATCCATGTTGTGAGAGGACATGATGTGTCAGAGGTGGTGTCAGTATGTGTGCACGTGTGTGAAAAATTAGTGCATTTTATGATACACCTGGCTTGTCAGGGATACTGTGTGTGTGTGTGTGTGTGTTTACATCCATGTTGTGAGAGGACATGGCTTGTCAGGGGTGGTGTCAGTATGTGTGCATGTGTGTGAAAAATTACTGTGTTTTATTATACACCTGCCTGGTCAGGGGTACTCTGTATGTGCGTGTTTGTATGTGTATGTAAAAATAATATAAACGATTTTTGTCTGTAGACTTGCACAGTATTGTTGGGCACAAATATGACTCTTGTGGGTAGTAAAAAAACAGTTCACAAGTCAGCTCTTACAAATAAGGCACAAAATGCATCACAGAACATCCAGGGCCTTAGAGCTTCAGAGGATCTGGTTGCAATCACATCCCCAGCTGCAGAAGTGGATTCTAACACAGACTTAGTTAGTTAGCTTGTGCCCTTAAACCTACCTGATCTAAAGTTAGCCCTGTTCAGAAATGTATATGTAAGGTCACTATAGCTTGTGTGGGATGATGAGGATGTTATTGTCATTTTTTGTTTAATTTTCCCTCATAGCCAAAGCTCAGAAGTGTGTGCAGAAGGTCACAATAGCTTCTATGGGTTGCTGAGGACACTATGGTATTTATTTCCTTAACTTTCCTGAAAGAAAACAGAGACTGTGCACATAAGGTTGATTTAACTTGTAAGAAATCTCAGTGGTATGCATAGAAAGCCACTATGGTATGTTATGTCTAGAGGCAGTGCACAGAATACATTACTGTGCTCATTGCTTTTTCACTTTACTCACAATACACATTAGCCATGCAAACAGATGGGTATCTTTTGGGGGTAGTTATAGGGAGGCATGCTGCTCATATGTGGCTGACATCACCTGATTGGAATATGTTATTATGTTCTACTTGTATTTTAATTTTTACCCCTGACTGATAGCAGAAGAATACATTGAAGGTGGGATATTGGTGGGGAGGCCTTCACATCCCCTGTGTGTACATATACATGGGTGTTTATGCTTTCCCTCATTGTGATCAAATATCCATTTGGTCAACAGGTGATAGGGGTGGTGCTTAATAGTGAACATACAGATAACTGAATGTTCAAAATGTTGAGGGACTGTTTTGTCATGAAAGGTGAGCAAGACTGGAGGGTGTGAGACCATTTATGTGAGCATAAGATTCAGGGTCAGGGTAAGTGGAGGGGTAGGCTTTCCATGTTTGTTTGTGAGTGTATGTATTTTAGGGGTTAGGGTCAGTGTTAGGTAAGGGAGTAGAAGTAGTGTTGTTAGCGTGTGTTTGTGTGTCTGAATGTGTCTTGTGTAGTGGTAGTGTTACAGGAAGGTTTTTAATAAGTTAAGGTGTAGGGTTAGGGTGGGAGGGAGGGGCAGCATTAGAGTTAAGGTTAGCACCCATTACTAAGGTGTTACAGGGGGACAGCCTACTTTAGTAATGGGTGCTAACCTTAACCCTACTGCTGCCCCTTCACTCAGCTGTAACCCTGCATTTTAATTTAATTAAAAACCTTCCTGTGAGAGCTTGTATGAAGACTGGAAGAGGAAATACTTTTCCTTTCCTGATCATTTCTGTGTTCAATGTTTAGGGTATTCGGTCTTTTGTACATTTGAACTTCTTAATGCCAGTTTTTAACCATAACATTCAGTCATATAGAAGACAGCCATATGCATATATATATATATATATATATATATATATATATATATATATATATGTGTGTGTGTGTATATATGTATATATATATATATATATATATATATATATATATATATATATATATATATACATATATATATATATACACATATATATATATATATATATATGTATGTGTGTGTGTCTGTGTGCATATAAAAGCGCAGATCCTTGTATTGAGACACAATAGTTTTACTGCCCTGGGGGGGGGGGGTAAGACGTCTCCCTCCCATAAGAAAAACAATAGACCACAGGGAAGACTGGTACTTGTGAGCAGCAAAGCTGCTGGCTAAGAATCTTTAAAAAAATCAGGAAAAAAGAACCATGCACTGTACACAAGCTCAGTTGAGACTTCAAAGTAATCAAGCAATTATAACTTGTTTAAAAATCAAAACATCTTTATTGAAAAACAAATAGATAAGCACTTTCACCCTTAAAAGAGCTTTGTCAGATCTAAATCCAGTTGCAGAGCATATTTATTTATTTATTGTATTCATTTATTTAGCATTTATTTAACATTTGTTTAGCGGGAAAATCCTCCTGGGTCAGGAACCCATTTTAAGCGGAGGTCCAGGAAGAAAAGTTCCAAATGCTACATGAAAGTTAAGACAATTTACATGAACAAGATAAAAACAGGTATTAAAGCACACATTAATAACAACTAAATACCAAATAAGAACAGAGAGGTAGATAGAATAATAAAATCTGTACTAAATTAAAGTGGTAAATTGCAAACTCTTTTATATATATATATATATATATATATATATATATATATATATATATATATATATATATATATATACACACACACATCAGGTAGTAGTAAGGTAAAGACTGAGGATTAGAACATTAGATGCAAGCAGATGCTTAGAAGGATGGGAAAGTTAAGGGTGTAGACATATGGAAAGTCTCTTAGTCAAATATGCTAGTGGTTAGTAGATGAAATTCCTGTTTTAGGAATGGAAAGGAAAGCCCCTAGAGAGTGAATGGGGTTCCCCTGTTAGGGAAAGAGCAGGGACAGTTCTGATGGCATAGAAATGTTTTTTATATAAAGCATTCTACAAAGGCAAGACTATCAAATCAATGCTCTAAAAGTAAGGGTTACTAAACACTTATCAGACATCCAACTAAAATATTGTAATAATCTACTAACCAGACATGCTCTACACTGCAGAAACTTTGAGAAATTTGTGTTCCACATAGTGGAAAAAGTAGCAACTGACCTATTTGAAGGCAACATAGAAGCTATACATGAGAAAAAGGAACTAGAGTGGCAGATTCACTTAAAACCTTACTGGCACCCTGTACTGAACACAAACTACTCCATCAAATCTGTACTTGACCTTAGAAAACTGGTAAAAAACATATTTATTGTTTAGTGGAGTTAAACATATGTTTGTGCTTAATGCCATTGTGATGTTCTATACTGATCTGATAAAGCCTCACCTACTTATTGGCAGTTAGGCTAAAGTACTTTAGACTCCCGAGTTTATTATTTTGTTCTTTTTCCTTACTTGCATCAGTTTCAATAGCAGCAGTAAACTTATGATGTTTCTCAAGGCCAAAATGTACATTTTACTTTATGTCAGCACAGTCACCCAGTCATAATCTCATCTCTAAATTTATGTAATAAACCTCCCTATGCTCAGATTATGTGGCCTGAGGCAATGCTGCCTTCCTGTCATACCTCTCAACTGTACAGATTTTCACAGAATGTCCAGATTTTTGCCTCATATTTTTGGAAAGTTTTTTATAAAATTGTGGTTTTCTGGCAAATTAGTGGCAAGTCATTAAAGATTGAAGTTAGAAAATGACACAAGTTTCAGGCTTCCTACCCTTCAGAAAATTCTTGCTCATGCAAAACCTGATATTCTGTCAACTTTCCAAACAAATGAAGTCAGGTATTCAGATAAAGGCCAGAACACCACCAAACAGTAAAATGTAAAAGAAAGGCTGGAAAGAAAATCACTTCTTTAGACCATATAAAAAGTTACACAAACCACTCACATATATATAAAAATTTCCAAAAGACATTCTCCAATGAAAACACTCTTCCAATCTAAAAACACAGCCCACTGGAGCAAGAGGTGGAGACTTTAAGAATAGCACTGAAAAGAAAGAAATGAAATGGATACTTCTTTTGAAAGGAAATGCATTTCCAGTGCTGAATGAACATGTGTTTTTGAAGCCAGTTAAATATTAATATTTAAATGTCAGAGAGGTGTGTACCCTTTTCAAGATACTATTGGTTCTGATATGTTTTCCATGTCACTGTTTTAATATTCATGTTTTTAAAGGGGTGTGTTGTTACAGCAGATCTTTATTGGCCAGTCCCTTGCTCCTGTAGGCTGTGTTTTTAGATTGGAAGAGTGTTTTTATTGGAGAATATCTTTTTGAATTTTTATATATGTGTGAGTGGTTTGTGTAACTTTTTATATGGTCTGAAGAAGTGGGTTTGTTTTACGTGAAAGCGCTTACCTTTTTTTTACTGAAGTTTATTAAAGTTTAAAGCCATGGTGACTGGAGCTCCAGTTTTTCTTTTACATTCTGTCAACTTTCTAAGTCTGTAAGAGCAATATTTAAAGACTGTCCCTATTTTGGGGCCTTTGTGTCACTTTTACTTATGGCTTTGTCCAGATTTCTTACTCTAAGAGGTTGAGAGGTGTGCTTCCTGTCCTCTGCCTATTTATTAACCCTAGTTTCACACATTTCATTTGTCTCTTTTTAACAAAGATTCACACATTTGTCATATCCTTCCCATCATAGACTCAGTTTGTAGTAGTTTACAACCTGTAATATCTGCGCTGTTTTAATATGTAAGACTATAGGCAGTGGACCTATATTTATATTATACCTAATGTTTCTTTGTACTGTATCAACAATCAATGAATTATTTTCTACTTGCTACAATTATAGATGGATCAATGTCTTGTTTATATTTAATGAATAAGTAAATTCAGAATACTTACCGAGGATTAGACAGTCCGTACAGTTCCATATTTTTTCCACTCTCCCTAGACATCTCTGCAAAAGTTTTCTGCAACAGGCACTGATACAAAACATACTTACTGGAGGCTCACTGATTCCCATGGTGGAAACTATACTTTGCTGTTTTATAGGGATTACTTCTGTGGTAACTAGGACTTATGACATGTTACTGAGAACCTCTTATAATGCACAGCATTTAGCTGGAACAAACTGAAATAGAAGTCAGTTATCTCTTTCCTCATTTAATCCTGTTTGGTTCACTGTCATAGAATACTGCAGTTTATCTTAGACCTAGCACATACAGAGCACTTTCTTGCCTCTCTGAACACGCTTATAATTGGTATATCACTAGAAAGTTGAATTCATTGTGTCATGGAAATGGTGATATGCTACCTGACATAAAGGATGCAAGGTAGATGCTTCCAGTCACAGGTTCTGCCAGATTGTCCTGACTAGCTGCATCACAATTTTAATGTGACTGGTTGTCACATATTTTTGATAGTTGTTGCCCCATCTAAACAAGGTAAATAGCATCTACTTATCACATCACAGATACAATGATATACTAATAGTTATACATAGCCAGGGACAAGATTTATATAAAGTGTTTATAACAATTAGGCACTAAACACATAGAATAGGAATATAACACATAAGCTGTAACTTAGCTTCCAGTAGGAGTAGATATGCATAACTGTTATGAAAGGTGAGACTTATCATACTGTAGCTTGGATGAGCAGCCTATGACACAGATTTATGGCATCAGCTCAAGTGAACTGACAGTGATCTATGTGTTAAAGCAGATAAACACTGCATGTCATATAAACTGGCGTTAGATCTGACAAACCTGTTTTAAGGGCAAAAGGGCAAGTCTGTTTGTTTTTTTAAAAAGAAGTTTTGATTTCTAAAGAAGTGATAATTACTTGATTGCTCTGAAGTCTCAGCTGAGCTTATCTACAGTGCATGGTTCTTTTTTTTAATTCATTAGGATTCTCAGTCAGCAGTTTTGCTGCTCACAAGCACCAGTTTTCTGCTGGCTATGCTCCTGTATATCCTGGCTACAATCCTGTAGGACTCCCAGCTATGTTCTATACTCCTGGCTATGCTCCTGCACTACTGCTGGCTATGCTCCTGCACTACTGCTCGCTATGCTCCTGTAGCACTCCTGGCTATGTTCTTGTACTACTCTTGGCTATGCTCCTGTACTATTTGATTTGGGTCTATATTAGAACATCGAAGTTTCAAAACTTAGAATGTTCTAATATCGACCCATATTAAGTGAATGCTGAAAATATCAAAGCTACAGAAAACTACATTTTTTCCTAGGGAATTTGTCCATTTCTGTTGCTTCGGTATTTTCAGCATTGTGGTGGAAAGTTACAGGTCGGGTTCATGTAAGTGTGCGATTGAGCATGGGTTTGGTTAGTTAGGTTTAGGGTGTGGGTTAGGTATGTGTGTGATTGTGTGGATGTGAGGGTTAGGGCAGGTTAGGTGAATTAGGGTTCGGGCACGGGTTAGGTATATGTGCGATTGTGTGGACGTGAGGGTTAGGGTGGGTTAGGGCGTGGGTCAGGTAAGTGTGCGATTGTGTGGACGTGAGGGTTAGGGCAAGGTAGGTGAGTTAGGGTTAGGGTGCGGGTGAGGTGAGTGTGCGATAGTGACAGACCTTAGGGTTAGGGTTTGGGTTAGGGTAAGTGGATAGTTAGTGGTGTGTGTATCGTTTAGTGTAGGCTTAGGTGTAAAATTTTAGGTGTATGTGTGTGGATTGGTGTTTGTTTGGTGTGCTTGTGTTGTGTGTATGTGTTTTGGAACAGCAAATTTTTTCCCTAGGAAAAAATTTGCTGCTCTGTATGTTCGATGTTTTCAACTTTCATTGAATAGGGTTCGATATTAGATCATTCGAAGTTGTGAAACTTCGGTGTTCTAATAAAGACCCTTTGATTTGATCTTACAAAAAGTAATAGACAAAATTGTCGAACATCTTGAAAGTAAAATCACCAATAATTCTAGCCATCTTTGGGATACTCAGGATATATAAGAGCAAAGATGACCCCCCATTAAGACCCATTGTCTCTGCCTCAGGATCAAGACTGAACCCCTGACTGAGTTTATAGACAATAAGTTGAAATCATTTTCAGTCATAGTACATATGAAATAAGTGATTCCTGGTATTTTCTATAAGATATTAAGCAAGTAAAATATGACAATGACATTTTGATGGTGATGGGAGATGTACAATTTCTATTCACAATGATACCAAAAGACATACAGTAGATATGGAATTATTTTCTGAAGCTATTAATAGTGACAAGAACTTAATAAACATTGATATTAGACATGTTGAACAATGTCGGCAGTGTGTCCAGGATTGCAATTATTTTTTAGGGTGAATTCTATCATCAGCTGCAAGGTGTAGCTAAGGAGACTACATCAGCCCCAGTATGTGCCAATGTGGTACTATGGTAATGGGAAAGGACTTATGTATTTCAGTCACCTTACAAATGCCACATTAAATTCTATGTACGATTTTTGGATGATGTGTTTTTAATGTGGTTAGTGGATGAATTTTTTTTCATATTTAGAATTTACCACATCCTTTTCAAAATTTGTATATAATACATCTAAGACTGAAATCAATTATTTGGATGTTGTAAGGACAAGTAAAAAAGGAGATACTGTTCCTCAAAATATAGAAAACCAATTTATTCCAATGCTTTCCTATATTTTTCTAGTAACCACCCTGCATGGCAAAAAAAAGAACCTAATAAAAAAGTACAAATTATTTGGTTATCAAAGATAGTGAGTGAAGACCAACTGTTCTTGGAAGAGCTTGATAAAATGAAACAAATGTTTATTGCAAAGGATTATCCAGGCGCACTCATTGAACAGGTAACTGCGGAAATAGTAGAGCAAAGAAATAAGGACTTTCCCTCTTTAGCAAGAAACACATAAGTTACTCCAAGGACACTAAATCAAAACAATAATATTTTTTTCTAGCACAATGGTTGTTCCAAGTATGCCTAGTGAAGAAAATTTTATAGTAAAATAAATTATTAGAAAAAATTGGAAGAATGCAGTGATAGCAGATACCAACACTAACATCTTACGATCAAGCCCTAGATTTGTCTATAAGAGAGGATTGAATTTGAAAGAGATCTTTGAAAAGAACAAAGAACAGATTTAATGGCTCCCAATAGGGAGAAAAAAATGTCAAAGTGTGGTGCATGTAAATATTATTCATGAAGGCCCATATGCAATTGTAGCCAACCACCCACAGACTATATCCTGCCCTAAAGCATGTAATTGTAAGAGTAAAGCCATAGTTTACTTAGCAAACTGCTTCTCTTGTAATGACTTTTATATGGGTAAATAGAGAGGCACTTGAACCAAAGGAAATATGAACATCAAAAATATATAAAAAAGAAACTTATTAGCAATGCACTTTATTAACAATCCACTAAATGAGACAAATTTAAAAGATTTTTGTTTTTTATTACAGCTAAAGTTAATATTTTTCCTAGGGGAAGAGGGTTGGGAAAGCACAATAGAATATAAGGAACTAAGATGGCAGCTGTGATGCCCACCACTGCTACCAATATGTGATAGCCACCAATATGTGCCGTCCCCATGCTGGGCCAGTAATCAAGGAGCCTGAATCCTCACCACTGACACTGGAGAGGGACGTGCAGACCTCTCTGCATCACATATAATTTCCCTTAAGAGCAAACAGGGAACACACTCAGTCTGGGGTCTGGATGTCTGTTTATCTGTCTCCCTCCAGGTCCCCAATAACACTCCCTACTGGTACAGCTGTAGAGTTATGGCCTCAGCTGAGTGTCCAAGCCAATTCCTCCAGCATCCTCTCTGTAAAATCAGTGCTTTGTGTCCCTGCCCCAAGTAGTTGACACACACACTCTTTAAGATTTCATTTTCACTCACACACACACACACACACACACACACACACACACACACACACACGCACGCACACGCACGCACACACACACACACACACACACACACACACACACACACACACACACACACACACACACACACACACCTGGGAAAGGCTGACACAGATAACCTGCTCTACCAACTTTGCCCAGACTATAAGGTAGTTATCACTGCCACCAGTCAGTACTATAAGGCTCTTAACAAAGGGTATCCAATTATACTGTGTAATATTAATACTAATACAAATGGTAGTAGTTCACCAATATCCATGTGCAGCACTGGGTCTCCCTTTCCTGTGCAGTGATGCCCTGCTTGCTAGGTATAGGTCTTCCTATTTCCCCAACTCATCTGCGGTATTGCATTCCCTCTTTGCCAACCAGATTCTCATGTCCTCAGCAAAGTGCTAAGGGCTTTTTCCCTCACCAGACTTCTGCCAGACTTTGAAAAGTGGTGACCCGACATCCACTCACCCACCTATAAAAATAAGTGCTGAATTCAGTAATATAATCACATACACTTTCATCTGCCTTGAGTCTATGCTCACAAAACCTTTATGTGTAAGCTTCAGGTGTTAACTTAAAACATTGTAATAAACAGTGCTTCACTTTTTCATAATCAAAACAATCAGTATCAGACAATTTAGAAACAACAGTTACAGTTTTACAATGGAGTAAGGAGATGAGGAACTGTATACCCAGACCCCATGCTCAACATTACACTGTTTGCATACTGTTTCAAACATATGAATAAAACTATCAAAATTATCATCTTTGTGGTACTGAGGAAGAAATTTACTGACCTTTATTGCTTCTGAGGTATGGTTACTTCCTTCCCCATTACCTCCATGACCCTGGCAAAGAGTCGGCATTTCCTTTTCATGTTGCCTCTTCCTCACATTTTCTTCAGCTTCTAGATGTCTCAGTCTCCCTCTTTTTTTCAGCCTCCAAATTCCGCATTCGCTCTGCTGATTCTAATTCCAACTATTTGGCCTCCAGTTCATGTCTCTTTAACTCCAGATGGTTTTTATGTCCTCTGAGGAAAAGTTGAACTGTCCTGTTTCTGAGAGCAGCAAGTCCCCATCAATAGACTGGTTATCCTCCTGGTTGTTGGTCTTTGAGGTAGCTGTGATTGAGGCTGCAATCATTTCATGTTTAGTCAGGTTGGCATGCCCCAGTCCTTTGGCTTGGTACATATCAGCCAACTGGTTCCATGTCAGCTTGCAATAATCCTCTGCTGACATCCTTGCCAGTTCTACCTGACGAACTGAGCTAACAGAAAATAAATAAATAAATATTATGATATGAAACTCTGAATGTCTATGATGTGGCTGCTGACAGTACACCTTTCTTTAGTGACAACTACTTACAGGCTACAGGAATTCAATATCCACACCACTGCTTAATAATATGCAAGCATGCGGTGATCCCACCACTGTCAACCAAATAAATGTGATGCCCACCACTGCTGCCAATATGTGATGGCCACCAATATGTGACATCTACATGCTGGTCTAGTAATCAAGGAGCCTGAATTCTCACCACTGATACTGGAAAGGGACATGTACTTGGAATACAAATGGATACACTCAGTATTTCCAGATTCAAACCTCTCTGCATCAAGTACAATTTCTCTTAAGAGCACAAAGAGAACTCACTCAGCCCTGGGTCTGGATGTCTCTTTGTCAGTCTCCCTCCAGGTCCCCAGTATAACTCCCCACTGGTACAGCTGTAGAGTTAGGTCCTCACCGAGGTGTCCAAGCCAAGTCCTCCACCACACTCTGTAAAACCAGTGCTTTGTGTCCCTGCCCCAAGTAACTGACACACACACACTCTTTAAAATTTAATTTTCACACACACACACACACACACACACACACACACACACACACACACACACACACACATCTGGGAAAGGCTGGCACAGATTACCTGTTCTACCAACTTTGCCTAGACTATAAGGTAGTTATCACTGCCACCAGTCAGTACTATAAGGCTCTTAACAAAGGGTATCCAATTATACCCTGTAATATTAACACTGATTCAAATAGTAGTAGTTCACCAAGACGACTAGGTCTTCTGGAGTGGCACACAGTATAATATCATCAAATAAATACAAATACTTTCCCAGGTTAAGTACTTTCTACAAAGATCAGCCACAATAAAAGTTTTAAATATATTTAATGTTGTTGTGTCTTTCGGCTTTTCCCGGTTAGGGGTCGCCACAGCAGAACTCCGGTCCGCTAATGATTGGCAGTAGATTTTTCACGAACGCCGAGGTGCCAGCTCGACATTCATAGGTTCATAGGTTAGTACTAGGCTAACTGCCTTTGTGGGCCATTTTAAGCCTAGCCATTTACCCCATCTGAGAATCAAACCCTGGACCTTGTGTTTGTAAGGTGAACACCTTAACCATTATGCCAACCTCCCACCCTTCAATGAAGGCATGCCCATTACGCATGTCTTTTGAATGCCGAGGTGCCAGCTCGACATTCATAGGTTCATAGGTTAGTACTAGGCTAACTGCCTCTGTGGGCCATTTTAAGCCTAGCCATTTACCCCATCTGAGAATCAAACCCTGGACCTTGTGTTTGTAAGGTGAACATCTTAACCATTATGCCAACCTCCCACCCTTCAATGAAGGCATGTCCATTACGCATGTCTTTTGAACGCCCACCCAACCACGGAGAGGACATGCAGACTCCACACAGAAGGCACTCCCCGCACTCCAGCCGAGAATCGAACAGGTGACCCTCTTGCTGTGAGGCAACAATGCTACCACTGCTATATTTAATAATAAATAATAAAAGTACATGACAATACTGAATATATATTCACAGTAAACCATAGAGTTCAGATTACAGGAAATATTGAAAAGAACATTGATGGACAGACTCAGACAACTAAAGAAAAACAATATCTAAACTGTGCTTCACTATATCCCTGACTAATCTAAAAGAATTCTGCTGTTCCCTAGTTAAGTTACTTAATACCTTAAGACAAGATTCTATGGGTGAGGGTCTTTCTAGTCAGGCTTCCCAGACAGAATACTCAATACTCTGAGATTTCGCTTTGTAATATCTAAAATATGATTTACAAGAGGGCTGGTAGAATGGCCTCATCTGGTTACCTGGCACAAGGTTTTCGCAGTAGTCCCCTTTGAAGATGAAACAGGAAGTTAGCTCAGACAGCCACAATACACACCCTTATTTCACTGAGCTAATGGACAAAGGCTCATCCCCAGACCTAGCAATTCCAGTCCTATTCAGCACTATGGGGTGCCTCTTAATGACTTAACTGTTAGTTTACATTTTCCTTATTTTTCTTAAAGTTAACATCTGCTGTGCCAGTGTCCTCTCTTAAAATATATACATTTAATTCAGCTACAAAAATACATGTACGTGTCTCTTCATTTCAGCAAGGTGCACTTTTGATACATTTCAACACAAGCAAAGCTCACAAATACATTTTCAGCACAAACATCTGTACAAAATCAGTTTGATATACAGATGGCATCCAGTTCTAATATATTTGCAACAGAAGCATTTTGTATATATCAGCTGTATATTCAAAGGACATATCAGTCCTTATAAAACTCTAACTGGCTATGCTGGCAGTTGCCTATATCATCACAGCAGCTACTTTTGAATGCAACCCTCTTGGCATTAATGATATAGTCTCTACTGCTATTATTATTATTTTTTTTTTTGTTGGCTGCAGGCAGCCAAGTTGTAAAATAAATACAAGGTGTTTGATCTAGTTTGATTTCAAAAGCTAAGCATGGTCAGCTCTGGTTAATGTTTGGAGGAGAAATTGTTTTGAAATATCAGTTTGTCATTGTTGAAAAAAAAAAGTGTTTTATATGCATACATTATCTTCATTATATAATGTTTTATCATCACCGTTCATTTTAATATAATTCAAAGGGTTTGTATAAATAGTTATGTATTTTTTGTGATTTATACTCATGAGTGACTGAATATATATACATATATGTATCTTTAAGAAAGAGAAGTCGGCTGCCATGTGATTATTTGAATTCCTTTAAACAGAGCATGTGGTACTGCTTTTAACAGAATCTGGTGAAGTCTGATTCAACTTATATACAGACAAAAGCACTTACAATAAAATGTATTGCTTCTTGATTATCACGGTGCATCTCATTTTGTCAGCATGGTTGTTCTATGTTTTTGGTTCTTGGTTAACACACTGAGTTGAACAACAAACATTTGCTGTTTTTCTTTGGTTATTAGTGAAGACATTAAATAAGAAGGGCCAAAAATTGATCCTTGCTAAGATTGGGGCAATATCTTGTTGCCACTTTACAGCGTGTTGCCTATTTGATAGGTAGTGCTGGAACCAGGATACAGGAGTGTTCCATAAATGAGGGGAAGAGAGCTCATCAAGGAGAATGAAATGTGAAAGACTACCAAATGCTTTGATAGGTCAAGAAAGACACATGATACTATGTTACCTTTGTTGCACTCAAGATTTACATTATCAGTATGATTTCCTTAACATTTAGGATAACATGATACGCATGCTATATTCCTACTGAATAATTATATGGCCACAGACTTGTTTCCATCTCTTCTAAATTCTCATGCTTATTTTTTCAGAAAATTATCTTTAAATTGGCAATCATACCAGTGGTCTGTTTAAAGACATTTCAAACATGGAATTCCAAAACCAAATCTGCAAATGTGAGGTGTGACTTTATTTACCCATAAATAGGGGAAAAATGTCTGCCTTAGTGTATCCAGGGTGAAGCTTGCCAAGGAGAGAACAGCCATCAAAAAAGTTATTTTCTTGGACATTCTTAATTTCAGTCATGGAGTTCTGTGTTTCAGAATTTTGAGACTGAATCATAGAACCTTCACCCAATAAGCAGTGGTGAAAAAGTCTTTAATGTTACCATCTATAGGATGAAGTAATTGAGATTAAAGTTTATGCTTGAAGATATTTCATGCAAAAGTAGCACTCTTGTCAGTTGTTTTCTGACAAAGCTGAAACTGGTTATCATCTGTTATTCTGGAACAACAACTTTAGACTACATTTCTCTTTTCAGGACTGAAATGTTGTCTGTACTCACTGGTCTTTGATACAAATTTGTTATGGTTAGTTTGTTCTTTTAGCTAAGATTCTTCCAATAATTGAAGAATTAATATGTAAACCTCAGTGGGAGTCCCTCTGTCTTAATGGTGCCCATGCAGAATACTGTCTAACCCATGAACACAAAAAGCAGAAATCATACACAGATAGACAAATAGAAAACTGTGTGTGTTCGCAATGGCATTTTGTCCTATTCAGCCATTACTTGAGTGACAGTTTGTTGAATTTGGTGTTACAAAAAAGCAATTCTCAAAGGAAAACAGTATTACTCTAGACAAACTTAAGAAAATATACTTTGCTCCAAATTTTAGTGGTCTTAGATCCTGCTATATAGTTTTAGTGGATGCATGGAGATTTTTTTCATGATTCAGCTTTTGACAAATAGTTTGGCCAGCCATTCATGCATGCACGTGCGTGTGAGACAGAAAATGTATGAGCACGTGTGTGTATGCATGCACGTGTATGTGAGCGCATTCTCTCTCTACAGTTACATGGTTAGTGGATATGACTGCCATGTGTGTGCTTAACTCAAAGTGAACTTTTTTGTTTCAAGTATTTAGTGACCATAAAAGTAGTTTGCATTACTGTAGATATTTGTGTTTCAATATACACACAAATACCAACAGTTAATTAGTGTCCAGAGAGGATTCATATATGTAAATGCCAGTTGCATGCCTTATAAAAAGTGCCATTGTACAGCCGTATACTGGTATTGTATCTGAAGTGTAAATTCCATTCTGTTACATGAACTTTTGATTCATTCTTAAGTGTTATCTAGTTCAGAGATGGGAGAGAGCCTACACCTCCACTCACTAGTGTAAGGAAGGAAAATAATCCTGGATATGATGCCAATCTACCTTGGGATGCAGACGCATATTCATCCACACATGGGACACAAACTATGGACAACTGAGAGGAGTGCCAGTTTGCCTACACCATGCATTTGGGAGGTAAGAAGGAGCCAGACCGCACAGTGAAATCCCATGTGGATACAGGCAGGAAATGAAGATGCCACACACAAGGCACACTAGCCAGGGGCCAAGCTGAAGACACAAGTGATGTGACAATGAACATTGCTGACCCACTGTGTGTCACCCACTTACACTTTTAATATTACATAATCCACTTCCTGTTGGTACTGCAGAAAAATACATCAGAATTACTTATGCTGTTTACAGAATTGTTTTCCACTTTAATTTAAACAATGATTTAAACAAATTAATACAGATTATAGCATATAAATATGTACCACTCTCATCTGTATGAAAAATTCAGTAAAACAGAAAGATATGTGATACATGAATTTTTATTCATCAGAGATAAAAAGTAGAGCAACAACTGTTACAGAAAGTACAAGAAAATGAATCAAGTTACAGAAAGAGCAAATTCTTTTTATCTAGGACTACATTTTAAACAACCACATGAACAATAAGCTCTCAAAATTAGGTTTTGTACTAACAGATAATGAACAGTAAGACTAAATCCTGATATGCAACACAGAAGAAAATAGACTTTTTTTCCACCCCATAAAGAGCTGGCTATCTATTGCTGCTATTTTCAATGGTTGTGGTAATTTAGTAGCTTTAAAACTAGAATATGCAATCTCAGTACAAGTAATAGCGAGGATACACAGGGCAGGGAGTAAAGTATGTATGCCCTTATGTTTCAGCTTTACACCACAGCAATGCTTTTAAAATGTGTTTGCAGACCTATCCTCAATGTGAAATCAAACAAAAGACTTTACTACTTAGGAACCTGCCTAATTATTCTACTACTCACCACAATGTAGGATCATGAGATTATGGCAGAATTCCTAAAGCCTTACCTCACCTTCCAAGAATGTAACAAAGACAGCATTATTGTATAACTGGAGTGGGAAAAAGGGGGAAAAGGACAACTGAAAACTGAAAGGTTAATCATTGACTCAGATGGTACGTGTAAGTACAGGGCTCACAGCACTACTTCTCAAGAGCTTTTATTGACCTTCACTTTTAAAATGCTGTTTCAAGTTTAGTAATACAATATGAAATGCTACAAATAAAGTCAACAACTGTCCTTTGAGCCAATGGTAATGCCCTTAAAAGCACTTAGATTATGTAATTATGACATAAGGGTAAAATGCACAAGTTATGTTTAATAGCAAGCTACTCAGGTTTTATATGGCATCATGCATTGTACAAGCAAGTGTCAGAAATCTGATGTTTAAATTAGGCAAATGTAGTCAGATTGTGCAAGGCAACAGAAATCAAATGAATTACTGAGTTAGAAATTTTGACGGGAAACAATAAAAGATTAATGTAAAATGCTAATGTGAAATTAATGTGATGGATGTTTATCCTGTTTTATTTGTTTTTATTTATTTACTAAAACCACAGGCTCATCTGAACATTATAACAGGATTATTAACAGAAGCTCTATGTTAGTACGAAAATCAACAAAATGAAATGTCAAATATCAACTATCAACAGACATTATTAAAAAACTACCTTGTCCCAAGAATAATAGATTGTAGTCAATTGCAGATGTTAAAAAGCTTAGTGAAATACAGTTCATCAGACTTTGTTTCACTGCAAACAGATAACAGATTCTCAGTTTTCTTAAAGGGGATGTGACAGATCTTTGAAAAAAGGCAAAGACTTTTCACTGCTACAGAATGTTATACAGCTTGCACAGCGATCATTTTTCCTTATTCTGACAAACTGTGAAATATTCACAGTACTTAATGAACCGTGATTTGTCAAACTGTCTCTAAGCCACTGTAAACAAAAAAAAAACAGACATACTTTTAGAAGAGTTACAATGGCAAGAGAAGGTAGATGCAGTCATATCTTTCACCCTGCAGATGTTAAAAATAGGAACTAAGGCCCTTGTAAATAGGATCATCCAGCTAAAAATCTGGGCATCTAATCAGCATAAAATTTGAATACCAAATAGCCCATAACTCTTTCTGCTTCCACTAGGAATGTGGGATTCTCCCCAGAAACATATTTAAAAACACTGAGTGAAAAAATGATGGAAAAAAATAAGAACAGTATCACAGACACAGTATTTTTGTTTCAGATAAAGGGAGTTGTAAGATATGTCTTCTTTCTTTAAATTATATCGCCCCAGGCAGGACTTGAACCCACAATCCCTGGCTTAGGAGGACAATGCCTTATCCATATTGTTGCTATTCATGTTGATCATGTAGTATTGTTTTCTGTGTTTTAAAAAGCTTCAAAAATTACACATGAGAAAGGGATTCAGAAAACTGTGTGAGATTGTAAATCAAGCCTGAAAACAGGAACATACCTCCAAAAATATGGGCATCCTAAATCTGGTCTGAAAATAAGAGCATAGGAACATTCTTTCAAAATAGGGACAGTTGTGAGTCTGAATATACTGAATGTGAAGAGGTGTAATGTAATGTAGACACTAAATTCAGAATGAAGAAGGAAGAGAATGGTTATAGCATCACAGCTGCCCTCGGAGAAGAAATAATTCTCAAGGTGGCAACTTTATGGCAATTATCGTACATAACAGCCTGCTGATGGAGAAGACTAGCACCTCAGCTTATCTTAGCATGAAAATCTTTAAAAATTATGCTGGGGAAGTATTTTACAAATGAAAAGCTTCAAGAGCAATAACAAATACAGCAGCTCAGCCTTGTCACCTTTTCTACATAAACACCCTCAGAAATACCTCTCAAGCACTCACCATCAGGATCTAGTGTAAATACTGTTTGGACTGCTAGATCAGTGATTGACCCAGTGAGACTGCAAGAATCAGAGCCGTCATCACCTAATACAAAAGATGATTTTAAGCTTTAAATCGGAGCAATCTGAGAAAACTGGAACAGTTGAGAAAGACTCCATGGTAACACAACCATGTCCACAACAGAATTACCACAAAAATGCAATTGTCAACAAGCACACATTCAGCTATAGGAATAGACAAAAA